>NC_136975.1:4065000-4235000 GCF_032717465.1 Coenobita brevimanus
AGCTGTAGCCATAAGTATTAAAAACGGAAATATTTCATCCAGAAGTATTAAAAATGGAAATATTATAGCTAGTAATATCAAACACGGAGATATTACTGAGAGAAGTATTAAAAATGGAAATATTATAGCGAGACGTATTAAAAAGGGGAAGTATTGAGAGCAGAAGTATTACAACAACAATTCTCAAGGTTACGCGTGCTTTCGTATGAAGGTAACACTAGATGATCTTGTTCAGGTGAGAGTGGGCCATAGGAGCCTGCTAGCGCTGACCAGGTGGAATTTAATCACAGGTGCTGGAGTGGGACGCCTTCCCGTGGTAGCACCGAGGTAAGTGGGTGTTTCCGCTGCCCGGTCATACAAACATCCCTCTACTCCCTCCCTACCTCTAGAAAGGAGGATGGTCAGCTGCAAAAGGGAAATGTCAGTCTGCAGTCCACTGGGGTCACGTCCAACTGAGTCTTGGGTTGCTACTATTACTACTACTACTACTGCTACTACTACTACTACTTTAATCAGATATAATTTGTTAAACTATTTTATTCAGAAGTACTAAAAACAAAAACATTAAAACCGGAAGAACTGTAGTAGTAGTAGTAGTAGTAGTAGCAATAGTAGTAATAGTAGATGATGACGATTATTGGGCATAGTAGTGGTAGTAATAATAACTGTAGATGATTATTTGTAATACTAGTACTAGTGGTGGTGGTAGTAGTAGTAGTAGTAGTAGTTATAGTAGATGATTACTATTAGGCAGACTAGTAGCAGTAGTATAAGAGACGATGATTATTAGCAACAGTAGTACTAGTGGAGGTAGTAGTAGTAGCAGCAGGAGCAGCAGAGTAGTAGCAGAATTTTCTACGTAACCATTAATATATGTAAAAAACACAGACCCATCCTACATTTTTCCCCAAGACCTCACTAACGAGCCTTTACAAGAGAACACAAAAAAGGCCAAAACAGATTCCAGACAAACTCGGCGTGAGCGTGCACCAGTTTCTGCCCTGTTTACTTTACGAGGGATAACTTCCATAAACTTCTCCCTTTGATGGCAATGTTTTCTATTTTATGACGACATGATAGCATTCTTCCTTCCCCTCCGACCGACCAAGGCTAAGGTTTTACAGGCCTTGGCAGTGGCTCTTTGTTACTTCTGGAATCGCGTCATCAACGTTATGGATGGTTATAGTTCTTTCACCTTAGTTTGGCCCAGATTTTCGTCATTTTATAGCTCACCCTCGGAAATACTGAGTGGCTCTACATGCTGCCCATAGCACTTCTTCGTGACTTAGCTTGACCCAGTTTTTCAACCTTTTAGGGCGTAGTAGTAGAAAAAGACAGTGCTATGGCTCTACGTACTTTCCATAACACTTGTGGAATGGTTGTGGAGAGGTTGCACTAAAACAACTGAGCAAAATTCAAAACAAAGCTGTAAGAGTTATTAGTAACCCTACTATTCCAAGTGAACTACGTTACCTACAAGTAAGACAGAATGTTGCCTCCCTTGCATTATTTTACAGATACTTTTATGGCAAATGCTCAGGTAAAGTAGCACCCATAGTGCCACCTCTCCCCCTTGTTAAACGGGCATCTGGTAGCGCTCATGACTGGATTGTCACACTGCCATATTGCAGAACTTGTACCTATCAAAAAAATTTTTATTCCCCGAGCTGCATCTCTTTGGAACTCGCTTCCCCAGAGTGGTTTCCCCCCAAACTTCAACCTACGGCTGTTAAACTCCAGCTGTTAAAGATTTTTTTATGAGTGGAGGACACACGTAATCTGGTATATGGATAATTTTTTTTTTTATTCTTTTGCTTTTCTTACATCAGTTCATCTTCAATAAAAAAATAAAAAAAAACATACCTTTGCCAAGATTTTCCTCCTTTTATAACTTAGTTGTAAAAAAAGAATGATACGGCTGTGCATACTTTCCATAACACTTCTTCGTGACTTGGCTTGGCCCAGATTTTCGTCATTTCATAGCTTATCGGGGAAAAAAGACAATGCAGCCACCCTCATCATTACTAAGGATCCCTTACATGCAGCTTGAATAAATACGTGTGGTGCTGGCGAGGTTAAGCAGAAAATACGTCACCTAATTGAATTGTTGTTTTTCCCTTTATATAGATAGATAGATAGATAGAATGCAAATAATAATAATAATAATAATAATAATAATAATAATAGTTTTAGTAGCAGGAGTGAAATCTAAAACCAGGGTGCCCACAACACAACGACTATTTTGGGACAGATTTCTTTCCCCTTTAATGACTGACCTTTTCCTCAGGTATGGTCAGTTACCAGGTGAAAATATTAACTAGATAGATGGACATATAGACATGTAGATAGATACTTAGGTAGATAGGTAGGATGAGTGACAGATAGAAAGAGTAATGGATATACTCGTAGATGGTAAATAGAGACCGATAGATAGACAGGTAAAATGATTAAGGCTTCTGGGTAAGTGATTTCGATAAACAGAGCCCAAGTAGACGGATAGACAGACGTACGAACTGGCAGACAAACAGAAACACTGACAGACAGACAAACGTGATAAAAAAAAACATTACATACACGCTACATGGCCAGTAATTAAACGTCCTCGTATTGCAAAGGGTAATGAAGATTATTTCTAAACGATTTACAACAAAAGGTGGAGAAATTAAGCATTACTCTCATTCAGTTAGTTTAAATTGGCAGAAGTTATTGTTTTTTGCATTTTAATTTTCCTCCTTAGACAGAATACGATAATACTATGACGCTACATCTTCCCCATTACAGTTCTCCGTAAATTATACCTTTTTTACACTAAGCTAGCCTAAATATATCCTATCTCTATCTTGAGTGCTGAGTTGGAACAATGGATTAATTAGAGAATATGATGTTATCCACGAAGAAGTGCTTTGGAAAGGATGCAGTGCCGTAGCTGTCATTTTCTCTCACTGAGCTACGTGAAATAATCTGAGAAAGGACGAAAATCTGGGCCAAGTTAGAGTAAAAGGAGCACAGCATCATGTTCTGGTGTTAATGTCTTGCTGCAGATCAGTAAAAAAGATATAGTTTTGGTCTAGTAAAAATGGACACAGCTTAGTCATACTCCTTTGCTCTCATCCCGATGGACGTGGTAATTGTGTGTGTGTGTGTGTGTGTGTGTGTGTGTGTGTGTGTATTGGCGTTCCATGAAAAAAAAAATCACAACTCATTCTATCGTTACAGTAGGCAGGGAAGTAGGGACGATTTATGCTTATGCCTGTACATCCTAAGCTGAATGAAATCGTCTGAGCGTAAAAAGAACGAAATTGTATGAGAAGTGCTGGTGTTAATATGGATTTTTTTTTGTTTTCGATCCTTTCAGTCCGAGAGTTTTTTCCTAGTTAAATAAAAGCGTTGGATGGTTGCAAGAATTATATATTAATCAAGTACCATTTACACACACACACACACACACACACACACACACACACACCACTGGTAAGCTGTACACATGTTTCCTGGATGATTTTTTCATACTATTTTCCAGCTCTGCACAAATGCTATTGCAGTTGTCTTGCACACTGTTGCGCGTAATCCGCCTTGTTGTTGACAGTAAGATATATTTATTTTTTCCGACGGTATCATAAAAGACTATTAATAATTCAGAAGCTTTTAATGGCAAAGTAGCGGACGAGAGGCAACAACTTTATATATCATTTGTGGTTGTTTTAGCTGTGGGGTTTTTTCGTCAATTTTTCTTCTGTTGGAATGGATGATTTGGCACGATGTCTGTTGCTTTTATTGCGTTGTATTTCTTTGTTTTTATGCAAGTTTTCCTTATTTTTTAGTTTTTTTATGCAAGAAAGAAGGAACCAAAGGCCAGGAGCCTCTTTAATGCCTCTCACTCTACCCCTTTTAGTGTCTTCATTTTATGTTTTTATTTCATTTTTTTTTCCTCCAGTAAATTCCCAGTGGTTTTCTTGGTTGTTATACTCTGTTCACACTTACTCGGCGTAAAATTGTCATCAAACTATCCTCAGCGCCGAACTGTATCAATAGATTAACACTAGAATAGAATGCTAGTCACGAAACAGTGCTCTGGAAAGGACGTGGATCCGTAATACTGCCCTATTATTCCACTGAGCAGCGGAAACTTACCTTCAAATAGACGAAAATCTCCTCTTAATGAAAATGAATAAATTACACGCGTTCTCTGCCCTTCATGTTTCCCTACTTTTTCCCGCCAATTACTGTGCCTATGCTTCTCTACCTGCTAACAAATCAAGTCTTTCCTTTTCTTCCTTATACACTCCTTTTACTGTTTACTGCTTACTTTTCTTCTGCACTGTTGACTGTCTACAATTCTCTTTTTACTCTAACTTGGCCCAGATTATCCTTACAGCTTCTTTCACATACCTTAGTGCTGTCAAAAGACAACAGTACGGCTCTACATTCTTTACATAGCACTTCTTCGTGACTGACACCGTATCCTAGTGTTAATTTCCCGACTTATATCGGCATTCTAGACGGAGGAGTCAATTTTAGGCCAAATTAGAGTAAAAGGAGTATACAGTATATTGCCGGGACATTTTCAGGAGCAGTTAACTCTTCGATCACACACACACACACACACACACACACACACACACACACACGCACGCACGCACGCACGCACGCACGCACGCACGCACGCACGCACGCACGCACACACACACACACACACACACACACACACACACACACACACACACACACACACACACACACACACACACACACACACACACACACACACACACACACACACACACACACACACACACACACACACACACACACACACACCGAATAAAACATACCGTAACACCTGCTCTAGCATCACGATCGCAGGTATAATAAACAAGGTAAGAAAAATCTGGAAACACATGTTGCTAGCACCAGTAGATTAATCCCAAAGACATTAACTATGATACTAGATGTACTAGCAGCAACGATAGACCCTCTAGCTTTAAATAATGGGCAATATTCTGACAATGAAACTGAGGTAGCTAAAATTCGTAATATTTTCTATGCACCTGTATTTGTAGTAGAAAATAAGTGTGTCGTTCTTGCAGCTTCTACAGTTTGTTTAGAAAAGGGCAACGTAATTAGTGCTATTACAGTAATTGAGAAAGATGTATGGCTGGCAATTAATAATCTCAATATGAGAAAACCACCTGATTCCATAAAATTATCCGCGAGTAGTAAAAAGAGCAAGGACGAAATGTCAAAACTTTTACCTGAACTTTCCAATATGTCATTGAAGAGTAGCAAGGTGTCGCATGAATGGAGGCTTGCAAACATATAGTATTACTGCTATTCAACAGTGTTATTCAGGAAAATGCTATCCAGTTACCTTAACATCTGTGATTATGTGAGATGAGGCTGTCAGGTAGTTACAAACAAATAATCTCATCAAGAATTCACAGCATGGGTTTTGAAGTAATTGCTTCAGTCTGACGAATCGCATGAATTATATTTAATAATATATTTAATACGTGTAATGAGACAACTCAGTTGGATTTGTTTTCTGCAGTTTTAAAAAAGATGTTTGATAAAGTTGGCCACAAGGCTCCCTCAAAAATTTAAAGTACATCGTTTCTCTGGTTTAGCGATCAGGTTGAGCGTTAATTGGCTCATGGGAAAAAACACAGCGTCATGAGTCGAAAAAAAAAAAAATAGACAGGAAGATTGATACACGAGGAGTTACACAAGGTTCAGTGCTGTCTAATTCTGCTTTTAAGTTAAATATATGATGTTATTGACGCCTTCTGTAATAAAATAACCAATTACACTGACAGTACAAAAACTGGTAACGTGGTGGATACAACTTAACAAAAGTAGGTAATTCTGATCATCTAAAACGTTCGAATTCAACCCAGACACTGCAGATGGATTTTGATATTGGTAAACTGAAAGGCTTCACTCTCTTTCTCCTCAGACACTCTTTCCCATCCATTTCATTTCCGTATGTAAACTTCATTATTCGTTGTGGACCTCCATTGGGTCCCACTTACACCCTCATCAAACACAGTGTGGAATCAACACTAACACTTGAGGTCCCATGACTCTCTCTCTCTCTGTCTCTCTCTCTGTCTCTCTCTCTGTCTCTCTCTCTCTCTCTGTCTGTCTCTCTCTCTGTCTCTCTCTCTCTCTCTCTCTCTCTCTCTCTCTCTCTCTCTCTCTCTCTCTCTCTCTCTTCTTCTTCTTCTTCTGCTTCTTTTTCTTCTTCCTACCGATCCCTCTCTCCGGCTTCCTCTCACCCCATGTTCAGATCTTCTCTACTCTTTTCATTAACCAAACTTCTTCTATTTCCTGATTTCCTCTCTCATCCTCCTCTTCTCACTTTTCCTCTTTCCTCCCTCATTCCCCGGAGTTCAAACCAGCTGTCGTCTCCATTCTTCAAACACCAAAGTGCTTTTCTTATTCTCTCTCTCTCTCTCTCTCTCTCTCTCTCTGTCTCAGCGACCGTCTATCTCACCTGCATACTCCCCTCAAGTAGAAAAATAAAGTCATCTTTCTTCTAGTGTCTTCGAACAACAAGCTGCTCTGATTTTTCCCCCTCTCTTCCCTCTCACTTTACATTCTCACTACCAGAGAGAGAGAGAGAGAGAGACAGACAGACAGACAGAGAGCAGCCTGTTAGTTCCCTCGATTTAACATTGTCGTTGATGGCCACTGTTCCGCTCCTCTCTCTTCCTGCCTCCTCTTCATCTGCTGCATCTCCCTCATCCTCCCGATTCTTCTCTTCCCTTCCTCCTTCCCCTTCATCTCCTACCTCCCTCGTCCCTCTTCCTCCCTTTTCTTTCTCTTCTCTCTCTCTTCCCTTCCTCCTTCCTCTCCTTCTCTTCTACTTCTCTTCACTCCCTTCTCTCCTTCCCTCTCCTTCTCTTCCTTTCCTCTTCCACATCTACTGCTTCTCCTTCCTCTTCCTTCTTCCCCTCTTCCTCTCTTCCATATCTCCTCTTCATCTATTGGATCTCCTACCCCTTTCTCCTCCTCTGTTTCCTTCTGTTCCTTCCTTCCTTCATCTCCTTTCCTTCTTCCTCTTCAGTTGCTGCATCTTTCTCTCTCCTCTTCCTTTTCCCTTCCTCTCATCTCTCCTTCCCTTTCCTTCCCCCTTCCCCTCCTTCTCTCTCCCTCCACCTCTTCATATACTGAATTTCTCTCTCTCTCTCTCTCTCTCTCTCTCTCTCTCTCTCTCTCTCTCTCTCTCTCTCTCTTCTTCTTCTTCTTCTTCTTCTTCTTTTTCTTCTTCTTTCCTCCAATCTCTCCTTCTCTTTTCATTCCTCCTCGTCATCAGCTTCATGTCTCCCCCTGTCCCTCTTTATTTTCATCATTTTGTTACCTTCTTGTACATGAAGCTTCTTCCGTTTCATTTTTTACACGTCTTTATTTTTCCTTCCTTCCTTCCACGTTTCTTTTTGCTGCCTTTTTCCCTGTATCATTTTAATTTCCTCCTGATTTTCTTTTTTCCATGTTTTCCGTATCAATTTTCCATCATACTTGCACTCTCAGGTCTGACACAGTGTGGGTTCCGGACTCTGTAATTCGTCCATTTTAAACTGGCGGGGATTTTCATTCTCTTTGCCGCTTATATTCAGTGAAGCAGAGGACGGTAAATAATACAGCTCTACATCGTTTCCATGGCACTTCTTCGTGACTAGTACCTTATTCTAGCTTACGTTACAGGTCAGTGAGAGAAGAAGACACTACGGCTCTTCACCCTTTCCATAACATCTTCTTAACTAGCACCATATATTAGTGTCATTCTGTTTGCTCGACCTTCAAGATGGAAAGGTGGGAATATTAAGCCAAGTTACAATGGACGGAGTATAGCATAAGTGCAACGAGGCAGGTGTGTAAATGAGATCCCTTCCCCTGTCGTGTGACCATAACTGCCCATATAATTACCACCGCCACTGATTATTACCCACTCTCAGTCAGTAAATACTTGATCCAGTCACTCTGTATAAATTTCTCTGTTGACTCTTAGACTTTCTGTGGACGCAGTGACTTAACTCTTTGGCAATATGTAGATGCTCTAACTTTACATCTCGCTTTTTGTGGACGCATTAGTTCCACTCTCTGGCTTTCTGTGGACGCATTGACTATACTCTTTGACTTTCTGTTGACGCATTGACTTAAATCTCTGGCTTTCTGTTAATGCAATAACTTTACTCTTTGGCAGTCTACGGACGCATTGACTTTACTCTTTGGCACTCTACGGACGCATTGACTTAACTCTTTGGCACTCTGCGGACGCATTGACTTAACTCTTTGGCACTCTACGGACGCATTGATTTAATTCTTTGGTTTTCTATTGTCGCATTAACTTAACTCGGGCATTCTACGGACGCTATTACCCAAGTCTGTGGGTTTCTTTTGACGCATTCACGACTGTGGGTTTCTATTCACGCACCTACTTAACTCTTTGCCTTTGAACACTTTGACTTAACTTTTCTACTTTCTGTTAACAAATTGACTTAACTCTTTGACTTTCTATTGACTTACTGATTTAACTCTTTGGCGTTCTATAGATGCTTCAACTTAACTCTTTGGGTTTAAGTGAACACATTCGCTTACAATTCGCTTAACTCTGGCTTTCTATAAACTGATTAACTCTACTCTTTGGCTCTCTACGGACGCATTGTTTTAACTCTTTGGCTGTATATGAACACAATGATTTAATTCTTTGGCTTTCAGTAGAACGTCTGATAGTCTCCCCCCCTCCCATACTTGTTTGCCGTACATTCCATGCCATCTTCACACAAAAATGTGTCATGTTGCTTCCTCCATTACCAAAGTCGGCTGGGATGTGTAGGCGAAGGTTTGATCTAGAGAGGACAGATCATGATGCCTGGATAAGACTGGAGCATAGAGACAATTGGATGTTTTGTGGCAGTGCAAACTAATCACTGCATTTCCTTGTTGCTCCATACTTCTTACCCTTCGTCGCCCGTAAAGAGAGAGAGAGAGACAGAGAGACAGAGAGAGGAGGGAGGAGCAGGGGAGTTAGATGTGGAAAAAGGAGAGGGAGAGAGAGAGGGAAGGGAAGAGAGGGGAAACATTGTGAAATCAAGCTACACTCAGTCCATACATTTCCTGGGAGTTCCGCAGCCTCCTGGGACTCCACACCCACCCCTCGTCACCCAGACAGACAGACAGAGAGGCACACAGACAGACAGAGACAAACAGAAAGACAGACAGACACATACAAACAGAGACGGAGGCAGGTGTGTGTGTGTGTGTGTGTGTGTGTGTGTGTGTGTGTGTGTGTGTGTGTGTGTGTGTGTGTGTGCGTGCGTGCGTGCGTGCGTGCGTGCGTGTGTGTGCGTGAGTGCTTGCGTGCGTGCGTGCGTGCGTGCAGGGGGGACACGAAACCAAAGCTGCTCCCCCTCTAACATTTCAGTGGTAGGTCACTTGTCGGTTCTCACCCCAGGATCGATTGGATTGTCAACTGTTGCTTTCCTACGCTATGATATCCCAATGACGGATACCAGAGCGTCGAAGATTTAATAAAAGGGCGTGGCCAGAACTTAGAGTATGATTTTTCGGCTTTTGGCTCTGCTATGTTGGTCCTCGAGTAAAAGAAAAGTAAAATATTGGATTCATCAGATTCGAATGATCTGCGTCCTTCTGTGAGGATGACGGTACTGCTTGCATAGACTTGTATATGATTTCATTATTGTTTATTTATTTCTTAGTTTTAGAGAGAGAGGGGGGGGAGGGGGAGTAGGCGTAGGATCGAGCTGTATGGTGAAGATTTGTCAAGCATATCCACTCCATACATGAGCGGGAAAAGATGGAGCAAGAAGATGAAGAGGTAAAAAAGAACGGGAAGTATATGAACTCTATTTTGAGACTGGTGTCCTTAGAAATATATGATACAGTGTATATATAGTCAAAAACATATTGAAATGCACCATCCTTGACTTTGACTTAGCTCTGATTTTCGTCCTTTTGCAACTTACTCCACGTAGCTTAATGGCAGAAGAAACAAAGCTACGGCTTCACATCCTCTCCATAGAACTTTTCGTGACTTGTAGAGTATTCTAGCTTTAACCTGATGGTTTAACTATACTTTCAAGATGGAGAGAGGACAATTTTAGGCCAAGCTATAGTAAAAAGGGTATAGCTGAATGTACTGTTGTAATGCACAGTGATGATGCAGTTAAAATAAGCACGACCACCAAATTTAATGTTACGACTTAGTGCACATCCCCAGACAGCTGCCGAGAACGACTTTCATCAGCGTTTAGTATCTTTATGCATAGTGCAGAAGGCTCTCGCATTACCAGTGCAAAAGACCCTCACATTCCCCGTCTCCTTTTAACGGGATGAGACCCACGGCAATAAAACTTCTGAGGCAAACTTCTTCGTGAAACTAGTGATTCTTTTGTTGCTGCCGCGGCCACTGAATTCACGGCAATGCGGAAGTTACGGCATTTATGACTACAACAACAACAAAATTACTTCCAGAGAACCGACGTGCTCTCCCTACATCCTGATCGTCTAGTAAATCCATTCTGCCGAGAGATTTGGCACTCAGGTTTAGCCATCTCAGTACGATAACGATTTTACTGAACTCTTATTTCAATGCTTGAAAGGAACGCCTTCATGCGATGGCACCGATATAACTTGGTGCCTCGCCTACCCGGTTGTACAAATGCCCCCCAGTCCCCTCCCTATCCCCCAGAAGGAAGAGAGTGAACTGTAGGAGGACAACTTCAGCCTGAAGTCCACTGGGTTCACATTTCAGTTGAGCTTGAGGTTGCAACAACAACAACAACAACAACAACTTCTGCAACTACTACTACTACTACTACTACTACTACTACAACTACAATGACTACTACGTCCTCTGGCGAAAGGGGTCCATTTTAGGTGCAGTAACCTTCCCTTCCTTCATTCTTTTCTTTCCTTACCTTTTTATTCTTCCATCCATTCTATTCTTTCATTCTCTCTAGGCCTCTTTTCTCCACCCTCTCCACTTTCTTTGTTCCTTTCCTCCCTCATCTCCTTTCTGTTTCCTTTACCTATCAGTCATTCTCTTCCCACCCTCCTGTTCCTACCTCCTTCCTTTCTTCCTTCCTTCCCAACCTTTTCCTCTCCATTCAGTTTCTCTTTCCCCCCTTCTGCCTTATACCACTCTTCCATCACAAACCACAGACTCTCTACCCAGTTTTTTTTTTTCCCCATTCGCTTTTTTTCCTCGTTCTTCGTGTTTTTCCATTTCATTGTCTCTTTTCGTTGGCCCCTATCCTCATAACATCACCCAATATATTCATTACTTTCTTACCTTTATTATTCTCTCTCTCTCTCTCTCTCTCTCTCTCACACACTCATATATATATATACTGTTTCTTCAACTATTCTGGTATCCAGTCTTTGATCTACCTTGGCCTCTACCTTCCCTTCCGTTTTCCACCTCCTCCCCTCACCGGTCCCCCTCCCCTCTCCCCCCAACGCTCCCTGGCTACCCCTCTAAGGTTTCTATGACAACATTCTTCCATAAATTATGTTGATTGAAGCGTTGGGACTCAACTCAGCCTACGGGGACGGTGTGTTTTTGAAGTGCGTCTCCCTCCTCCTCCTCCTCCTCCTCCCCTCTCTTCCCTCATCCCCTCTTTTCCCTCCTCCACTCTCTTCCCTCATCCCCTCCTTTCCCTCCTCCACTCTCTTCCCTCCCATCCCTCCTCCCGACCACCCAATTTTCATTCCCTCTCCTCTCTTTGGTCTCCTGCTCCTTATTCCCTCGTTATCCCCCTTCTTTCTTCTCGTCCTTTACTTTGATCTCATGTTCATTGTTCTTTTTCTCTCTGTCTTCATTAGCGAAGGCAACTGCGAGCAAGTTCTTTTTTTTATGCAGACATCTGTGTTTCATTTGTGTTAGTGAAATATCTCATGAATGCTTGAATGGATATGTATCTATGTTTAGCCCATTCATTGTGCATTGGTCTGGAAAGAATTGATTGCTTTTGATGTGGTAAGCTGTAATTCCTTCCACCTTTCCCCATTCCATTCCTGTCCCTTTTATTCCCTTTCCTCTCGCTTTTATCTGCAAATCCCTCCATCTTCCCCCTACTACATTCCTTTCTCTCATTTCCTTCTACTTTAATTTCCTTTCTTCTCTCTTATGTTATGTTAGAACTTTTCCTTACAGAATCTGTTAACTTGTAGGGCATGAGTGACCACTGTGATTCTTGGATGTATGCTGCTTTGTAATTCACCGTTTTCCAGTCTTTTTACCCTTGTTTCTTTTAACTGTTACCTCTCTCTCTCTCTCTCTCTCTGTCTCTCTCTCTCTCAGTAACTTACACTCCACAAGTCCCCTTCTCTCTCTCTCACCTTTATCTCTCTCCTTTCCTACTTCACTCCAAATTTCTTCTCCTTCTCAGTGTTTGTATTTTTTTCCTCAACACCATAATCTCCCTTCACAACTCCGTAGCACCACAAATTAACTCTCCAGTCCCATAGCACTCGTCAGCAAGCTTCACTTCACCCTTTAGCCATTATATATTTCCTTCAGTTACATAGCTAAGTATCTCTCTTCTACTCCACACACACACACACACACACACACACACACACACACACACACACACACACACACACACACACACACACACACACACACACACACACACAGTTTTTTTTTCAGCCCATCCTTCTCATCTCGCTCGGCCTCTCTTTCCTCCCCACACCCTCTTCTCTCCCCTTTCCATTACTCTTCTTCCTTTCTCCTTTCTTTTACAGTCTTCTCTATATTTCCTTCTCTTCTATATTTCACTTTCATGTACTTATTCCATCACTATTTACGGCTTCATACACTCTCTCGCACCTCCTCTCCTTGCTCTCTCTTCCTTTCGCCTTTCTCTCGCTCTCTTTCTCTCCTTTCTGACTTCCCTTCTCTCCTAACCATCTTAATCTTGTCTTCCTCCTCCTCCCCTCCTTCTCTTTTCTTGCTCTTTCCCCTTCTCTTGCCTTCCATTGTTCCTCTCTTCACAGTTCCCCTTCTTTTTCTCTACTCTTTCCTCTTCTTTCTCTTTTCCACTCTTTTCTTCTTCCTCTCGTTTCTTCTTCTCCTCCTCTCTCCCTTCCATTCTCTCCTTCCAGCTTTCTTGCCCCCTCTCCCCCTCCACCTTTTCTAGCAAGCCTTCCATATGACATCAAACACTGGGGCCTTGAGTCTCGTCTTCCTCTTCCTCTCCTTTCTCTCTCTTCCTGTCCTTTTTCTCGTTCTCTCTATACTCTTCTTTTCACTCTCTTCCTCTTTTTCAACTAAACCTTACTAAATGGCGTCAAGCAGTAGTGCATGGAGTTTCATTTTCATCTTTATCTCTTTCTCTCTCTTCGTCTCATCCTTCCTCTCATCCTTCCCTATTTCTTTCCCTTTTTTCTATACTCTGCCCGCCTTCACTTGGCCTAAAGCAGCCATCTCTCCATCGTGAATGCTGGGCTGTGACGAGAGCTGGACACTAGAATGTGATACTAGTCACGAAGAAGTGCAGAAAGTATTAAACCCCTACTGTTATCGTATTCTGCGGTTTGATTTAAGTGACTTGCACTACAACAGGACGAAAATCTCGGCCAAGTTAAAGTGGATGAAGTATAGCAGGTCTTCCCTATGGCGTCAACCAAGGGTGATGTGGTAGTTTCGTCTTCCTCTTCCTCTTCTGTCTGTCTTCCTCTCTCCCATCCTCTTCTGTCATCCTCTCTCTCATCCTCTTCCTTCTGTCTTCTTCTTTCCCATTCTCAACTTTCAGTCTTCCATTCTCCCATCTTCCTTCTGTCTTCCTCTTTCCCATCTTCTTTCCGTGTACCTCTTTCCCATCCTCTTCCTTCTGTCTTCCTCTCTCTCATCCTCTTCCTTCCGCGTTCCTCTCTCCCATTCTCTTCTTTCTGTCATCCTCCCTCTCATCCTTTTCTTTCTGTCTTCGTCTCTTTCATCCTTTTCTTCCGTCTTCCTCTCTCCCATCCTCTTTCCGTGTACCGCTCTCCCATCCTCTTCCTTCTGTCTTCCTCTCTCTCATCCTCTTCCTTCTGTCTTCCTCTCTCTCATTCTCTTCTTTTCGTCTTCCTCTCTCCCAACCTTTTCTATCTGTCTTCCTCTCTCCCATCCTCTTTCCTTGTACCTCTTTCCCATCCTCTTCCTTCTGACTTCCTCTCTCTCATCTTCTTTCTGTCTTCCTCTCTCTAATCTTCTTTCTGTCTTCCTCTCTCTCATCTTCTTTCTGTCTTCCTCTCTCTCATCTTCTTTCTGTCTTCCTCTCTCTCATCTTCTTTCTGTCTTCCTCTCTCCCTTTCTCTTCTTTCTGTCTTCCTTCTCCCATTCTCTCCTTTCTACCTTCCTTTTTTCCTTTTTTCTACCATAACAGGTCTTGCTTATGGCTTCAAACTCTTGTCATTTGGGTTATGACTTTCTCCCTCTCTTATTTTTCACTTTCTGTCATCCATTCTCTTTTCATTCATTTCTTCCCAGTTTTGGCGATACTCTCTCTCTCTCTCTCTCTCTCTCTCTCTCTCTAACGTTAGAGCATCAGCTTGTGGGAAAGTGAATCTAATCTCTCTCTCTTTTTTCTCTTCCTCTTCTTTCTCTCTTACTGTTTATCTCTTATTTCCTCTTCTTCCCACTTTCTTCTCTATTCTAGCGAGACTTACATTCAAGAGTGGTCCCTTGAGCCTCGTTTTCCTCTTTCCCTCTTCCATCCTCTAATTTCCACCTCCCCCCCACCACCACCACCCTTCTTTTCTCCTTCCTTCCTTTCCTTCCTTCCATCCTTTCTTCCTTCCTTCCTTCCTTCCTTCCTTCCTACCTTCCTTCCTCAGGACTTCAATTGGTAGTGGGGATTTAGGCAAGAATTTTAGTCAGCTTAGAAGGTTAACAACGACGTCTAGTAGGGGGCTTTAATTTCCATAGTAGAACTTAATCTTATTTTGTACTTTATATATATCTCCTTCATATCAACATTCACAGCAAAAATTACGTGGGAAAGTACATTAACGTAGCAAATACGGAAATAAACTGTACAAGGACGAGATACTCCGGAGACTGCTTACCCTACGAGAATTCTGTCTCTAGTCTTGTCACGTCCCACGCTCATTGTTCACCCCCTACCCTCTACACCCCTCCTGTCACCTCTACTTACCCTCCTACGTCTTCTTTAAGTTGGCTTCGTCTTATAATGGGGTTTTCCTCTGCTCAAGTTATTTTGTTCTTAGTTTTTCATCTATACTTGTCACTGCCCACCTCACTGTTCGCCTCCTCGCTCCCTGCACCTCTCCTCTCACCTCTCCTTAGCCTCCTGTTTTCCTTGAGAGTTGGTTTCTTCACGTATACGGTTTTCCCTTCTCATCTGAGTCTGCTGTCCTTCATACTCTGTCATTATCGATGCTTTTATATACCATGCCTACTCATTCACTTCGATAGCAGATTCATTCATAAAAAAGAAAAATAGAAGCATGAAAAGAAAAAGGAAAAGTAACAACCAGTTCTGTATTATCCCGGTATAGCAACAACAGCAACAACAACAACAATAACAACAACAATGACAACAACAGCACCATGTATATACGGTATGATTTTCCTAACTTGATTTGGATTATTACTTGTTCTGTGATGTACTTCGATCTTACAAATACTTTAACATTGTCTTCTCTTACACTGCTTCTCCTTATCCTAATTCTTTGGCCGCTTCTCTTATATTACGTATGGTTTTCCTTGCTCATCCCATCCTTTATATAGTTTATTATTCTCACTACAGTTTCGCATTTGTCATAAGCTGTCGTCCTATCTTCTAATACAGCGTGTGTTTCGACTCAGTTGTAATAATCTAGCTTTATCTTAGAACTGCCGTCTCTCCATTTTGAGTGCATTGTTGTAACGAAAGATTAACATTAGAATAGTATGTTGCTAGTCATGAAAAAGTGCTGTGGGAAGTATGTTATAACCCTAGCATAGTCTTTTTCTGCAACTGAGCTACATAAAAAAAAAAAAGCAAAAAGACGAAAATCTGGATCGGGTTAAGAATAGACGAAAATCTGGATCGGGTTAAGAATACAGTCAGCCTCTTCTTTTTTCCCGCTGCTCTACGTCTTACCTCCAATGAATCTCTTACTTCTAATGGTGATAAATATAGTCTGGGTTATTACGTTGCATTCTATCTGCATTCGTGCCGCATCAACTGCAACTTATTAAGCTAAAGTAAACTAAACTCAGCTAAACTTTACACAACTTTACATCCCCACCTTGTGCCGTTGTTCATCTTGCCTCTGCTGCTGCATCTCATTAAATCTGTTACGAGAACTTCCTCATAAACTGAATAAAATCGTCTTGTGGTAGCAACGACTAAAAAAAAGATTTGAATAGTTCTGTGCAATGTTGATATCAAGCCACACACACACACACACACACACACACACACACACACACACACACACACACACACACACACACACACACACACACACACACACACACACACACACACACACACACACACACACACACACACACACACACACACACACACACACACAAAATAAAAAAACGACCATTGAAGTGGAGGAGTTAAGCCTTCGAGGTATCACTGAAGTATTTTGTTCAGCTAAAAAATAGATCCGAATTAAATTGCTCAGGAATACTCTGCACTAAGCTTTTAATGCTCTCGTAATGGCTACAATCTGCTTTTCTTTATTTTTTTTTTTTTATTTTTTTTTTTTACCTCAATTTTTGTGATAGTTTCTGATGGTGCTTGCTTGCTGATGCGGGTTTCTCTTTTCGTTTTATGCCTGACCTTTGCTTTATACCCGACAACATGCAATGAATTCCCACTGATTCTTCACTTGCTTTGCTCTGCTCTCACTTCTGTCGTTTGTGTTTTGTTCTAGTGTTTACATCTTGAGTTTTCTTATGCAAGGAATAAGGAACCAAAGACCAGGAGCCCGCAAATCGTTCCCACCAAGAAAAACAAATACAAAAACAAGATAACAGGGACCCAAATTCAAGATCTGGCCTGGCTGCCCAAGTCCCGTATTCCCGTCGGTTAAGGAAGCTCCGTAACACTTTTTACCAGGTGATTTATTTTGTGTTACAACTTACTGTCTTATTTTGTGTTATATAATTCCTCCTAACATCGCCATACTCTGCATAAATCACGAACAAAGCGATATTAGCGAACCGAATCCAAAACTAATTCGCAAAGGAAGAGTTGTTAGGGAGCTTCTTTACCCGGCCAGATAAACTGCATATAGATATCTGGATACAACAAGACTAAGATAACACAGACGAATACAATAAGCTAACACAGACGCATACAATAAGCACAGACTAAGCTAACAGATGCATAGAAGAAGCTAACACAGACTCGGAAATAATAAAGGTTTTAGTTACTACAACTCTGCCCATTTTTGATGCCGGTGCTACGGATTGAGATACGAGATGAAATTAATACACCTTCTTGGAACAGGGTATGTTTTAGACGACCATTCCATTTACATAATTAATGGGAGCGCTGATTTGAAATTTCTCTCATGATATCTTCCTTCATTTCTGATATGCTTTCTTCTCTCTTCTGTCAGTCTATTTAAATTAGGACTGTCGTTCTGTCTGTTTATCTGTCTATCTGTCTACCTATCTATCTGTTTATAGCCGCACACCTTACACCCGGAAGAGGTGGTCACAAAGAATCGCCTCCATGTCACCCAAATCCCCAGTATTATGCTTCACTCTCTCCAGCTTATGCCATCCACACTTACATGCCTCTCCATCCTACTCCTCTGTCTCATCTTCGGTCTCTGTTGCTTTTCATTGTTAATTTATTTCGCCAAAGTCATGCGTTTGGTCAGACTCAAATATGAAGTCCGTTTGGGTGGGGTCCGCGCGGGGATTTCCCTCTCTACAGCTCTGCCAAACCTCCTCACTCTCTCTCTCTCTCTCTCTCTCTCTCTCTCTCTCTCTCTCTCTCTCTCAGTTGATTGAAAAAGTTTTTATATATTTATAAGTTTTGTTTTCTTCTATATTGTTTCGACCTTTTTTCCACACCACCACTGAGGTAAAAGTCTCGGCGCGTTTTTTTTAATAAAGGTTTCCCCAGTAGGCATAAGTCCTCTCTCTGACCTTTCTTCTAAAAAATACTTGTTCACATTGTAAATAAGTTCTTTCTCCCGACTGTGGAGCACACGAGAGCGAGTCGGAGTAGCTGCCATCGTGGGTGGGGATCAGGGAGGAAGTGACCGGTCACCTGTAGTCTGAGGTGGGTGTCCTTGACCTCTGGCAACGTCGGAAAGCGACGTTGTCACGTGGTGTGGAATTTATACAAATCATTGCTATTATCCTAAAAAGCGACACATTCATAGCACTATATAGCCTTATTTAATATATTTAATAAGTACAGAATATTTAATATACAATTTCAAATAGTAAATAGCTGACATATGACAGAGAGAGAGACAGGTACTGGGGTTGATGCGACAGAGCTGTAGAGAGGGAAATCCCCTCTCGGGCCCCACCCAAACGGACTTCATATTTGAGTCTGACCATAGTATTCTGTTTAATATGAACCTCTTTCGGATCACAGTGGTAAATGCATGAATTACTGACACATTGTGATAAGTATACTTGTTTTGTTTTAGTACATAACGATTATATTCATCCTAGAGAAACCGTACGCAGTTAAAAGTTTGAAAATAATCCATTACACTGTCACCGCGCTAGCAGAAATGAGGCATTGTTTGCTGTTTAATTCCTGGCGGTTTTATTCACCAAGAAATACCACGTAGTCAAACAGCTGAAATGTATGGTGCTTTTTTAATTATCTGTGTTAGAATCACGTATTCTGACTCCTTTCCTTCTTCGTATTTGTAGGTGTTATTCTTGTGCATCATCCACGTCATCATCATCATCATCATCATCATAGTAATCATAACTCTATTACCCTCTTGCACATGGAGTGAGAAGGAGCCAACATAACAATCATCAAAGCACACCAGTAGAACAATTAGCAGCAAATGTAATACACTTCGCATCCGGTAACTCATCACTCAAATCCTTGGATATTCTCTGACGTATCTTCAGTCTTTAATGGCTCATCACCAACTCAGTGTAGTGCTGCGTTCAGGTGAGTCAACAGTGAGTGACAAGCCAAATTGTTTCCCGTAAGCCAGCAAACCATTTACTATGCTGGGTGGCAACTATATAACCTAATGATGGATGATGGTTAGTGGGTTGAAGATGCTCCAGCCAGATGTAGCCTGTAAGGGTTTCCATCTGAGAAGAGGTTGGAGTTTATTGTCCACATAATGCCACACAGGGAAGGGCGAGGCTAGGCACTCTTGCTTTAAATGTAGGGACTGGTTAGCCTAGCCCTGGATCCCAACCTTCGGTAATGGGACAAAAGAAGGATTGAATAGTGATGGATTCGTTATTGCACGAGGTTTTAATCACAGGCAATGATATCGCTCCACTTCTCAGTCAAATGATTATGAAACTCGTACGTAATATTTTGCAAAGCTTGTCGCACTCCATAGATCCCATCACTCGTTATCAAAAGTCATTTCTCGCTGTCTCGTTATGTATCGTTATAAGGTGAGTCAGGATTTACCCTACGGTACGTTTGCAAGTATATACGTCTCATTTTTCAGATTTTAGTGTATTTCCCTCACATTTTAATTTTTTTTTCTCGAATATTCGTGATACCAGTTTGTGCTTTGGTCATGTAATATAGAGGCTGGTCAATATATACAATGCGTCTCTCCTACTCGTGTGTTGCGGGTACGGCTCAGTCATCGTTACCAGTGTTTACCCTACATCTTATGTTCATTTCCTTCTCCTGCAGTCACATCTATGTCCACACCAGCAGACTGAGCCGTCCCTGTAGCACGTAATTTCTAGTGAAGGGCTGTTTACGGACCGCCATGTACATTCTCTCTCTCTCTCTCTCTCTCTCTCTCTCTCTCTCTCTCTCTCTCTCTCTCTCTCTCTCTCTCCACATCAGCGTTTGTCCTTCCCTTTCCATAACAACATTAAATACTCGTTGTTCTCGTCACCATTACCTGCTCTTTGCCAGTCTCCTCCATGTTAACATTTCTCTCTCTTTTCCATAACATTAGTTTCTTCCCCTCTTTCATACTGAATTACACCTCTTTTCCTTTCCCTTTCTTCCTCTCTTCCGTCCTGAATTACACCTCTTTTCCATTCCCTTTCTTCCTCTCTTCCCTACTGAATTACACGTCTTTTCCTTTCCTTTTCTTCCTCTCTTCCGTACTGAATTACACCACTTTTCCTTTGCTTTTCTTCCTCTCTTCCTTTTCTTCCTTTCTTCCATATTACATTTCACTTGTTTTCCTTTCCTTTTACATTGCCATTATTCATCTCTTCTCACCTCCCTTCCATATTTGTATCCATTCATCACCATTTCCTTCCTTTCCTTCTCGAGTGGCTTGAGAGGTTGACTGCTGTTTGAAAGGACGCGAGTTCAAACCTAGACTGAGGCAGGTAACAATTTCATTTTTTTGAATTCCGTCATGAACTTTACTGATCTTCCATAAAACCCACTGTCACAAAAACACTCCAATTAATACCACTACACAAGGCCTGAATGAGACAGCTTAACATGTATTCACTTTTGGACGGTGGGTATTAGCGCCGAAGTAGTGACATGTAAGGGAGTATGACGTACAGGAGGACGGCTGGGGCTTTGAGAATGGTGTATCAGGTCTATGCCCAGAGTCGGATACACACAAAAAGAAAAATTAATAATAATAATAATAATAATAATAATAATAACAGTAGTAGTAGTAGTAGCAGCAGTAGTAGCTACATCAACTTTCCATTGCTGTTCCTTTATGGGATATCAAGTCTGTCTAGAGTCGTACATAAATAAATTTATAAATAAAAAATAAAAAGATATATATACATTCTCTCTCTGTTCTCCCGTGCATCACTCCTTCTACATGCTATCCCCCGTCTGTGTCTCGCTCCACATTTTGTCTGTAATTCTTTGCCTCAGTGGCCTTTGTCCCCGCCCCACACGCTGCTGCTCTTGCCCGGTCTGAATAAAGATAACTGCCGCTTCATCCTTCCTCCTCCGCATACACGTATATCTGTTTATTTTGCGGTCTCTTCTATATTTGCATTCCTTTCAGTTTGTCTCTCCTTCTCTCTCTCCATTTGTTGTTTTTCCTTTCTTCCAAATGAACATTTTCTTCACTTGGTCGTACCTTCTATTCCATGATAACATCCCCACCTTTGTGGAGCTGACGAGCAGCCCACACGAAATGGCGCCCTGCACCTAGGGTGGAGCGAAGCAGCAGTGGCGTCCACCCAGGAGCCAAACCTTATATTTCTCTGCACCTTGCCTAGGGGAAAGACCCTAGTTCGAACCTGGAGAGGTGCTGTCTAATATAAGGAGGCGTTGGTTCCCCACACGGTGTACATACCGTAGTGTACCTGGAGCACGGAACCACAGAGACAGTTACCTGAGGTCGACGGTTTCTCTTGGCCAGACACACCAGGGTAAAGCAACAACAACAACAATCTCAGTTTGTTTTTGCTTCCCTTCCATATTAACAGTCATCCCTCTGTTTCTTATTCGCTTTCACATTTACATTCGCCAGTCTCTGTGGCTCCCTCTCGCCCACGTTAAGAGTTCTCTGTTAATATCCTTGGCCACAGTTATTCTCCATTATGGGCCATATTATAACTCTCTCTTTCTCTCCCTCCGTGTCCGTATTAACATAGATTTATCTCCGCTTCTCCTTCTTCCATAATATTACTTCTCCCTTCTTCCATATTTACGTCGTCTCTCTCTCTCTCTCTCTCTCTCTCTCTCTCTCTCTCTCTCTCTCTCTCTCTCTCTATCTATCTATCTATCTATCTATCTATCTATATATATATATATTATTTATATATATATATATATATATATATATATATATATATATATATATATATATATATATATATATATATGAATGTGTGTTTATATGTTTGTGTACTTATTTATGTGTGCTTGTGTGCGTGCGTTTCTTCACCTTAACATCAGTATCTCTCTCTCTTTGTCCCTCCTTCACCTCACTCCTCTCCCCACCACGTCTGTGCTCTGTACCACATTTTCCTTGTAATTCTTTCCCCCCCGCCCTTTGTCCGAGGCAGGGATAAAGAAAACTAGTTGCTTCATTATGTGGGCCTGGCTGGCTGTGTAAGGGAGAGAGCACGATGGTAGGCCCTCCTTAGTTGTAATTACATCTCTCTCTCTCTCTCTCTCTCTCTCTCTCTCTCTCTCTCTCTCTCTCTCTCTCCTTTCTGCAGTTTCCGGAACCTGTATTGCCTTGACCCTGAAAGTTTGTGTGTGTGTGTGTGTGTGTGTGTGTGTGTGTGTGAGAGAGAGAGAGAGAGAGAGAGAGAGAGAGAGAGAGAGAGTCACAAGTAGTCACATGGTCAGGTAGTAGCGTATGTCAAAAATTCATACGAACCAAGTACAGTGAAGCTGAAGGCTCTCTCCACGCAGCTCTCTCACACGTACAACGGGCACGGAAAGGGAAGCACACACAACTCGCTGAGAAAAGACCAGGCTAACAAGTCTCAAAGGAAGGGAGAAACGTTCAATCTACCACAGCATTAGACCTAAAAACATTTGCCTAATCTAACTTTTAACTGCTTTGTCGAGGGCTTGCCATGTATCTCTCTTGGCAGGGGATTCTTGGTGTTGCGGATGTTGTATGTTAAGAAGGTACGTGATGTCTCATGTAGTAACGCTTCATATCAAACTTCCAACCATGATTCCCCTTCAAGATGCTGCGTAAGAGAAATATGAGCTGGTAGTCAGTGTTTTCTAATTCATGAAAGATTCTGAAATTGTCACTTACCTATCCACAAAAACGCCTAGTCATAAAGAAAATAATAATAATAATAAAAACAGTGCCTACAGCCTCCTCTGGTATCTCATGTGCCTGGTGGGTGGGATCTGTTTGGTGGCCCTCCCCTGGCCGCTCTCAAGCTTCGCAATATGCTTCTTAAGGATCGGCGTCCAGAACTGCATTGCATATTCCAGATGAGGTTGTGCAAGGGAGTTTTACAGAGGACACTTTCCTAGTTGCTGTACCTTGACTGCCTCATTATATAATCTCATGTCTACGTCGATACGGTATTTGAAGAACTTGAGGTTACTGCTGATTAGTGCAGTTGTCTTTCTCCACATCGATACTGGTGGGATGAGACAGACAGACAGACAGACAGAAAGAGACAGAGACAGAGGAGGGAGGTGAGAAGAGAACCCTAGGTCTTGTAATTGCTTTCCTGTTAATGCAGTTTTGTTGAATACTTTTTTTTTCTACTTAAGGCCTGACTACCATAGTTGCTATAAGGACTGCCCCCTCTGGCACTCTCTCTCTCTCTCTCTCTCTCTCTCTCTCTCTCTCTCTCTCTCATCCCATTTCTGTTCCCTCTTCCTTTATCTCAACTCCTCCATACCGTACCGTCTCTCTCTCTCTCTCCTGTTTTTCCTCTGCCTATGTTCTTTTCATGTCCTTTTTCTTGCACGCTCTCTATTTCCTTCAATCTTTCCATCCCATTTCTGTTTCCTCTTTCCTTCTCTTCCCCTCCATCCATATTTACCACCTATCCCTCTTTCCTTCCTCCCTCTATGTGCTCCTCCCTTCTTCCCATCCCTTTCTGCTCTCCCTCTTCCACTTTCCCAGTGCAACTCTCTTAGTTTCAATTCTCTCTCTTCTTTTCATCAGTCTTGCTTCAACCCTTTTACAATCCTTTCCTTTCCTTCTACCCATCCATCCCCTTCCTTTTTCTCCCTCCCATCCTTTTCTCTCACGTTCTGTTTCCATCTTTGTTAAGTTTTTTGCTGTTTCTTTTTCCACTTTTTACCTTCCCTCCTTAACCTCCTCCACCTCACCTCTGTCCCCTTAAAGTACATCTATAAGTAACATGCAACCCCTTTTGTTTCTCTCTCTCTCCCTCTCCCAGTTTTAGAAGAGAAATGAATTTTTGGGGGCGTGCATCTGTTGGCGTGAGGGAATTCCCCGACGAGTAATATAATTGCCATGTTGCCTGTGATTGATTATCGCCCCGCCTCCTCCCCCCCCCTCCACCCCTGCCCTGCCCATCTCTCCTCCCCTTGCTGCCTCCCACCCACCCCTCTCTCTCTCCCTCGTCTACTTCCCCCTCTCTCCCTCCCTCGCCTTCCTCTCCCCCTCCTTTCCCTGCCCCGCCTTCTCTCCCCCTTGTCTTCCTCCCTGCGCCTGCTGTGTGGAAGGGAGGGATAGATATCAGTAGACAGACGGGATGAGAAAAATAGACTGAGAGATAAAAGAAAGATAATAAATAAAAATCTGTGCACACACATACATACTGTATACATAGATAGATTGATAGATAGATAGATTCGTATGTGTTTATTGCTATAGATATGCATGCATACATATATTCATATATATATATATATATATATATATATATATATATATATATATATATATATATATATATATATATATATATACACAGAATGTGTGTGTGTGTGTGTTTGTGTGTGTGTGTGTGTGTGAAGCTGTAAAATTAGCAATTCGGTTTACTGCATTGACGGAAAGAAAAGAGATGGGCAAAGAAAAGAAATGCAACTAATGACGAGAGAGAGGCAGACGGAAGGGGTGAAGCCGATACTGAGAAAGGAAAATGTAGAAGAAAGAGTGAAATAGGAAAACATGAAATTACAACGATTTACCCGGTTACTCCTAGAAATTTGTCCCAGTCTGCGTAAAATCGTCTGATGGTCACGAAACTAAAAGAAATGTGACGTCCTCGTAACTCCAGGGATTAACACACTCAGGCTCCAACGACTAACTCTCAGCTGAATAAAATCGTCTGGCTTAGGCTGGAAGAGAATACCAGAGTCTCCCCAAACATACCCTAACAAATTTAATGGTGATTATTTTTAACACATGTACCAACAAAGTGTCCTTTGATCTAAGAGAGAGAGAGAGAGAGACGCCTGATGGTAGTAAGAGAAGCAGTGAAATATATTGGTTTGGAAGTTGTTAGGGAGAGAAGAATGATGGATGGAGAGCCAAGGATGAAAAACAGGTGAAAAAATATGAATAGCGATAGTTCAGGTCTTGCATGACAGTGATAGAGGGGAAGGAGAAAGAAAGGGCATTGTGTGTGTGTGTGTGTGTGTGTGTGTGTGTGTGTGTGTGTGTGTGTGTGTGTGTTTCAGAGAGAGAGAGAGTGGGAGGGTGGAGGAGAAGAGAGAGAGAGAGGTGTTGAGTGGCCTAATGGGTGAGGAAGGGGGAGACTGGGTGAGGAAAAGCGGCCAGGATGAAGGTGAAGCGATATGGCGGAGAATGGAAGGGTGAGGGAGGGAGGACGGCGAGAGAAGGGTGAGGGAAACCGGGAGAGGGAGATAGCAGGGCGGATAAGGTAGGATATACTGATTGAGGATAGGATGAGAAAAGGATAAGTGAAGGAAAACTGAAGGGTGAGAGAGAGGGGCAGGTTGAGGAAAGTGGAAGAGGATTTGAAAGCACTGATACAAGCATTTCTCTCATTATCAAGCCACGTTAGATTAGCGACAGGATTTATTTTCAACTTAGTTTGATTTTACACGAATTTCTTTTACAGGATGAAGAGAAAATAAGTAGACTCAGCACTAGCATTTCCCTGTCCCCTCTACAGTCGCAAATCTTAGCTATAGGATAAATTTTCTCTCCTAACTAATATGCTGGAAAAATAAGAGACGTGGAAAGATTCTACGCTTGCCTTGACTGTCCTGCAAAAGAATGGTCCTACAGTTTGAAGAGAAAATCGTTGTTGCTGGAATTAGATGAGCTTTGTTTGTGAGGCAAATTATGGGTCTGTTTGGTTACTAATAAAATCGAACCTTCAGTCTGGCTATACTTTGACATCACCTGAGCAAAAAGGAGTTAGAGATCTTCGTCGTGTTAGCACACAAGCGCCATAGTTACAATAGGAAAGAGATCGTAAGTCCGTTTGTGAATCCGGGGCTCTAGTAAGCTGGCTCACTTACCGGCACTTCCTATGAGCAGCCCTGTGTTGCCTTGCTCTCTTTGCAGATCACGTGGGCTGTTAGTGCTTTTAGTAGTCCGTGATCGGGAGGTTATTAACGGTAGGTCTGCAGAGGAACGATGTAAATGGCAAAAAATACGAAAGACTATCTGTTCAGTACAAGCATCTAGTTTTCGTTTTTACTGTTGATACTACCAGAGGATTTTCTTCAGGTTCTGTGAGACGTGTGAGAGTAAAAGGGAGAAAAGGAACCTCTGCCAACCCCTGTGTTAGGATGTCTCCCCTTGGCAGAATGAATGGTCTGGCGGAACAAATAAGAGGGGGGGAAAGAAAAAAAAACTATAAGGAAGACAATAGAAAGAAACGAAATAAAATAAAATAAAAAAGAAAGTCCTCGAGTTAGGATGAAAAATATTTAAGTAGAACATAGATGCACACGACAAATTATCAGCAAATCATAACACCAGTATACCGTGTCTAATAGTACACGGGTTCAGCAGAGTCATCATCATCATCATCCAGACCTTTCGCACTCTTCCAGCTGTCTTCACTCTGACCTATTAGAAGTTAGAATGTTACATCCCAGCTCTACATATTTTAGTTTTTCATTCATTCACTCATCTTTGTTTTATTGATCGCTTACTGTCACTTAAATGCCACTCTGTTACTCTGGTGTCTGCATCACGAAAAACGAGATTTGCAAACGTCTATTCACACCACTAATGAAAAAAAAAAAATCTCATCTAAATCCTTGACTCGGGTGATGTATTATTTCGTTTATATTTATGCTGCCTACAGGCGATTTTATTCAGCTTGACATCTAGCAATCGAGGGGTTAATGAAGACTTTTACTCCTCTAGTTCCAAAAGTTTCTCGTGAGCTGAATAAAATTGTCAGGATACGGCAAGAATAAAAAAAAAAAAAAACTACGTCATTAGATTGAAAGGATTACTGCTCGGGGCTGTTAACAGAGACTTATACGGATGATATTTTGACCTATATGAGCAAGCCAGGAGTAGTATCTTATGAAACTAATAAAACAACTGACAACTCAAACATCTGCCCCGAGCTTGGACAAATACCAGGAGCAGCAGAAAGGTTGAAATGTGCAAGCTTTGAAACCTGTTTTTGCCCTGTGAATGAGATTTTTTTTTTGTTTATCCTGTGGTCGATGAAGGATTCCCCCTGTGTCGAATAAAATCATCTAACATCAGTCGGGGGACATTGTATATACGTTTTTCACTCTTACTGACCCTGTTTTTCGTTCTTTTGCAGCTTATTTCGCGTAGGTTTATGGAGGAAAAAGCTAGTACTATCCCTGTATGTCATTTCCACAGAACCTCTTCGTGACTAGCATCATATTCTAATGTTACTCTGTTTTTACAACTCAGCATTTAAAATGGAGAGATTGTAATTTTAGGCAAGGATAAAGTAAAAGCAATTTAGTAATGATCTGCCACTTGAGGAATATATCATTTTTACTCTTAGCGTAATATTCTCGTCTTTCCACTTGAGAAGCTGAGTTGTAAAAATAAATTAACACTAGCATATGGGGCTGGTCACGAAGAAGTGCAATAAAAAAGGATGGAGAACCATAACATTATCGTTTTCTGTTACAGACCTATATGAAAAAAGGTGTGCGAAAATCTAGGCCAAGTTAGTTTAAAAGAAGAATAATGGAAATGTATTGTTTAGTATCAGTTTATGTGTGTGTACTATATATATATATATATATATATATATATATATATATATATATATATATATATATATATATATATATATATATATATATATATATATATATATATCACAGTTAAAACAGGGAGAATGTAGGAGGACACACGACTTTTCGGGGTGGTAAAAATTTTGGAAACCTTCCAGCCGAAATTTGGTGGGTCCCGAGAATGACAAGGAAAGACGAGACGACATTGATTCCCAGTGGTGGTGGTGGGAGGGGGTCAGGTGGCGTATATATAAAGGATACTAAGGGTGGTATTCTCGTGCGATATGGAGGCTTGTAACACCTCATCCTTACCGATTTATCTTTGGATACGGCTGGCAAATATCGTTTTGTCGGTTACTTGTGGAGAAAATGGTGATAATAGAATAATTTAAGTAACACGAGGGAGGACGGAAAGGTGTAATACTGTAAGCAAAATAAATCGCTTAGGAAGAGGTGTTAGGGAATTTTCTTAACCGACGAGAATACGGGCCAAAGTCTGAGTTGGCCATAAGACTGAGTTTATGTACAACTGCGGACAGTAATGTAGACCCACTTTTTGGTAAACAGTTTGGAAACTCTTACACCACATTCTGAAAAGCTTGATGGGTTCTGGTGATGGCAATATTGGATTTCGAAAGTCATCGCTCACTGTCTCGTTATTTATCGTACGGATGTGGATCAGTACTAGTGTCCGAAAGAGTACCAAGAAAACAGGACAAAGGGAGTATTAGACAGGAGGGCTTCGATATTACACGAAATGATCAAAATGGCTCCGAATATCCCAGAGATGATTAATATTAGATCTAAGTATTTTCATGGGAACAGTATAGAAAAACGTCACAAGTATCCCCATAAAAGCAGGATTACCAAAGTGCCATGAGAAGAGCGTAGAGCTGTATTATTGTCCTGTTTTGCCATTGAGCTGCGGGAAGTACACAAAAGGATGAAACTCTCTGCCAAGTTGAAATGACTGTCCTATACAAACAAGCAGTTTTATATATACACCTTGAGCTCAGGAAACTTCATAACTTTGGGAGCGGGAGGCGATAGGTAAATAAATAAATAAACGGAGGTCGCTTCCCGCCACTACGGTCCGATATTTTCCTTGGCGTTGCAGCCTTCTTAGCACTTGTTCCTTAGCGATTCATTTGGCGTATTGCACTTGGTGGTCTAGTGGTTATAACAGGCCGGTCGGAGAGGCGGCCTTCCATGGGTTTAGATCCCAAGAGGTGACTTTTGTGTGTGTGTGTGTGTGTGTGTGTGTGTGTGTGTGTGTGTGTAGTTGCCATCAGGAAAGTACTGGTAGGTTGGTCATCTACCCTTAAAAATATTATACCCTTTTTACTCAAACTTGGCCTAAAACTGCAGGTTCAAGCTCTCTGCTGCAGTCCACCATCCTCCTTTCAGGGGATAGATGTAGGATGAGGGGCTATCGCAAAACCGCCTGGTTATATCGGCGCCACCTCATGAAGGCGTCCCCCTCCACCACCATCAAAGAAGTATAAAAAAAAAAAAAGGAAACAAAGAAAAGGCAATAGGTCAAAAATTTTCTCAAGCCATTAAGAAAACGACCACTAAATTTGGCGATGCGTCCGAGCCCTTAAAGAAAACGAGGAATGGCGCCGGGTTGTGAATGTTGGTTATATTTCAGAGGCAAGTTTCAGTGTCCGATGATTTCCCCAACTCTGCCGTGGCGGTGATTCTCCATACGAAAAAAACACAAGAGAGAGAGAGAGAGAGAGAGAGAGAGAGAGAGAGAGAGAGAGAGAGAGAGAGGAGAGAAAAGGGACGAAAAGAATGTCGTTGTGATGGACAATTTTAATTTCTTTTTTTTTTTTTACCTATGGTCTGTGTACGCTTCATCAGAATGATAAATAAGTTTCCTTTTGGAGGTTTGGCCAGTAAATCTATCTGTATATCAATCAGTCTGTCTGTTTGTCCGTATGTCGATCTATCAGTCTAATAGTCTATATCTATCTGACTATATTATGTTTATCTATGTTTTTGTATTGTTCAGTACTTATGTCTATCTACCTGTCACCCATCGTGAGCGTAGATACCCAGGGCTAGGTTAAGCAGTCCAGACATTTAAGGCAAGAATGATCAGTCCCTCGACCCGGAGCGGCACCATCTGACCAGCAAACACCAGCAGTCCCTTGGATTTAAACCCTTCATGAGCCACATCTTTTTTGAGCGTCTTAATCCACTAGACAAAAGAAAAAGAAAAAAAACAAGGGATGTTGTGACATTCAAATTTCTGCTTTCATTATTTATCTATCTGTCTATCTCTGTCTATTGCGGCACCAAGAGGGACGGTCATATCCAGTGTGTGTGTCCCTAACTGTGTCACTCACTCATTCACGGAGAACACTACTTTTTTGAAGGATGAAATTTGGAAATTCGAAATTGTTTTTATAAGCATCACAGGAGGAGGTGGTGATGTGTCTGGTGTGCGTCTTGTGTGTGTCTGAGTTGTATGTGATGTGCATCTGGCGTGTGTCTGAGGTGTGTGTGGTGTTTGGGCTGTGTGTGAGGTGTCTGGGGTGTGCATCGGGGTTGTCTGAGGTGTGTACGGTGTGCATCTGGGGTGTGTCTGAGGTTTGTGGGGTGTGCATCTGGGGTACGAAGTACATCTTAGGTGTGTTTAAGGGACGTGTCCCGAGACAAATGAGCACCTTATGGGATTTGCTGGGATGCTAGATACTCGCTACTCCACTGCCGTATGATAAATACACTTCCTTCAGCTCCCTCCCGTATTCCCACAAAAGGAAGATGGTAAGCTGCAAGAGGAGGACAACATCAGCCGATAGTCCACTGGGTTTACGTTCAGATGAGCCAGGGGGGTTGCAGTTAACATTACTAGCCTCATGAGGATCAGAGGATCTTTTCTAATTACAAAATAATATTCGCGAGTGTTACAGTAATGGAATATTTCTATTTTTCAATAGTCACACATTCGTATATCCCATAGTTTTTAACTGGCATTATTTTACCCTAACTTGGCCTAAATTTTCTTACTTTTGAAGCTTATTTCACATATTTCATTGATAGAATAAGACAGTACTGCGACTCTGCATCATTCCCATTAAATTTTTTTCCTGACTGTACCCACCGTTATGTAACTTGTCTCCTAAGCCCCGCCCACTTCCTGAAGTAGTGGCCTCGCTCCTCCTTACCCACTTTCTATGTGGTGGGTGAGGAGGGAAGAGAATTAAGAGACAGGTTGCTTGGCGGTGAGTTTAGCATCATAATCTAGTGTTAATCTACCGCTACAACGCAGCATTCACGATAGGGAGATGACAATTTTAGGCCAGCTTAGAGTGAAAAGGGTGTTGTATGTGAATCAACCCACAACACCCTTTTTCCAAGCTGAATATAATTGTCTGGAGTTAGGAAGAATATACCCTGGAGCCAGACGTCATCGCAGTGAATGAGTTAAGGCTTTCACTGGTGTTGTTGTCCCTGGGCTAAATAAAACCAGACGACGTTAGCCAGAGTGATAGACTGACTGTGGCTCATCCGCTGAAAAGGGTTACCATGTTGTGTACCGTGAAGTGAATTAACACCCCTGAATCCCCTGACGTGTCTCTCTCTCTCTCTCTCTCTCTCTCTCTCTTTCTCTCTCTCTCTCTCTCTCACTCTTGTCTTTCCCTTTCGTTCCACTCCTTGGTCTCCTCCTTTCTCTCACTTTTTCTCCCTCCACAGCAGCTCCCTTTCTCCCCGTACCCGCCTCTCCACTCTCTCCCTTCACCCCTCCTTTCAATTCATCTTCCTCCCTCTCTCCCTTCTTCGTCCTCTCGCTTTCCCCCTTCCTCCTGCCTCTCCCTTCCACAATTAAATCTGCCTATTTGAAAGTGGAAGAGGTTAAGCGACACCCATGAATATATAAGTTGGACCCTGAAGCCTGCCTTGCCGCTCCAGGCTGAGGGAGGAAAGGAGAAGAATGGGAGGAAAGGGAGGAGAAGAGAAAAGAAAAGGAGGAGAAGAGTGAAGAAGAAGATGAGATGAGAACAGAGATGATGAGAGAGTAAAAGAAAAAGATGAGAAAAGGAAAGAAAATAAGATGACAAAATTAAAGAAAAGGGAATATTAAAAGAGAAAAACAATACAGAAGAAGAAAGTGAAGAAAGAAGAGAAAAGAGACAGAAAATTAGGGGAAGAGAAGAGAGAATGGGAAGATGAGAAGAGGAAAGAGACAGGGAACGTGAGAGAAAAGAGAAGGAGAAGATGAGAAAAGAAAAGGAGAAAAGGGGGAGGAGAAAAGAATGAACAGAAGAAAATAAGAAGCAAAAGAAAAGGGGAAGATGCGAAGAAAGAAGTACAAATGAGTAAGCTTAGAAAGGAAACCAAACAGCGACAAACCTACTGATCCTATCCATGGCGTTTGTAAAAGGGTCAGCCACAAGTAAAATATCTATTCAAAAACCAAGGCCAGCGAACCAGGAAGGCTCTCCCATTTCCACAAGTCCCTCCAACGAAAACCAGCAGGAGTAAATTAGGAGGATGGGAGAGGCACAGAAAAATTGTCACGATTTTCTTTATTGTTCAGTCGATTGTATATGAGATCGTGGTGGAAGTGAATGAATGTTACTTAAATACCATTACCACAACCATTTTCACATGCAGTGCTTATAATCTGTTGAAGACCTTAACGTGTAGATAGATGGTGTATGTTAAAATTTCTCAGCCTCCTCTTCTCTATACAGGTCATATCACAGCCTCTTCATGTAGGTCCTTCACTAATACGACCTGTCATTATTCCCTCGCTTTTTCTTTACTCTCTCACCCACCACTATCGACTCAGGGCAACCAACTGACATCACGAAACTTCTCAGCACGTCTCACTGAATAGTTTCTTCTGTACATCGAACTTTATATTACTTGAATAAAAAAAAAGATGGCTGAGGAAGGATTTCAACTTACACCATCTAAACATTAAGGGAGTTTTTAAAATGTTTGATTGTAATGCTGACGTGTGTGTGTGTGTATATATATATATATATATATATATATATATATATATATATATATATATATATATATATATATATATACAGAGAGAGAGAGAGAGAGAGAGAGAGAGAGAGAGAAAGAAAGAAAGATAGTGAGTGAGGGGCTGACAGACAGACAGAGAGGTATGGAATGATGGTTGAAGAGGAAGAGGTATAGGGAAGAGAGGGAAAAAGAGGTGAAAAGGGAGACTAGAGGAGGGAGATAAGGAGGGTCGGAAGGAAGAGAGGAAGACAAGAGGGGAGGAAGGCAGGGAAGGGTGAGGAGTGAGAGGGGAGGGTTACAGGGAGGGAGGGAGGAAGGGAAGGAAGGATTATGAGGGGGAGAGAGGGAGGGAGAGGAGAATTGGAGAGGAGGAAAGGCGGGGATAAGGAAGAGAGAGAGAGAATGGGAACGAGGGATGGAGAGAGACAGAAGAGGGTGGTGGAGGGGGAGAGAGAGAGGACCATAACATGGGAGAGGGCCGGAGGGAGAAAGGGGGAAAGGAGGGGAGGAGAAAAGGACGAGAAGGGGTGTGTGGGGGGATGAGAGAGGTGGGGAGAAGGGGAGAAGGAGAGGGGAGGAGAGCACGTATTATTTAGAGTCTGATAAAGAATGCACAGTTCGGCCACACAGCGCCTCAAACTCTATTATTTTCACCGCACCCTTTGTTACCAAACTTCAACAACGAAACCGAAGGAAGTTTCTCTCTAACCATGCATTAAATATCAGGCCAGGAAGTTGCAGTATTTATGAAGTTCACCGATTTTAATTCAGTAGATGAATTTTAGTAATTTTGAAGTTAACTGAGTGAAATAGGTCAACTTCTCAACTATTCTAATGTTTATCCTCTTCGCTTTTATGGCGTCGTTTGTATATCATTTTTCCTATCCAGAGATTATTTTAATCAGCTCTTGGTTGCCTTTTCCAGCTATCCAAAGACGATTTTATTCAGCCTTGCACTTAATTAGGCCTATCCACGGACGATTTTAAAATATTTTGAGTGACTTCGAGCTCCAAAGAGATGATTTTTCAGGCTATCCAGACGAATTCACTCAGCTCAGGAGTGGCTTTTGGAATTGGAGGGGTAAGATATCGACCACATAAAAACCTTCACTGCCAGGCTGTTCTCCTCAACCGATTAGAAATTAACAACAGGAGTAAGATAAAATAAGAATGAAAAATGACGTCCTCGGTCCAAAATAAGCTGAATAATTTCCTCGTGCCGAAGGTGCATGTGCCAGGGCCGAATTAAAACTGAGCCAGAAATGCGGAAAGCAGATTAAGCAAGAATATTCCTCTGGTAGTGTTATTTCTCTCTCTCTCTCTCTCTCTCTCTCTCTGTTGTTGTTGATGATAAGACAAGCAAATACAATGTTTTGGAGTTTTTTCAATTTAGTATCTTCTAAGTACAGTACTTCATTTTCTTGCAGTGTTATTTAATATTCACAATATAACCCTTATTTAGTGTCTTTTGATACTCATATTTTCCAAGGACTTAATTATTCGTAACATCAAAATTACACAGCGTAAATGCAGCATCCATCCAGGAACCAATCGTCTGCATTCTTTCCCTCGCTTAGCTATGGCGGGGAGCTGCCTAACGCAAGGAAACTTCAGTTCACTGCACAGGACGTCCGGTTACTTGCCTCTGGTTGATGGGTCTGCTCGGCCAGACAAACAGGGGTTACTAAGCTAGTACAACAAGATAGTATTATGTCTTTATCTATTTGTCTATCTATCTATCTGTCTATAGATAGATAGATATAGATATAGATAGATAAAGATATGTTCCAAGCACCGCATTTTATATGTTGAGAATTAAACAATAAAATACTACTTCAGTGTTTCGAAATATATCCCAAGGCATATCAGTTTTTCTTTTGACGTTTCACTGCAGTTATACACAGCATGATATCTTTTCTATATTTCCTAGGAATTGGAAGTTCTCGTTTTATATTTTGCAAAGAAAAATAAATAAAACACTTTGATATTGAATACTTCCCAAACATTGTATATTTCTTTACATTTGGTCGCGAAAATTGTTACCTGTCTCAGTCAGTGTATTTATCCATATGTCTCTCTACCTACCTATCTCTTTGTCTCTGTTCATCTATTTTTCTATGTCTACCTTTCTTTATTCGTCTATCTGTCTATTTATCTGTCTTTCTGTCGCCTGCATGACGCCGTATCCCGTGAGATCAAATAAAACTGAACATGAAAAACAGAGCCAGATCATGCAAGAATATTTTTTTCAGACATTATCATTTTTCCTTCTTTTTTTTTTTCATTTACAAGGGAAGAATATGCGCAGTATAACTGTGTGTGTGTGTGTGTGTGTGTGTGTGTGTGTGTGTGTGTGTGTGTGTTAGAGAGAAAGAAAAAAAGTGACATTTTCTCTACAAGCTTTGCTACGATGTCGTCTTGTTTTTGTGTATGCTACCTGCCTGAGTTTTTTTTTTTTTTACGTACCTCAGGAAAGGGCTCTCGTACCGAAGGGGTTAAGGAAGGCTTTATCTCGCACTGTCCACCTCGAAAAGTTCACATGGATGATTTCACATATTAACACTCCCAGGCTCGCTGACACACTCCTTACCAAAATAAATCGTCTGGCGTCAGCAGGAATAATAGATTGGTCCTGACTCTAAAAACGCCGACTTTCTTTAACTTCAGAATTATAGCGATTGCTCTTCTCTTCGGTCTGCCTGGACAGAATGTGGTTGTGGTGAAATATAAATGTTGCGAGTTTTGGTGGATGTTGCAAATTTTGGGCTTGAAACTTTTTGTCGGTATAATCACGAGGTATTGTTTCCAAATCAACCAAGTCAGTGAACTAGAAAATAGTATTTCCATTAATTCTAATTTTATGCTTTTGCATGCCCTATCCAGGTTTATAGGGGAAATCTGACAAATTTATTCAGCTGAGAGTGAGTCCTTGTAACATGAGAAAGTTAATATTGTCACCATTAACCCCCTCAAGATAGGGATCACTCAAGCATTTCGTACCAGGTGACACCAGACAAGTTTATTAAACTGAAAGTAAGTCACTGGAGGCAGAGAGCTAAACTAGGAAAAGAGTATTATAAGAATTTGTACAGAATTGAGTGTGTGGGTGTGTGCGTGTCCTCTGCAGCCGCCATCCCACCACCAGCCTGAGGTCGTGTTAACCAGGGACAAGGAGAGGGTGAGGGTGAGGGTGAGGGAGAGGGGGCGCACAGCGCTGTGCTGCGAGAGGTTCAGCAGCAACCACGTTTATAATTTATGACACACACACACACACACACACACACACACACACTATACAGTATATACATACATATACACTATACAATATATATATATATATATATATATATATATATATATATATATATATATATATATAGATATATATATATATATATATATATATATATATATACGGTATTTTTATTTATTTGTTTGTTTCCTGGACACCAGGAAACCATTTACTACGCTGGGTGGTAACCACATAACCAAGTTTTGGCGTCTGGTGGTTTTTTAGTGGGTAATTATTGCACTCCAATCGGATTGAGCCAATGAAGGTTTATATCCAAGGGATGGTTGGTGTTGATTGCACATGTAATGTCACTCAGGGATGAGTGAGGCTGGTCACTCTCATCTTAAATGTCGGGACCAACTGCCTAGCCCCGGGCTCCTACGCTCCTCATGGGGCAATGTAGGATTGGATGATGGATGGATGGCTGGTTATAATACAGACACACAGAGGGGCAGAGAGCCAGCAAGTTTTTCAGTAAGGACGAGGGCAGGAAGTGTAAACCATAGGAGGAGTCTTCCTTGAGGGGATGCAGCTCGTGAAAATTTCTGTCTGACCTGCCAACCATCAATAAGGCCAATATTCACAGGGTATATTTATCCTGTCATGGCCCACCATTCATCATCATCTCGATCCATCTGCCACTCACCAAGTCCTTAAAGACCTGAATAAACATTTGCTCCGTTACGGCTTTTAAAACTATTTTATATTATTTTATTCTATTGTTTTTTTTTTTTTTCTCATGCCGTGGAAAGACACGGATTGCGTTAATCACCATTCTGTCCCATCCCGTCCCTCCCACTCCTCTTCACCTATCCCACGTTTTTTCTTCTTTCATATAGTGAAATGATAGCAATGGCTGTCTCTACTACCAGTCGACCTGCTGCGGCCATATTCACAGGGTATACTTTTCCCATTATGGCTTGCCACACACCACCATCACAGCCAGTCTCACCCACTCATCCTTGCCCTTCTCACCCACTGTGCAAAGACCAACATTAACATCTCAAAGACCACTGCACTGAGTTTTTTTTTTTTCCACATGCTTTCCCAGGCAAGAGCTAAAACAGTCTATAATGAACTAAATCGATCTGATTGTTAATAGGCCTCATAGACTCGAACTATCATATATCTGAAATCACGGCACCAATAGGGCTGATTATTGGTTCATGAATTCATAGTCATGACGTAAATCAGTTTGCGTTGACCTACGAGTATATTGACTTGAATAGCCAAAAATGATATGGAAAAAAACTAAATTATTGAGGAGTGTGGCAAATGGAATGGCCATGCAGTGTACAGAGAAAAGCATTGAAGGAAAAGGAGGGAGGCCTTAGGTGTGACGGGATATGTAGATCAGGTGAGTATAATCTACAGCCAGAGGATTTATTCCCTGAGAAGGTGGCTATGAACAAATCACCTCCATGTCGCCCTGTCTTTTCCCATCAAGTTGCCCTCCCTCCAGCTCTCATCACCCTTATTCATATACTTCACGCCATCCTTCCGCCTCATCCACGGTCCCCCCTTACCTCCTCCCTCGTCATCCCACTCAAATGCACTGTCGTAATTAGTATCTCAGACTTCATTCGTGCCACATGATCAGTCTGTCTCAAGGTATTATAACACTTTTCAGCACATTCATATCAACACCACAATGCTCCCTAACTATATGTGTCTTATCACGTGCGGCACTTCTTTCAGGTAACTCGCGTCCACTCCTTTGACTCTTGACTTGTGTTCTTCCGCAAAATCAAGCACAACTTTCATATATTTGGGTGGGGATCATAGTTCTGTCTTGCAACTACTTCTTTACCTCCATACTCACCGCTCTATCCACTGTTACCGTCCTTAATGTCCTTTCCCTGCTGTACCTGTCTCATTCTTCCTTCTCAAAACTCCCATCCTTGCTCATCACACCTACCTGGACACTTGAAGGCACTCACATTCGCCATTTCCTGACCATCCACTCTTACTATGCACTCCGTGAAAAATATTTAATCTAGAGGGATCTGTATGAAACTTTTATGGACCTGGAGAAGGAACACGACACAGATGGTAAAAAGTATTGTTATAGATGTATGGGATAGGAGGAAAGCTTTTAAGAGAAGTGAAGAATATTTATCAGCTGAGTATGGAATGTATGAGTGTGGACGGAGGAGAAAGACTGGGTGAGGGTTGAATTATGTGAGGGATGTTTTGCAAGTCCACGGGATGTGTTATTTATTCATGGACGAAAACCTGAAGTGAATACCGAATGATGAGGAAGAAATGGCAAAAATGTTAACCCTCTCTTGGTCAGGACGGCTCTTGTACACAATACCACCTACTGTCAGACAATTTTATTCAGTTAAGAGTGAGTTGTATGAAAGTAAATGTTAATATTGCCACCATAGACCCTTCCCTAATGGTCGGATCACCTCTTATATCCTATTACAGCAAACGGCCAGACGATTTTATTCAGCTGAGAGGGAGTCATAGGAGCCTAAGAGAGAGAGGGGCATTTGGGAGTTTATGACACATATTAATGACTTTTGAAAGCAAAGATGGGTATGTCTGAAGAATTGGTGGTGTCGACAATGCTCGTGTGTGTGTGTGGGGGGTATGAGTGTGTGTGGGGGGGGGTGCGCGCGCGCGTTTATATATACAAATATATATATATATATATATATATATATATATATATAGTATACATTCATAGCTGTGGAACATACAGACAGGTTTATAATAAATGGAACGATAGATGGGTAGATGTTCGTGCGTTTGTGTGTGTGTGGGGGGGATGTATGTATGTGTGTGTGCGTGTGCGTGCGTGCATTAGCTAGTATGCTGTTAAATTTATGTCAATATACCCCAGCCCAAAGAGATAAATTACAGTCTTGACGCGAAAATGTAAATTTATGTTCTGCTGTTATTCTAATTTTTTCCAGACAAAACAGTCCCTTCATGGTGAGGTTGAGTAATGAGAGAGAGAGAGAGAGAGAGAGAGAGAGAGAGAGAGAGAGAGAAGGGGAGTTATTAAACCCTGTTGAGTACACGAGAATCATTACTGTCGGAAATTCGCGATATAAATTCCAATCCTCTCTCCAGGATACGGGAGAGAGAGAGAGAGAGAGAGAGAGAGAGAGAGAGAGAGAGAGAGAGAGAACGGTTCGCCTGTCTTTTTTTTTTTTTTTTTTTTTTTTTTTAAATGTGTCCGACTCTGGGCATAGGCTTCACAGCCTGCTCTCAAGGCCCAGCAGTCCTCCTACATACCAGCACCTCTACATGTCACCAGTGGTCTGGTTCATATTTTAGCAGAAAGAGTTACTCGAATTACTGTAGCTAAAAACTGATGAGCAAAGAAGAAGGCTCTAGCCCACCCACTAAACTTTCCCAGCAATCAGCCGAACAGGAAAGAATAAAAATAATTCTCTGGTGGGATGAAAGCAAAACTAAGGAAATTTTATGGGAAAACTAGAAAGTTCCAGCAAAATTAAGACACTAATTCTCTGACACAAAACTATTGACAGAAAAGTAAGAATAATAATCATGCTTTCTTTTTCTAATATTTCATTTATTTATATTCACTTCCACACATTCAATTACTTTATGTTTTCCGGGTATAATTCTGTCCACTTAATTATCAAGGAGAACTGATATTACCACTCTACATGCATGATCAGTACATAATTGTGTAGGAACGATTACTGATATATTAGATGCAAAGACAGACGAGTTATTATTTAGATTATAGATATACCTTGTTGGAGAGATAGATATATAAACAGATTAATACATACATGCATACTGTATATATATAAAAGACTGAGATACACAGATAAATACAGGTAGACAAATGGGTAAGAGAAAAAAGGATGAAGAGAAATGACAAGAGATGATGAGAATGGAATGAAGAGAACGACAGTTGATAATGATTTCGTGAAGGAGAGAGAGAGAGAGAGACAGAGAGAGAAAGAGAGAGAGAGAGGTACTGTGACTGATTCTTACTGGTATCTCTGAAAGTGAGGGTGAGTCAGTGAATGAGTAACTGAGTGAGTGAGTGAATGATTGAATCTGAGTGAGTTGCTAGGTAGGTGAATTTCCGAAATGACTGTGAGTCTTTTCTTGAGTAAATGATTGTGAGTTGATTGACAGTGAGTGAATGAGGAAGTAAGTGAGCGAGTAAATGAGTGAGTTGTCGAATAAGTGAATGAGTGAGTGAGTGACCTGCATACGGAGAGGCAGAGTGAGTGGGATGTACGAGTAGTGCGTAATCTTTACTGAGTAGGTGATGAAGAGTGAAAAGGGGAAGCAGAGTGAGGGAGAAGGCAGCGTTTGTGAGACGAGCAAGAGAAAGAATGAGAGGGTGAGTCAGAGAATGAATGAGTTGGAGAGTTTCGTGAGTGAGTAAGCATGAGTGAGGAATGAGTCATGATCCCTATTGAAAGGAGAATGAGTATGAGTGAAGCTGAGTAGGTGAAGGAGAGTCAGCAGGAGAAAGAAGAGTGGAAGAGTGAATCACGCTTCTAATGAGTGTAAGAAGAGTGGGTGAGAGAGTGAATCTGATGAAGAGTGAGTGAAAAAGTGAGTCAGACTGAGTAGGTGAATGAGTGAGCTAGATGAACAGTGGAGGAAATGAGTTAGAAGTGTAAGATAGTGAGTCAGAGAAAGTGAGTGAATCAGTGAATCAGAAAATGGGTCAGATAAAGTGTAAGAGTGAGTGAGGGAGAAGATGAATGAAAGTGAGTAAGTGATTCAGGAAATGAGTCAGGTAAAGTGCGAGTCATATGAAGTGTGCAAAACAATGAATGACATATGGATAGATTAAAAAAAAGAGAGTGAGGGAGGGAGGGAGGGAGCGAGCAAGCGATTAGGAAGGAAGCAGAGGAGGAAGAGGAGGAGGAAAAGGAGGAGGAGGAGGAGGAGGAGGAGGGGTGCGTAAAATATTCGAGGGAGTGAAGAGGAGCGTATTCTCCTGTTGTCTGATACATTCATAAGGCCGAGGGAGAGAGGGGGCGGATCGGGAGCCGTGCGGGGTAAACACACACTTAGACCTCTTGTAAGATGCATTGGAGGCCGGGAGAGAGAGAGAGAGAGAGAATAAAAAAGAATAGTGTGGAGGGTGAAATGAGAGAGTTTAGACTTCTGAAGTCTGTGTGTGTGTGTGTGTGTGTGTGTGTGTGTGTGTGTGTGTAGAGAGAGAGAGAGAGAGAGAGGAGGGGGGTGAAGCAGGATAGACTAGTGTGGAGGGTGAAATGAAAGAGTTTAGACCTGAAAAGAAGAGAGAAAGAGAAAGAGAGGAGGGGGAGGAGGAGAGGGAGAAGAGGAGGAGGAGGAGGAGGAGGAGGTAGACATCAGAGTTTATGGGGCGGAGGAAGTAGAGAAAAGGAGGACGCAAACGACAGTGGAAGGAGGGATGGAGGAGGATGCAAGGAAGTGTGTGGGTTGGAATATGAGGGAGCAAGGATGAACACGAAAGAATTGTGAGAGCTAAAATGAGAGGATTGGGCGGGAGGCGAGCAGAGAAAAACGAAGGAGAAAAATAAGAATGATTTCCAAAAATACTGGGAGGTGAAGAAACAAGGAAAGCAGGGTAAATATTAAAGAAAAACACACAGATGGCAGGATAATAAACAAGTAGAGAAATATTAGAAGCTGAATAAAGTTTTTGAAATTATATTGAGTAAGAAGCAAATGTAAAGAGGACAGGGATGGAAGATACTGATAAAAGCAGCAAGAAAAAACGCCAATAAATGAAAATGGAATGAGGTATGTAACAAAAAAGTGAGAAAAGAAAACAAAAAGACACAAGGAAGAAAGAGAGGAAAAAGAAATAATCAAGGTTTAACTTCGACCGAGAGAAAGAGAGAGAGAGAGAGAGAGAGAGAGAGAGAGAGAGAGAGAGAGAGCTGGGGGAAGGGAAGAGAGAGAGACGTAAAGCCACACCTAAAGCAGTTCCCAGCTACGAGAGAATACAACGAGTACAAAAGAATGGAGTTTTCTGTTTACCTACCTTGCCTTCCTGGTTCCGTGCCTCTCTTCTCTTGCTCCTTCACCACAAAATAATTCTCACTTATCACATCAAGCTATTCTCCATTATTTCATTTATATTTATAATGATGTTTATTTTTCTTTAACATTTTCAGGAAATTGATACCTTTCCAAATTCTTCTTTAATCTCCAGACGATATTATTTGACGTATAGAAACATCCTTAACTGAGGCACTAGGAGTAGTAGTAGTAGTAGTAGTAGTAGTAAATGTGAACCCGCTGAACTCCAGTCGACGCTCCCCTCCTTCGGCATTTCACCATCTTCCTTTTCGGGGATAGGGAGGGAAGCGAGAGACATTTGTTTAACCAGGCAGTTCCTCCGCCAAGCCTTAGCGGTGCCACCAAGAGAAGGCATCCCTCTCCATCACCGAGGGATTAGAGACAGCATTCATTTGCCCTCTTCAGTAAGGTAGTTCTGTCCCAAGTTTAATAAAGTCGTATGAGGCTGAGAGGAATTAGCCTATAAACAGAAGCTTCCATTGTGCTGAACGGGTTAATATTCTTCCGTCTCACTCCACACTCTCCCTCTCTCCCTCCCTCTCATCATAGCCTCCCCCTTACCACACCATCCCTTCCACCGCACCCTCCTTCTTACTCCACCCTCCCTCTCACCCCACCCTCCCTCTCACCACACCCTCCGTCTCACCACACCCTCCTCCTCGTTACACCCACTCCCCACGCCCTCCATCTCACTCCACTCTCCATCTCATTCCACTCTCCCTCTCACCACACTCGACCTCTCACAACACCTGTCTTCTCACCACATTTCCCTCCCACCTCACCTTCCTTTTCATCACACCCTCCCATCACACCTTCCCTCTCACCACACCCTCCCTCTCACCACACCCTCCTTCTCACCACACCCTCTTTCTCACCACACCGTCTCACCACACTCTCCTCTCGATTCTACACGCTCTCTTTTGCTCTACACCCACACTCTTTTCTCTCTCGCAGCCCAGTCCATACACTCTCCCCTCTCACATTGTAATCTCCCCTCTACTTGTTGCCTCCTACCCCTACATTACTCTCCCCTCTCTGCTTACCTCCATATTCTTCCTCTCCCCTCTCCCCACACTCACTCCTTTCTCATTGTCCTCTCTCACCCCATATTCTGCCTACTCTCTCTCTCTCTCTCTCTCTCTCTCTCTCTCTATCTATCTCTCCTGGCTAATGTGTTTTTCACCCAGTCCTTAACAGCCTCACTTCCCTTATTATTGAAACGGAGGTGTGGGCAGGAAGTGAAGGGGTGGGGAGGAGATGCGGAAATGATGGGAGGGGAGAAGAGGAGAGAGTGAATATGGGAAGGGGAAATGGAGAGGGGAGGGGAGGTAGAACGAGGAGAAAAGAAAAAAGAAGGAAATGACGAGGGAAGGAAGTGAGAGAAGTGAGGGTAAAGGTGGAAAGAGATGAAGGTAAGGAAGTGCGGAAATGAAGAGAGAGAGAGAGGGGAGGAGGGGGAGGAAAGTTTAAATGTAAAGAAATTATGGGAGAGGAGAGGAAAAAACAGAACAGTATAGGAGAGAAGGGATGTGAGGAGGAACAGAACAGGAGGAGAGAAAATGGAGGAAGGAAAGAAAAACATAGGAGCGAAGGAGAGAGAAATGAAAGGTGGAAAGAGAGAAAGGGGAACAGCAGAGTAGTGAATGAACAGAGGAAAGTGAGAAAATGGGACGCAGGGGATGAGGGGGAAAATGGAAATTTGAAGCCGATAGAGGAAAACAGAATAAAGGAAGAGTGAAAGGAGGAGCAGATGTGGAAAGAGGTGAGAGGAGGAGAGAGGGAATGTCATGGTGGAGGAAGCTGAAGGAAGGGGAAAGAGAAAATGAAGCGACAGGGGAATGAAAATAGGGTGAGCGGAACAAAAGTGGAGATGGATGAAAGGAGAATATTAGTGAGACGAGAGCAGGGGATGAGAGAAGTGAAGTGGGGGGGGGAAAGGTGTAGGATGGAGAGAGGTATGGAAGATAGATAGAGTGGAGAGAGCTTGAGAGGAAAGGGATAAATTGAATGGAGATAGCATATGAGACAGACAGACAGACAGACACATACAGAGACAGACAGACAGATGGGATGGAGAAAGAGAGAAGGAAAGGGTGAGAAAACAGGAAAGACGTAAAGAGAGATGAGGGAGAAAGGGAAATGTAGAGGAAATGGAAGCAGAAAGCAAGAAAAATATAAAAACGGTTGAGAGAGTGATGAAGAGGGAATGACTGCACTGACGAGGGTAATGATAGATCGGAAATTTGCTGTGGTGGAGGAACGAAGTGAGAGAGAGAGAGAGAGAGAGAGAGAGAGAGAGAGAGAGAGAGAGAGAGAGAGAAACGTAACCTTCACAAATTCCTTCAGCAAGAGTTGGAAAGTTTCATTATCGTGCCCTGGCAACTTACCATTGAACAGTGCGTCCGATTTCGTGTATAATATTATAATAATGAAAGTTATAATACTGTCAACTGTTTCCTATGCATATTATACACGAAATGGGGAGCACTGTTTACTGGTAGGTTGTCAAGGCACGATAATGAAACCTCCAGACTCCTGCGCGGCGACTATAACACACTCTCCTATGCTAAGTCAGTGCCTGAAACTAGCAATTATGTACTATGTATAAGATGCTACAGTGCCCAAAGTATTAAGAAAAATGACAGTGTAACAGGTTATACTAAACAGAAAAATCAGGAGAAAAAATCCAAACGGAGAATTTTTATTTTTTATACGATATTTCTGTTACCTCTGGGCGATGGTATTCTGCATGGCGGAGACTTTTCAGACTTCTTTAATACGAGACATTTGCTGAATTGGCTTTAAATAACAGGTAGAGCAAAAAAATGGACAAAATCTCACAACCCTGAAGAGATTATATTCTTTCATTCTTGCTGCCTGTGTCCCTTTACATATCCCTCTGTTAATGCAAATTTACATATATAATAGATAGAGAGATGGACAAATGGACAGGTAGATGGATAGACAAGTATATGGATAGGATGATAGATATGCGGAAGGATACACCTGGCAAGGTAATTAATATACTTACCTTATTCGTTGCAGTCAGTTGATAGTTACCTGATTCCTACGTATCGGAGGCGAACTAGAATCTTATTAAGGAGAAGGTGTGTGATGGAGTCTGTGGAGGTCAGGAGGGTACGAGAGTGAGGACGGAATACATGTGTCTCACCTCCTCCTCCTTTTCACTCCTGTCTCCCTTCACCCTCTCACTTTCATCCCCCTCTCACCCTCTCCCATCGCCCCTACTTCGTTCTTTAGTATGGAATGTTAAGCTGAATCTAGTATTAACCTACGGCCTTATATATCACTGCAGTCTATACCGAGATCTATAAGTGTTCATTTCTTACTCTTACGATATATGTATTCACCGTAATTATGGGGATAACTGATGGCATTGCGGTGTTATTTATGTTGTAGTGTAGCAATGGGTTGGCATAAAAAAATAATGAGCTGTGGTGTATTGTGGAGTGTTAGTGTGGTTTGGTTTGTTGTGGTGTGGTGGTGTGGTTTGGTTTGGTGTAACGTGGTAGTGTGGTTTGGTTTGTTGTGGTGTGGTGGTGTGGTTTGGTTTGGTGTAGCGTGGTTGTGGGGTGTGGCGTGATGTGGTGGTACTGATGTTGTAATGATGCGTAGGGCTGGCGTGATATTTCAGTGAGGAAGTGCGGTGTTGTGGTATAGCTGCTTCTTGCCCTGGTACTGAGGTGGTGTGATCTGTGACCGTGGCTCTGTTATCCATTATTGAAGTGTTAAAGGCTCATTGTGCGAATAGTGAGTGATGTGAATTAGGTGTGAAAGCTAGTGTTGGTGTGATAATAGCTTATTGAAATGATGGAGTAATAGTGGTGTTGTGGGGCAGTGGAGTATAATGATCTGTAACCTTAATGTGTTGCTTTAAGGTCGCATTATTATCGAACCATTTGATATACTTATTTAAATCCATCTAAAAAAATAAACAAGCTATGTAATACCATAATGACTCATAGTCAACAGGATACCAGGGGGAAATTATTAAAATAGTCATATAGCTTACGATACTCCTGATGCTGGAGAAAGACGCCTTCATGTGGTGGCACCTATATAACTGGGTTGCTCAGCTGCCCTGTTATACAAACGTCCCTCAACTACTTCCCTATCCCCCGAAAGGAGGATGGCGAACTGCAGGATAGGGAAACGAGCCTGCAGTCCACTGGGTTCACATTCAGATGAACCTGGGGCTACAACAACAACAACAATAGCTACTACTACTACTACTACTACTACTACTACTACTACTACTACTACTACTACTACTACTGCTACTACTACTGCCACTACTACTACTGCCACTACTACTACTAATACTACTACTACTACTACGATACTGGTGAATGGTTGTACAAAGATATTCAAGAGCATTACGTATCTGAAGTAAAAGTGAACGAGTACACAAAGCCATGAAAGACAACCTACTCACCAGCGCACAGGACAAAAAGCACAGAAAACATTAGCACTCTGCCTCAAGACTGCAGTGCGAGCTTCAGAACATGCAAATGAAACGCCTTCGTCTTCTCCTATTCCCTCAGACGCTCGTGCTGCTCTCCCAGGTTGGAAAAATTCATGGCGAGCTCCTGCCACCGATATTTTAGATGCTCTTTGTGTTAAGCTATAACTTCAATAATTAACACTGGGAGGCAGTACTCGTGGCCTCGTGGCTCTCACACTGCATCCTCTTTGATTTGTCTCCAGTCTTTGCAGTATTTCTCTTGCTATCTTTAACTCAAATTTTTTTTTTTTTTTTTTTTTTTTTTTGAGTAGGGGAGGAGGAGGTCTGGATGATGAGAATGATTTTTTTTTTGGGGGGGGGATGTTTTAGATTTTTTTTTTTTCAGTTTAGAAAGCTCCCTCGTAGTAAAGGGTTGGACCTTTTATCCAGCCCTTTTATTTTATATTCCATCCACAGATTATTAAATATAGCATGGCTATAACAGTACAGTATATAGAGCGAAAGAGTGAAAAGAGAAATACCAGACATAAATTGTTCATTACACGTAGTATACTGAAATTACTTCGTCAGAGCTGTACAAGTCTCTCCTTGGACCTTGACTCAACCAACGTCTGACAGTATATATATGCGTTTGTAAATAACGACTACATGCCACAGACTTGTCAAAGGGTGTGTTGCCTCTCTCTCTCTCTCTCTCTCTCTCGTCCCCTTTTCCTCTTGACCCATCTTCCCTCGAGACCAGCCTGGCAAGAGTGACCCACATCCAAAAGGACAGAGCTTATCCGTTGTCCGTCAGTGCTTGAAAACATCAAGCCAGCATAAAGACGTTGGTATATTTCTTTCTCCTCGTGACTTTAAAAGAAACCTTTATTTTTTCATTAACTCCCTGAAGATTTAATTCATGTGTCTGTCGGTGGGTTGGGACATGTATCTTTGTTCATGATGATGGATCCAGTTCTTCGTGATTTAGTACTGAACTCTGCGATATATAGGATGATCTGTGTTGCATATTTTATTTATTTGCGTATTTTATTTATTTATTACACCTGTGTCGTGAAATCCCAGGTGTAAAAGGTGGCATATGCTTACTCCCTTCCTCATGTTGTTCTTTAGCATTACTTTAACTTCATTGCGATTACTTTTTTTTTTTTTAATATATTCTTGGAAACAGGTGATTGTCTTCAGCTTGGGAAACCCCCGGAAGGAATTAAGAAAGGCTGCATCTAATTCCTCCGAAAGGGCTGGAATATACCATCGTTCTTACCACTCCAGCTCATCTTCACAGGGTGTCTTCGTCCCGCCTTGCCTTACCACCAACCCTACCAATCACCACAATCCCAGCCCGTCCCGCCCACTCCTCTCCACCCACCCGACCAATTTTGTCCCCATGTGGTAAATATTAAAGCGGCTGACTCTACTTCCAGGGGACCCACAACGCCCATATTCACAGGGTATACTCACTCTCTTTTGGTCCATCACCCACCATCATCCCAGCCCATCCCAATCACTCGTCTATCCATCCCATCAATTTCTGAAAGACACTGTACCTTCATAGTCCTGAGCTGGAACGATGTGTATTAACCTTGAAGGGACCCTAGACCTAAATATGAGAGAGAGAGAGAGAGAGAGAGAGAGAGAGAGAGAGAGAGAGAGAGAGAGAGAGAGAGAGAGAGAGAGAGAGAGAGAGAGAGAGAGAGAGAGAGAGAGAGAGAGAGAGAGAGAGAGAGATTTACAGTGCTCAGCTGCGAATAAACGAAGCCAGTGGAAGAGCCAGAAGGAAAGCAAAATAAAAGTTACCTGTCTATCGAATTACATTTCTATCCGTTCTATCTCTGCTTCCGTCTGTCTTGCTGTCTATCTCTCTGTCTATCCACAAAGTCCAAGTGGATTATGACTTCCGAAAAAGTTTGTAAGTGAGAAAAGAAATTAGGATACTGACATAGAAAATAGGAATTAAAAGTGTAGATGAACACACACAACGAGAGAGAGAGAGAGAGAGAGAGAGAGAGAGAGACAGACAGACAAACAGACAGTGTGTGTGTGTGTGTGTGTGTGTGTGTGTGTGTGTGTGTGTGTGTGTGTGTGTGTGTGTGTGTGTGTGTGTGTGTTTAAACAAAAGAGTGGACTCTGACTGGAGGAGATAGTGACTCCGCCATGAATATATTACTCTACCCTCCCCCCCATAGCTCCCCCCACACACAGTACGATGACTGGGGTGGGGGGCGGAGTGGAGGAGGGGGCGAGAGGGAAAGGGAGGGGAGAAGGAGGAGATGGAGTAGGAGGAAGAGTGGAAAAAGAAATGAAGGAGAGAGGGGGGTGGGAAACTGGGTCAGGCAGAGAAGTAAAAAGGGAAAGGAATGAGAGAGGAAGAAGGTGAAGCAGGTGAAGATGTGGGAAAAAGTAATGAGGGGGAGGAAGGGAGATGATTGAGCAGGAGGAAGAGTCAAGGGAAGGAAAGGGGGAGGAAGGGTGGGAAAAGAATGAATGGGGGAACGAAAGGAGGGAATGGATGAGAGAGGAGAGGGGTAAGGGGTAAAGGAAACTAGGAGAGAAGAAAGGGAAAGAATGGGAAGGGGAGAAGGAAAGGAAGGGAGGAGAGAGGGAAAGGATGGGAAGGGGGAAGGAGAGAATAAAAGGAAGGAAGAGGGAAGGAAAGGAGGGGAAGAAAGAGTGAAAGGAAGAGAGAGGTGTAAAGAAGGAGAAGGGAGATGGAAATGATGGGAAGGGAAGGGTGAGGAAAAGGAAGGGAAGGAAAAAGGAAAGGAAAAGGGGGGGAGGGAAGAGGGCAGGGAGGGAGAGAGTGAAAGTGTAGTAGGAAAAATAATGGGAAAGGGAGAGGAAAGTACAATAAGGAACGTAGGGAGGAGGGGAAGTAGGAGAGAAGAGCAGTTGAAGCGGGGAAGGAAAGGGAAAACACTGAGTGGAGAAAAGGAGGAGAGAGTGAAAGAGGGAAAGGAAGGAGGAAGGGAAGCGTAGTAAGTGTAAGAGAGGGAGAGGAAAAGAAGAGAAAGTAAGGGAGGCAGGGAGGGGAAAGAAGTAGAGAAGAAGTTTTAGAGAGAGAGAGAGAGAGAGAGAGAGAGAGAGAGAGGTGGGGGTTACATTAATGCCTATACACAGCACGATAGTCATTGAAAGTCAGTTAATTTTTGTCAAGCCCCAGTTGTCCCCTAAACTAGAACACGCAACCATCAGTCGTACAATCCAGGTCCCTATTTCACTTTTATGGAAGAGGATTATACAAAGAAGGATGGAGGCGGGAAAAGTAAAGAGAGGCAGGTGGTGAGTGAGAGGAAGAAGACTGAGATAGATATTACCTTCCACTAAATATTTTCTTACATAGTGTGGGACAATGGAACACGCAGAATATTTTGCCAGTAGTTCTGATATTAATACATTCAAAGGCCAGTGATATCACCACATGTTATCATCATTATATCACATTCGTCTCTTAAAGTGAGATTGTCTAAGTACAGGATACAGAAGGGAATTAAAATTGCCCTAAATGAACTACATAATATCACTTTTCATGCACTAAAATAAAAACAATAGATGAATTTAGTCTAAGACACATAAATTTAGGCCTTGTTAACTGGAGTACGGTTCTCAACACTTTACGATTGCTCACAAACTTTATTTTTTAATACTTCTTTCACCAGTTCCTCTGAAATTTTCTTCTGGTCTTCAGCCTGCAGTGCTGTTTCTGTTTATTTTCCTGCTCGACTTATTCCCGGAGGGTTTGGAGGGAAGAGAAGAGCTTTCTTGTTGGTCTGTCTCTTTCATTTACTTCTGTGATCTGAGTGAGACTATTAATATTAGGGGCGGTTAGGTCTGTGTGGTCATGGTATCTCTCTCTCTCTCTCTCTCTCTCTCTCTCTCTCTCTCTCTCTCTCTCTCTCTCTCTCTCATCCAGCAACTCTTTTTCAGGCCAGTTTTCACCCGCCTCTCCCGCCTCTGCACCTCCTCCCACCCTTCTCTTATCTTGACGTTTCTATCTCACCTTTGTTATTGTTCCTGGACACTTTTTCCACCTGCTTGGCTCTCGATTTCATCCCCTGCAGTACGATTTTCTCTCTCTCTCTCTCTCTCTCTCTCTCTCTCTCTCTCTGTGCTTGCTATCTCCAGACGATTTTGTTTAGCGTTGTTCTCCTCGGTACATCATTTTTCATTTTTCAAACTTGCTCTTTTCGGATGATTTTATTCAGTGTAATCCCTCCTGTATAAGACTTTTTTTTCTTCTTTCTTTTTTCTTTTTCTTTTTTCTGCCTTCAGACGCAGTCTTTCAACTAGATTCCTTCAAAAAACTCTGTTTATCTTCACACTCACACCCATTCTCATATTCAGTTGCATTTCTAGGTATACTCAGTCATACTCATATTCATACTAACCCACATTCACACGCACTCACACTTTCACCAACACATGCTAACAATAATGGACATCTGATTCTCACACTTCTCTTGACTTTTACACTTTCACTCACACTTTTACTCTCTTCTTTACGATGACACCCTGTTCATTTTATTCATTTTAAAAGAGCCCTCTAGAAGTGTAGGGATCAATGAAGGCCATCTCTAACCCCTCCAGTTTGAAATGTTCTCCTAAGCTGAAGGAAATCGTCTGGAGATCGCAAAAGAGAGATACAAAGGCGTTACTGTACACAAGTGCTAAGCTGTACTCACGCCGACACACTTATATGCACTTACATTTACCTGCCTAATAATACAACACATTAATATCAAACGCATTTATTGAGCCAAAATAACGTACATTCACTTTATTGCAGCATTTTCACTCATCATTCACCATCACTCCCACACACTCACTCACACCACACAGCCACTCCACAACGACACCCTCACTCACTAACATTCACCATCACTCACCCACTCCGCACTCACATTCACTCAAACACTCACCCACTCCGCACTCACATTCACTCAAACACTACACTCACTGACCCTCACTCTCTCTCTCTCTCTCTCTCTCTCTCTCTCTCTCTCTCACACACACACACACACACACACACACACACACACACACACACACACACACACACACACACACACACACACACACCTCCATGCCGTGCACTCATAACCTTTTCGCTCAGTTATAATCATGCTCTCGCTCAAATATTTACATCCATTCACGGCGACACTATTTTTGACAACCCCTTCAGTGCGATGCCGTATATTTTTCTTTTCTTGAACCGCCAGACGATTTTTTTTTTTCAACCTTGCGGGAGAATTTCATAGTAAAGATAAAATTACGTCACTAACTTATTCTCTTTTTTTCCCCCTCTTCTATACACATTTTTTTTATTCCCTCACATTACAGTTTAGGATGATTTTTTAAAAACTGTTGCTGTTCCCCTTATGGATAGGGTGGGGGAGGGGTGGGCTGGGTGGAGAGGGGATCTGGGTGGGGTAGGGAAGGCTGGGAGGGGTAGAGGGACTTGAGTGGGGTACGGGAGGCTGGGAGGGGTAGGGAATGGCTGCGTGAAAATCAACAGGCTTGACTATATCCATGTGCCAAACATCTGTGGTAAATAATGCAACCAAAGGTAGGCTGGTAACTGAAAAATGGCTGCTACAAACTGCCATGCGTTTAGGGTGTGGTGGAGGGACCCAGAGCCTTGAAATTTTATAGATTTTACCTTAAATATGGGCCTGTTTTATGTGTACCGTTGCACTTTGCCTTTATTATAGTCGTGTTGTGTGTGTAAAGTTGCACAGCTAAAGGTGGCTTGGTAACTGAGATACAGCACTCCAGAAATGTGATGTGTCATGTGGGAAGAATGTGGAGGGATCAGAGAAGTCTAGAATCTTAAAAGTTGACTGGCTTCGTCTATACTACAATCCTAATGTGTGTACAAAGTAGCAAATCTGAAGGCGACCCGGTTACTGAGAGATGGGCTTCACAAACCGTGCTATATTGGTGAGGGCTGAAGTGGAGAAGGGTGAAGACGCTTGACACTCGATAGGCATTATTGTATACTTTAGACCTACCAAGTGTGTAAAGCTAGCCAAGCAAAGGTGACTCGGTGACTGAGGTATCGGCTCCATAACGTGTGATGACTCGCAGCAGATACTGGGATTCAGAAGAGTGCCGTCAAAACAATTAATAACCTTCCATACACCGAGGGACACAGTTACAACATTTAAAATAAAAATAAAAAGCAATGCCTTCTCTGCACAATTGAAACTAATCAGCCTTCGACCTGGATGTGCTATTATTCTCCAGTCTTCAGCACACCAGTATAGAAAGTAGAGTCTCAGCAAAAACGATACCGAGTGAACGGGTCGAGTAAAAGTTTTTGATATAGACCAGGAGGCAGGACAGATGGGAAACAGGAGAGGCAGGGGAGAGGAAAAGGTGGAAGGGAGGAATGGTAAAAGTAGGAGGCGAGGTGGAGTAAGAGGAGAGATAACGGGTGAGAGGAAAGGCGGACGACAGGAGAGGTGGGGGAGGAGACAGAAGAGGTCGGTGAAAAAACAGGAGAGGCGGGGGGGAAGGCAGGAGAGATTGGGAAGACGAGTGAGGTGATGAAGACAGGAGTGGTGGAAGAGAAGACAAGCGAGGTGGGGGAGAAGGCAGGAGAGAAAAATGGTAAAGTGGGAGAGAAGACAGGTGAGGTGGGAGAGAGGCCAGGGGAGGTGGGGGAAAAGACAGGTGAGAGGGGGGGATAGGATAGGTGAGGAAGGGTAAATGTGCGTGCGAAAGTAAAGGTGGACAGGTGGAGAGAGGTAACAAAGGACGCAGGTGGGGAGAGTCGCACCTCAGCACTTCCGCTAACCCAATCTCCCCCACCCGCAAGTCGTTCAGTATTCATCACTTCATCGCCGGAATACACAAAACCCGGGACACACACCAAAATTGTTGAAATCCATGAAAACCTATTTCTGATATCCGAAGAACCGCGGCCACAAACCCCCCCCTCCACCACCACCCCACACACACACACACACACACACACACACACACACACACACACACACACACACACACACACACACACACACACACACACACACACACACACACACACACACACACACAAGACCTGGATTTTTTTTTGTTTTTTCATTTTGTGATGACCCAGGGTGTGGCAAAATGAAGGAATTATTTAAACCCAAGCCAAAACACTCAGCCTAATTAACACTACATTAGTATAATTTAGGGTACGTGAATATTCTTTCCTATAAATGCAGCAGATTTTCAGGGTAACGATAAATTTTCTGATCCCGAGATGAAATTTTGTGTGACTGATGATACAAAAGTTATGGTACAGCATGCGTTGTCTTTCGCCACCATATTAGCTCTTTGTGTACCCCCGTTGAGTCGGTCATCACACTTTTAAGCATAAGAATGTGCTCTTGACTACTAAAACATATTTCATATTTCTTGCCCAGACGATTTTATTCTGCCTTGAAAAGACTTTGGGAATTGCAGGAGTTGGATATGAAATTCAATTACTTCTTCAAAAAGATGGAATTCTTTTTTGATGCATAAGTCGCCTGGTGGTAGGTGACATAAAACAGCAAGGACATGACCGCTTTAAAAGTGTTATTTCGACTTCAGTGCTTTGAGTCTGGTGTGTCCATATGAGAAATTTCTAAGGACAGGATCCATCATCTCTTCTAAATCATTCTCCCGCACCTCCGAGCCTGGGGGAGGATGGTGAGACTGGATCTTGAAAGAGGAAAGACAGGCCTAATTAGGAGTATTAGAGTGTTAAGAGAATGAAAGGAGAAGAAGCAGGAGTTTAATATAAACCCCTCTACGCTTAATATAAACCCCTCTAAGCTTAATATAAATTCTTTTAACTTTATATAAACACTTCTGAGCTTCATATAAACTCTCTTAAAGCAAACTCTCCTAAGCTTAATGTTGAGTATACGGTTGCTTATTACACTGCCTTTTTCACTCGTATGTACTGTATTATATATTTTAGCGGCCGGTTTCCGCATGCCTGATATGGAGGGGCTGCTTCACTACACACACATGGTCTACTCGTAGAGTAGCTGACCCGTAGGACCGAGGGAAATCATTTTCTGCCGTTGGAGAAGTGAGCCCCTCCTGCCCAGTGCTTCACACAGCAAGTAAACACAAATGGAATGAACGTCTAAGTGAAAAATAGGACCAAACAATATGACTTTTGATCACTGTATGTCATTACTGAGATTTATATGGTGAATATTGATCAGTATCTTTTATAAGTAAGACACCAGGGCTGACAAAGTAATGGGAGTCATACAAAAGCAGCAATGACGTTACTAACAACCTTATATTTTTCTCCGGGCTCATATTGATCCTTCACACCTTTCACTGGCCTTGCATTAACAAGGCAGCTCTCCGTCCAGATGCTAGGATTTACCAGCTAATTGGGTTCTGTCTTTCACCATTTCCCTCTCCCTTATTGGCCTTTCTTTCACAGTTCTTGTTGGTCTTTTCCAGCTATTATCGGTCTACGTTTCCCAGTTTTTTTTTCGTCTTCTTTTCTTTCCACCTTTTACTTGCACATCTTCAGTTCTAATTGCCTTTGTCACTTCTTTTGCCTTTCATTTTATATGTGCGACTCTGGGAATAGACATAGCCCATTCTCATAGACCCAGCAGTTTTACATGCTACACATCTTTTACATGCCACTACTTCGACACTAATACCCACCATCCTTATTTAATACATGCTAGGATTGTTTCATTCCGGACTGATGTGATGGTATTATCGGGTGTTTTTATGGCACATTGCTGTGTCTTGGAGAAAATCAGTAGAATGTGTTTTAACGAATTCAATTATCCAGACTGTTCCCCGTCCCTGCCTGGAACCGAACTCGTGTCATTTTTCAGACCTCTAACCACCTGGCCACCAGCTGTTAACCCCATCAGTACAGTGACATATTTTGCTGGTTTATTCTCGTTACCTCCAGACGAGTTTCAGTGAACATAGGAAAGGCCTTTTGTACTATAAGTACTAGAGGAGGTAATCTTGTCTTATCCATTCACCTCGAACTCTCTCCAAACCTGAATAAAATCAATTCAGGGGGTGTATGGCCCTTCCTATATCATCCCTTGGCGTCTCTGTCATCTCTCATCGACATTTTATTGTGAGGCCAGATCCCCTTCCAGCGCCATCCGTCACATGTCATTTTACGCGAATTGGTTTGTGAATTGGTTGTTGTACCTGTCACCTGTTCTCTTTTTCTTATTGACCTTTCTTTCACAATTCTAGTTGGCCCTTTTATCAGCTATTTTCAGTCTACTTTTCCCATCTTATACTCTTTGTTTTCCACTTCTTGGTAACTTTCTCATTTTTCTTTACACTTCCTTGCCTCTTATTGGAATTTCCCACCTCACATCGGTCACTCTCATCTCCCATAGGCTTTTCTATCATCTCTCATCGGCCATTCTCTTATCTCCCATTGATCTTTCTCTCATCTCCCATTGATCTTTCTCTCATCTCCCATCGGCCTTTATCTCATCTCCCATCGGCCTTTCTCTCATCTCCCATTGACTTTTCTTTCATCTCTCATTGGCCGTCTCTCATATCCCATCTGCCTTTTTTCTTTTTTATCATCTCCCATCGGCCTTTCTCTAATCTCCCAGCGGTCTTTCTCACCCCAATCCCTTTCTCTCATCTCCCATCGGCCTTTCTCTCATCCCCCATCGGCCTTTCTCTCACCCCCCCATCGGCCTTTCTCTCATCTGATATCTGCCTTTGTCTCATCGCCGGCCTTGTATTATAAGGACGAATCTCCTTCTATCCCCATCCATCACACTCCCCCGACACCTGCATTTGTGAGACTCCTGTGTACTCTCTCTCTCTCTCTCTCTCTCTCTCTCTCTCTCTCTCTCTCTCTCTCTCTCTCTCTCTCTCTCTTCTCTCTCTCTTTCTTTTTTTAACTTCTCCATAATTTTGTTTCTTCCTTTAAAAATTTGGGATCTCTCGTGATCCATCATGTGTTTTCTGCCGTGAGAGGGAGGTTTTAAATAAATTACCTTTTTGCACTTCCTCTTCACCTGCTTGTGTGTGTGTGTGTGTGTGTGTGTGTGTGTGTGTGTGAGAGAGAGAGAGAGAGAGAGAGAGAGAGAGAGAGAGAGATGAAAAAAGACGTCCTGGATTCAACTGGTTATGAATCAAAGGGAAGATAAAGGGCGGTCCATATATAACGCTCCCCTTCCACTCCTCTGGGCAGTCCCTTGTGTGTTGTGGGGACGGCTCTGTTAGTTATCCATTCCCTTCTCCCACTGCCACACCCACGCCCACACCAGCAGACTGAGCCGCCCCCAGAAGGCAAAATATACCACGTTTTCTGGTGCAGTGCTATTTACGAACGATTTTATTCTGCTGATCAAAAAATAAATAAAATAAATAAAAATAAAGAGCTTTGACAGAGTTGACTGGCTTATTTTTTTTCTTTACTGATGTCTTTCTTTTGTAGATCCGTATTTCCTCTGCATTTCCTCATTTCCCTCACAGTTTCCTTACTTCCTTCTCATTTCCTCATTCCAGTATTTCCGCATCTCCTCCACTTTTCCTACATTTCCTCATTTCCTTAACCACATATCCTTCACATTTCCCTTATTCCCTCCGCACTCAATCCACATTTCTTGTTCATTGCTCCCTTATTTCCTACACATTTCCTCCTCATTTCCACTACATTTCTTTCTCATTATCTCCACAGCTCCTCGCCATTTCCTTCTTTCTTCCACATTTCCATATTTCCTCATGTCCTCCTTATTTCCTCTATATTTCCTACATATTTCCACTTCCTCTTCATTTCCTTCACATTTTCTCCTCTTTTCCTCTACATTTCCACATCCTCCTCATTTCTTTTATATTTCATCCTCTTTTACCCCACATTTCCACTTCACCTCATTTCCTTCACATTTCTACCACATTTCCCTTTCCTGCATTTCCTCTTCACTTCCTCCACATTTCCTCCTCCTATCCTCCACATTTCCTCTTCATTTCCTCCACATTTCCTTTTCACTTCCTCCACATTTCCTCTTCACTTCCCCCTCATTTCCTCTTCTTATCCTCCACATTCAGCAAATCTAGGCCAAGCTAATGTTTAAAAAGAAGTCTGTTTTACTGCCAAGAGACAACTATAATCCTTTCACCTTAACCTGACCCAGATTTTCGTCCTTTTGCATCTTATTTCACGTAGCTCAGTGGCAGAGAAAGGCAGTGCTACGGCTCTACATACTTTCCATAGTAATTTTTCGTGACTAGCATCATCTTCTAGTACTAGTCTCTTGGTACAGCTCAGCATTAAAGATGGGGAGATGGCAATTTTAGGCCAAGTTAGGATAAAAAGAGTATAGTATTAAATAACATAAAAATGATGAACTTACTGCACACTGATGTTTCCAATTACTGACTGGGGCTTTTGTTACTGAATTGAGGTGTGCAAAAAATTCTCGTCTCGAACTAGGACCAAATTAAGATATCAAATTCAGTTCACTTCTCTACATTTTCTCATAATTTCCCCGACATTTCCTTTATATTTCCTCCACATTTTCCCTACTCTGTGCTGGTGCTCTGTGTATTTCATAATTCATTTTCCTTGCGTTCATTATCACACCACCTTTCCTTTGCCACGTTCACTCATTTTCCTGCCTCCATCCTTCACTTTATTCTTTTCCCTGCCTAACCTCACTTTTCTTTTTACCATCTTTCCCTCCCCCACCTTTCCTTCATTCATTCTCGTCCCCTCCTTCATTATTCCCTCATTCATTCTCGTCCCCTCCTTCATTCTTCTTTCATTCCAATTCTTTTCTTCTTCTTCTCCATTTCTGTTGTAGCATTCAGTTTGTATTCTATCGCTCGAATCATTTTTCTATCGACTGATTTTCCAGTTACTCGGCTTATTTTTCTATCGCTCGACTTATTTTTCTATCGCTCGACTTATTTTTCTATCGCTCGGCTTATTTTTCTATCGCTCGACTTATTTTTCTATCGCTCGACTTATTTTTCTATCGCTCGACTTATTTTTCTATCGCTCGACTTATTCTTCTATCGCTCGACTTATTCTTCTATCGCTCGACTTATTCTTCTATCGCTCGACTTATTCTTCTGTTGCTCGACTTATTTTTCTATCGCTCAACTAATTTTTCTATCGCTCGACTTATTCTTCTATCGTTCGACTTATTTTTCTGTCACTGGATTTATTTTCTCTCGATTTTTTTCGATTTATTTTTCCATTCCTCTATTTATTTTTCTGTCTCGATTCATTTGTCTGTTGCTCGATTTATATTTCTATCGCTGTGCTTTTTTTCGCTCTGTTTGTTCTTTAATTAATTAGATTTACTTCTCTATCGCTCGATTTTTTTCTATCTCTCGATTTGTTAATCTCTCATTCGAAATTTTTGCTATTGTTTGATTTATTATTCTATTGCTCGACTCATTTTTACATCACGTTCCTATTTTATATCAGTCAACTTCATTTTATATCAGCTGACCTTTTCTTCGCTGTGCTTCTTTTTATACCATCCGATTTCATTATATATTGCTTAGCTTCTTTTTCTATCGGTCTGCTTCTTTCTGTCGTCATTTTACTTAATTTTTTTTCACTCAAATTCATTTTATACCACTCGACTCCTTTTTATATCACTCTCCTTCTTTTCCTCTGGCTCTTCTTCACTTTCGTCTCTCCGCCTTTCCAGATTTTTGCTGTTTTTTCTCTCCTTCCTCTCTTTTCCTCCCATTCTCACGCTTCCCCGTCCCCTTCCTCTAATTTTCACGATCAGTTTCTCATGTTTCCTTCACTGTCTCCTCTCTTCATCCCTCCTTCACGCCTTCCTTCTCCCTCTCAATTTTTCATCTTCCACCTTTCTGCCCTCTTTCACTTATTCTCTCTGTCGTCTTCTTATTCTTTCCAATTTCCTTCTTTTCTTCACATCCTTCTTCGTTCTTCCCCTTTCTTCTTTTCCTTACATCTTTCTCCTTCTTCTCCTCTTGACGTTTTTTCTCTCTTTCTCCCTCCTTTCCTCTTGCATTTTTTCCTTTCTCCTTATTTTCCTCCTACATTTTTTCCTTTCTTTCTCCTTTTTCTCTTACATTTTTTCTCTCTTTCTCCTTTATCCACACGTGTCAGTCACCTTCTCGTTCTCACATTATTCTTCCAGTCTAATGAAAGAAAACACCTTTTTTTAATAGAGTTGTCAACATACGGACGAAACTGCGTAGAATGAGGCAGATTACAGTACTGTGTTAACATTTAAAAGTCGCTTGGATAAGTATCTTCAAATCGCGAGTTAAATACGTTCACGTCTAAATATTAACAAAAATCTAACACACTTTTTCCTCACTTTCAGATCGTGGAGATTGCAACAGAGATTTTCAGGTAATGTTACTTTTCCCGTATGGATTGTTAGTGTTGAGTTTTTTTTATGATATTTCCATGGCAGATTTTCCATTCTGTGTAGCGGTCGTTCTTACACTTTCCTTCCGGCTTCGCCTGGAAGGTTTAGTGGGGGGGGGGGCCTTCTTGTTTTATTATCCATTGAATTACATGTTGTGGTCATAGTCGTCATAGTCATAGTCTCATTTGAAATAAATGCCCCGAAAGAACCATTACGTTATTTCTGTTTCCTTTCCTTTGTACTTCCTCCTTGCCTCTCCTTCTCTTCTTCACATTCTTCTCCCTCTTTCCCTCTCTCACATTTTCTCTATCCTTCCTTCCCTCTCTCACTTTTTCTCTCTCTCCTTCCTTCCCTCTCTCACTTTTTTTTCTCCCTCTCTCCCTCCCTCTGCTTTCCTTACTCATTCCAGTCCCCTTCTTGGCAGCTCCCCTCGTTTCTTCCCTCGCCTTCACAACCCCCCACGAGGGCAGCAGTGATTTAGCCTCTCTCTCCCCTCTCTTTGGCATCTGTAACCATCCATCCCTCTCCCCTCACCACTCTCCCTTCCTCCACCTCCCTTTCATTTCCCCTCTTCTCCTTTTCTGTGTATTTACAAGTCTCTTACTCTATATTTTTACCAACCTGTCAATTGATTCTTTCCCCCTTTCCCTTTTGCTTCTCCCCATCTTTCTTCTCCATCCCTCTCCCCTCACCAGCCATCCATCATTCACTTTCATTTCCCCTCTCCCCCCTTTTTAAAGAATTTTCAAGTCTCTCGGTCTGTATTTTTACGAACCTGTCAATTGATTTTTTTCCCCTCACCCCTCCCTACCTCTCCCCTCATCTTGATACGCGGACTTCTCATCTCAGCCTCTCATCATTCTCCTCCCATATCTCCCCTCTTTATTCCCATACCGTCTCTCTCTCTCTCTCTCTCTCTCTCTCTCTCTCTCTCTCTCTCTCTCTCTCTCTCTCTCTCTCTCTATCTATATATATATATATATATATATATATATATATATATATATCAGGCGTTTAATAAAGAACATCATCAAAGGTTGATGACACAAACTCGTAAACTTGGAATAAGGGAGAGCTAGTTGCACAAATCGAAAATTGGCTGAGTGACCGACACCAGAGAGTTGTAGCTTAGTTAATGGGAAACCTCTGACTAGATATTAGTTACAAGTTGAGTTCCCTATGGTTCAGTTCTAGGACCAATATTATTTATCGTTTACATAGATGAGGCATCGTCAGACGGGCTGCAAATTTGTGGACGACACAAAACTAAATGGCATTGCCTCATCATTCGAGAAGATAAAGTACATGGGTAAAATAGGGGAGTGGTTTGAATGGCGGTAAATGCCACTCACCGCGAACAAGCGCAAGGTAAGGCACATCGGTGGTGCAGATCCAAGAAAAACTACCTTTTCCTACGTACAGTGGTGAAATGATCAGTAATGACTGGGAGAAAGACTTAGGTGTACTAAGCAGCACTGACCCTAAGTTTTCCAAACAGTAAGTTGATGTAACGAAGAAAGCACAAAGGGTTCTAAGTTATATAAATAGGCGATTTAAGTACAAATTCAAGGAAACATTCCCTCTGTGTACGCATTTCTTGTACGGCTGGATGTGGAATAAGCATTGCAGTTCTGGACGCCTACCCTGAAGAAGGATATTGTGAGGCTTGAGAGAGTCCAGGCGAGGACCACCAAACTGATCCCATCCATCAAGCACATGGGCTACCCGAGAAGGCTGTAGAGTCTGGGACCAGAAGGACATTTGCATGGGCAGTTATTTATGGCTTTAGAATCTTTCGTGAATTTGAATATATTGACTACCAGCACATATTTAGTTTTAAAGGCAGCTCGACGAGGAACCATGGGTGAAAGCTTGACATAATGTGTTACCACCATGACAACAGTAGGCAATTTCTTCACATAACGCTCTGCAGTACCTGGAATAGGCTACCAGGACAAGTTGGTAACAGATATTCAGTAGTGCAGTTCAGAGCTAGATTAGATAAAGTTTTGTTAGGCATAAGTTAGTGGTAGGTTGAACATTTCTTCCTTTTCCTGCAAACTTCCTAGCCCACGCTTTTCCTCCAGGTTAGGCACACTTCCTTTTCCGGGACTGTTCTGCGGGTGGGAGAGGTGGGTGGGGATAGTCTTCATCCTTACTATATTTTTCTCTCACTGGTAGACTAGGAACGTATTCCGTTCATGGTACCTCCTTGATATGGGTCGTCAGCCCTTTTGAGATACTACTTTTCCTCTCTCTCTCTCTCTCTCTCTCTCTCTCTCTCTCTCTCTCTCTAAACCGTGCTCTTCATCCCCCTTTCCATTTGCTATGCTGGCCATCTCCCCTCATATCACCCGCCTTTTCGCACGAATCTCCCCTTACATCTTGGTTAACCCTTTCCCCTCCTTTTCCCTCTTTCTCCCCTCCTCCCTCACTCTCCGTCCTCTCTCCCTTCCTCTCTCCCCTCTCCTCTCCCCTCTCCTCTCCTCTCCTCTCTTCTCCTCCCCTCCGCTTTCTACCACCCTTCTTCCTTCCCTTCCCGACTTTTGATCTCTCCCTCGTAGTTCCCTCATTATCATCATCATCATCGTCATCATCATAATCATCTCCCTTCCCTACCTGTTCTCATTACCCACCCTTATTTTTATTCTTCTTCCCTTCTCCCTGCTTCCTTTATTCTTCTCTGTCTTTACCATCAGTTACTCTCCGTCTTCTCCTACCCTTCTCTTGCCTTCTTGATGTTATTCCCTTTCTTCCCTTTTCCATAATACTGCATTCTCATTAGATGTTCATATTTTATACTCATGTTCTCTTCTTCGTCCTTTATTTTTCCTCCATCTTTAGCCTCAATTACTGTCTTCCATTCTCCTCCTCTACGTCTTTCTTTCTTCCCTCTATCGTCACTATTCTTATTTCCTTCCCTTCTCTCCTGTTTCTCTCTTTTACTCTGTCGGTAGCGCTAATTATGATACTCTTTTCCCAGCGTCTTCTCCTACCGTATTCTCCCTCCCTTCCTTCCTTCCTTCCTGCGTTATCTCTCCTATCTCTTCCATCCCTTGTCCTTCTTTTCCCTAACATGTTTTTAATATTTTCTGCTCTTCTTCCCTTCTCCCCTCCTCTTCATGTCTTCTTTTGCATCGGTTACTCTCTGTCTTCTCCTACCCCTTCATGCATCATTATTCTTGTTTCCTTTCGTTTTTCCTCTCCTCCTCTCCGTTTCCTCTCTTACCCTCTCATTTGCTCCTTTCCCCTCCCTTTTCTCCCTCTCATTGTTTAACCTTATTTCTCCCCATCCTGTTATCGTCCTCTTTCTCTCTCTATTCTTCTTTATGTTTATTACCAGTTGCTCCCTTCCCTCAGTTTCCTCCTTCATATTTCTTCCCTTTATTTCCTTCCCTCCTTCTCATTACCTCTTCCCGTTATCTACCCTGCTTTTTTCCTCCTGGTCCTATCTCCCCCTCTCCCTCCTATTCTTCTTTATCTTCAGCATCAGTTACTCTCGTCCCTTCGCCTTGTTCACTTTCCCTCTTCCGTCATCTTCCTCATTTCCTTCCACCTCTCCCCTTGCCTTTACTCGTTATCTGTCCTTATATCTTTACTTCTGGCCCTATCTCCCATCTCCTATTCTTCTCTATCTTCAGCATCAGTTACTCTCTTTCACTCATCTCCTTACAACTTTCTCCGTTTCTCCTGAAGTCACTGTCTTTAATTCTATTTCCTTTCTCTCTTTTCCTTCCTATTACCCGTTGCATATTTTCTGTTCTGTTGTCTCTTCCTTGTACTGTTTTTCTTCTTACTAGTTTTTTCTTTCTTTTCTCCATCATCTTTGCTCTTACGTTTCTTCTAGTCCCTGTACTTCCTCTTCCCGTCTTCAGGGATGCAGAAGCAGGTTTGAGGTGTAGTTCCGAGCAAAATAATGGCCAATTTGCTTTTAACGAAGATTACGATATTTTGCAATGTATTAACAATCAGTCTCATAACTGCGTGGAAAGTGAGGAAAATTTAAAAAGCACATGACTGGCTTAGGAACGTATCCAGTCAACACTTCTGAAAACAGTTTTAGCTAATAATTTTAACAACTCAAAAATATATAGGCTGCTAGTGTATATCGAATAAACATTTGCAGTGAATAATTGTCATTCAGAAAAGACAGATTTTCACGGAGCACTACTTTATATTTTATGCATGTTACGTATCATTTTACAAATTACCCGCCAAATAACAGTTCCCACCGCTTAGAAATTATAAAGCTGTTTGATATTTAGAAATAATTTTAACCATGAGGCAGTTGGATATGAAAACTAAAACTAATATTAAACTGACTGTTAGTACGTGAAGTCTGATCATATTGTACAGTAATTATGGTATTCACGTGAGAGCACAAGGTTCCCATCCATAGTTGCGCCCAGAGTACACCCTTCCCTACACACATATTTAGGTGGGAAAAAGACCGGGATGATGATGTTGATGATGATTACGGTGACCAATTACGACTACGATGATGATGATGATTACGGTGGCCATGACGAGGACGTTTACGATGACGATGATGACGACGACGATGATGATGGTGATGATGTTCAGATTACACCGTCACACTGATAAACCTTCCAGCTGTAAGGAGACGCCAGGGTGTGGATGGGGGCGCGGTCCACTGAAACTACCCCCCTGGCTCTCCTTTACGCCCCACCTCTCATGTTTTCTGGCCCATCTCCGCACTTCCTACCCCATCTCACCATCCATAACCTTTATCCATTAGTATCTCTTATGGCCTTCGCTTCATCTCTCTCCTATTTCTACACTGTCTCTTGTATGCTAGTATCTCTCTCCTGTTTCTACGCTGTCTGTTAACCATAAGTATCTCTGTTGACTTCTTTATCTTTCCTGTTTTTACTCTATCTCTTATCCATTAGTGTTTCTTCTGACATATACTTGATCTTTCTCCTGCTTCTACATTATCTCTTGTCTGTTGGTATCTCTCTATTTTTTTTTTTTTTTACTTTGTTCCTCTCCTGTTTCTTCACTGTCTCATCCCTCAGTATATCTCCATACTTATACTTTCTCTCTCCTGTTTCTACATTCTCTCCCATTTCTTTATTCACAACCTCTGCTTTGGACAATCTCATCCTTTCCTTCCTCTGTCCATTCCTTCATTCCCCTTATACCATCCACAGCGTTTATTTATTTACTTATCATCTCTCCCATTTCCACATTCTGTTCCATTTCTTTACTCACAACCTTTACATTTACCTCACCTTTCCTCAGTTTTATCTCTGCCCTCTTTCCACACGCTCTCAAATTCCACTATGCTAATCTCTCCTCCTCTCATTTTCTTCGTTCTTCCATTCCCTGTACATAATCCATAACTTCTACATTTTAGCATATCTTCTAATTCTTTATCTGTGTCTTTTTTCCAAGCTATTTCCCATTTCATTCTTCACAACCTCTCTTTATTAGTATCCCATTATTTCTCCATTCCTTCGTTTACTTCGTTTACCTCCACTGCCTTTATCAACTTTTATCTCATCTGTCCTTTACATTATCTCTCTTTTTTCTTACTCTCTCCCACTTTATTATTCTCAACACCAGCTTATTACTATCTCACTCTTTCCTTCCCTTAATTCCTCTATTCCACTTACATTATTCTCAACCTCTTTTTATCCTTCTCTTATACACAAACTTGGCCCAGATTTTCGTCCTTTTGCAGCCTCATTTCACGTAGGTCAGTGGCAGAAAGACAGTACTACCAAGCTGCATCCTCTTCATAACACCTCTTCGTGACTAGCACCGTATTCTATTAATAATCTCTTGCAACAGCTCGGAAATCAAGATAGAGAGATGGCAAATTTAGGTCAAATTAGAATAAAAGGAGTATATTACCGTATATCATCCTTTATTCTTTCCATTCTTATATTCAGCACTGTTTCGTCTTCCCCCTCCGCATCCAGCATCCGTCTTGATCTCCTTCCTTCCTTCCATTATCGTCTATCCCTCTCCCTCTCGCTCCTTCTTCATCCAATTGCCCTTCCTTCCATCTCCTCCCGCCATCAAGCCTTCCCCTCGTCCTTCCGTTATCACACTTCCCTCCTCATTTCGCCTTACTACACTCCCTTCTCTCATCCATCATCCCACTCTCTCCCCCTTTTCTTCCTCTCACCTTGCTCCACACAGTCTCATCTCTTGTTCTGTTCTCTTAGTATCATTTTGCTCTTGCATCAAACGCTCTTTTCTCAAAAAATTTTACTCTGGTCTTATCCTTTCCTCTTTACTCTGCCTGCACACAGCATTTTCGATTTACAACAGTCTTCCATTTCATTTTTACGTTATATTTTCCCAACATTTGTTCCCTCCACACTGTTCCCCCGTCACATTCTCCCGTCCAAACAATCCTCCGTTCATCAGATCATAATTCTCTTTCCCCTCTTATTCCACACACCCCTCAACACCAAACTCACGCCTCATCACATATTTCCTGCGCAACACTCCCTCTCCCTTTCCCTCTCTACTCCTTCCTTCTCCCTCACCACTGCATTCACTGCTCCACTAACCTTGTCACCGCATACTCAGGACAACCCTTTCATGGTCTTGACAACTCTAGTATTCCAGTATTCTATTGCAGCTACCGCCAGACTCGGGTGAGAGTGAGTCATAGGAGACTGAAAGTGATAAAGCTCTTTTACTTCTTACATTTCGCACCCACACACTCTCTTCTCGCTCAGAGTTAGTCACACTCACTCCTCTCGTTCTATCACTACAAACATAACAACACTCGCTCATCCTATTACACACTCTCCTAATTACCCAACACACACCACACTTATAATACACTCTGTTCTTGCATTACTGCCAGACACTCCACCCTCTTAAAGCAACAGCCAACATCCACTCTTCCCCTCACTCTTTCACCACACTCTGTTCTCTTTACCCTGTCACCACGCACTCCACTTCACTCTCTCCCTTATCTCACACCCACACTCACCACTCCCATACACCCACAGTCACCCTCACTCGTACCCACACTCTATGACCACACCGCTTTCCTATTCCTTTCACTACACACTCAGCTCCCAGCACTCACTACTCACCTTGTTTCACTGCCAGGCAGTCTCTCTCTTTTCATTTCCTTTGCTATATTTTGCCAACCTGTCAAATGATATACTGTACTTTTTTTTTCTTACCTTTTCGTCTGCTTTTCCATCCCCTGCTCTCTCTCTCTCTCTCTCTCTCTCTCTGGGTATATATAGATAGATAGATAGATAGATAGATAGATATCACCACTGACAAGCCTCAGCATAAAACATTCATCAGCACCTTCCCCTCACCATTACATTCACCACTTATAGAGCTCTTTATTCCCCTCACCTCACCATCTATGTCCCCTCCCCTCTTCCTGTTACCAGACTCAGAACTCCCTCGCCCTCACTGTCATTCTGTCCTCCCCTCACTCGCCACCACATTCACCACTTATAACCCTCTCTGTTCCCTCTCCCTTAGCCACAGTCCAGCCTCCCTCTTCCCTCACCACAGCTTCCCCCCTTCTCTCTCTCTGCTTCCCTCATATTCCCCTCTTTCCTTTCTGCCCACTTTCCCTCCTCAGCTCATGTGTCCCCTCTGTCCCCTTTCTCATCTCCCCACATGCGTCCTCTCTCCTCTCACTCCCCTCTATCCCCTTCTCTTCTCCCGTCCCCCTCTCTCCTCCCTCCTCCCTTCATTCGTCCCCTCTCTCCCCTCTTCCCTCTTTTTTCTCCCTTCATTCTTCCCCTCTCTCTTCCCTCTGCCCCCTCTCAACCCTCCACATGCGTCCCCTCTCTCCCCTCTCCCCCACTTATCTCTTCCCCTCATGCGTCCTTTCTGTCCCCTTTCTCTCCTTCCCTCAAACGTCCCCTCTCTCCCCTCTGCCCCCTCGCATCTCCCCTCACGCGTCCTCTCTCCCCCTGTACAGCGTTCCATTGCCCTCTGTTTACCATTAGTTATGCCAGGCCACCTTCGTTATGCCCCCCCCCCACACTGCTCCCCTCGTCACCCCAACCCCCCTCCCCCACCCAGCCACACCCACCACAACAGCCACCACCAACACCACTTCTTCAGCATCATCGTCGCTACCTCTATCATCACAATCACATTTACCACCACTACCTACACCACTACCCACCACCACCAGCATCATTACTATCAGCACCACCCAAACTACTACCACTAGCATCACCAGTATCACCACCACCTATCATCACTATCACAATCACCAATATCAACACCATCACCACCACAATCACCAGCATCATCACCACCACCACTACCACCATCATCACCACCACTACCACCATCATCACCACCACTACCACCACCATCACCACCACCACTACCACCACCATCACCACCACCACTACCACTGTCACCATCATCACCATCACCATTATCACCATCATCACCACCACCACAACCACCATCATCACCTCCATCATCAGACCCACCAGGGGCGTCATCCTGTCATCAGCCCCCGGATAACGCGGATTGACTCTTAACTGCATCACCCTCCTTGGCCAAACCGTCTCTCTCTCGCCCCAGGTATTTCTCTCCTCCTCCTCCTTCTCCTCCTCCCCCCTCCTCCTCCTCCTCCTTCCTCCTGTTTCTCTCTCCCTTCTCCCTTGTCTCTCTGTCACTCTTGATTTCTTTTTTCTTCTCTTTTCCTTCCCTTTCCTTCCCTCATCCTTCTTACTGTCCTCTCTCTCTCTCTCTCTCTCTCTCTCACACACACACACACACACACACACACACACACACACACACACACACACACACACACACACACACACACACACACACACACACACACACACACACACACACACACACACACACACACACACACATTTCATCCATTCAAGCAGTCCACGTGTTACCAGATTCTACACAACACAACCAAATAATAACCATTTTTCTTTATGCCTATATTCACATCCTTCACACATCTTCACACCTCTCTTAGCCTACTGTATCGTGTATCATTCTCCACACCATCTCACCTCACATACAGTCTTCCAGTACCTCATTTCCAACACTTCCACCCTTTTTAATATCCTTCCTTTTTAATTCCATGCCTTGTGACTAAACAGATACCGTCCCTCCTTTTCCCCTCACCCCATGGTTCAATTCAGGTCTGTGAGTCTACTTTGTATTCCTTATTGCATTCTAGTATAACATTTTCTCTCATTAATTTTATCTAGATTTTCGTCCCCCTGAAGCTTTATTTCCCGTAACTCAGTGATATAAGGCAATGCTACAGGTCAGTATCTTTTCCACAGAGCTTCTTCGTGAATAGCATCACAGTCCAATGTTAATCTATTGTTACAGCTCAACATTTAAGAAAGAGAGATGGCAATTTTACGTCAAGTTAAAGTAAGCAGTGTAATGAAAAGCATGACCATGGCTATTAAACAAATCTTTCATTTTCTTCATATTTATCTGTAACCTTGCTCAGTTTCTTAGTCATTTGTTGCAGTGCTTCTTTCGATTCACAAAAAGAACATTATTTTTTTTTTTTTTTTTTTTTTTTTTTTCAGAAGTCCTAAAATTGTTTAGTCGTTCACCATTTATCGGTTCGAAGATTAGTAAAAAAAAAATAAAATAAAATCTCAATAAGTAGCCTAGTAACTTTCTTGTCTCCTTGTCATCCACCTTGTTGCAGTGTTAAGTGAATTTTTCCTATAAAACTGATCAATACTGTGTGCAGAATTTTTTTTTCTGAATCCGGAAAAATTTTAAATAAAATAAGTTGGTAACTGGTAATATAACTGTTACCCAAAATGAGAAAGGGAGTACATACTAGTCTGTTGCAAGATTAATGCGTGTGTGGGGGGGAGGAGGGCGACAGACAGACACACGCAAGAGAGAGAGAACCTCAAAGCCTATTGGATAAATTTCCAATAATTTAACAGGGGACTGGTAGGCAAGGGTGGAGACGGAAGAGTCATGATCAAATTTAAACTAAAGGGCTGCTCCCCTCCCCGCCCGAGTATCTCGGCAAATTCTTGTCCTTCCCCATCCCTGTAAGCTACCAAGTTCTCGTTCTTGCGAAGATGTATATATATGTTCAAAAATATGTAAAAATAATCTTCAATCACATTGCGATGAAAAAACAAAACAAAAAAAAAACTTACCCAATACGAGAAAATATTTGCCAGCCTTGTCGAGTATCAGGTGATGGTGGAGACAACCAGGTCAGTCCGAGCACCATGGCTCAGGAGGACTTGGATTACCTATATATATTCTGTCCACTTTAACTTGGCATAAAACTGCCTTTTTTTCCGTCTTTAATGCTAAACTGTACCACTAGAGGAAGAATAGGATACGGTGCAAATCACAAAGAAGTGTTATGGAGAGGAAACGGGGCCGTTGTATTGCCTATTCTCCCACTGAGCTACGGAAAATAAGCTGCTAAGTTACGAAAATTTCCGAAGTTCAGGTGGACGAAGTATAATAAACATTGCTGCTAACTTAGTAAACTGAAATAGGGATGGTGGTCCAGTCCGTAAACAGCGCTCCACTAGAAATCGCCAGGCAGTATCATATGTGTGGCACAGTCTGCTGGTATGGGAGTGGGTGTGGCCGTAGGAGTAAGAAATGAATGAATAATGCAGGACAGACACAGGTAACGCTGCATGAACCGTCCTTGCAACACAGAAAAATCGCCCAGCGTAGTGTGAAGCGAGCGTTTTCTATGAGCCTATATATCTATTGCCAGACGTCTCAATCCCGTAAGGGGTGGCCACAGACAAATCGCCTCCATGTCCTCCTGTCCAATGCCACTTCACTGTCTTTGCTTTCAGCTCACACCCCCCTCTGTCGTACACCTCACCACTCCATCCCTCCATCTCACCCTGTACAATATTCTACAGATTTTCAGAGACTGGGAACCTTTAAAATAATAACATTTATGGTATATCATGACTCGATAGACAAGGGCAGCCAGGTGACACAGAGAATTAATTGTTAGTCGGGTCAGCACGAGGAGTTCCGGCCGTAAAAAGCACCTGTATCTGGGGTCACGTACTGCACCTTAATTGGATGCTGAGTTGGCGCTGCTGCACAGTTTACCCCTCAATAACTTTCATCGGCGAAGCTTTGTTTATTTAGTGGTTTAGCCCTACCTTTGTCTGTCAGTCATTTTGTCCGTCAGTCATTATGTTTATTGTCTGTGTATGTAAAATGAGGTATGCATTATGGATAACTTTCAGGTTCTCTCTCTCTCTCTCTCTCTCTCTCTGTCTCTCTTTCTCTCAACTGCAAAAAACAGTCTGGCGTTAGTTTCAACAGAATACTAGAATTGTCCCGACCATGAGAGGAATAATGGAGAGGACTGGAGTAAATTCAAATCCAGTGTATACAGAGAATACAGTGTTTCTTGCTCACAGTGAATAGGATCGCAACAAATGGATTCGGTGCTGGAGAGGGACGCCTTCATGTGGTGGCACTGATAAAACCATACGGCTCCACTGCCTGATTATACTAGCGTCCCTCAACTCCCTCCCTATTCCCCAAAATAGGATGGTGGATTGTGGGAGGAGGCCAGTTTCAGCCTGCATTCCACTGGGTTCACATTTCAGATGAACCTGGAGCTACAACAACAACAACAACAACAACAACAACAACTACTACTACTACTACTACTACTACTACTACTACTATAAATGGCTTCAGAATTTTGTGAATGTCAGTGAGCAATGTGATCTGAAAGTTAGTAAGCAAAAGTAAAGTGATGGTTGTTGAATGTGACAGTGGCTTTCATTGTGATATGCTCTGTTGCTTGTACTCTAAGTTGACCCACAATTACCATCTCTCCACCTTGAATGCTAAGTTGTAATACTAGATTGACACTAGAATATGGTGCTAGTCAAGAAGAACTGCTATGAAAACGACGTGGAATTTAAGCATAGTCTTTCTTCGCCCCTGAGCTACGTGAAATAAGCTGCCAAAGGTACTAAGTCTAGGCCAAGTTAGCGTAAAATAAGTATAGTAAATTGTGAGAGACGAACTGGCTAATGTGATGAGTATAAAGTACTTAGATGCAATATTATAAAAGCGGTAAATGAGCAAAGGAACTGATGATTAAAGTTTCATATAATAGCCTTGCTGGTCTGTTATTGGAATGCCACATATGTTCGCTATTATCCATTGCATATCCATCCATACGTCATGCAGTCCTTCACCGTACCTTTAATCAGGAGTATGGGGGTCAAGGTTTAGCTTATTTTCTCCACACATTTAAAGTACTTATGGTCACTCACATGCCCCTTAGCAATGCTGTGTATTTAAAACAAAAATGGAGCTCTGTCTTTTATGAGTCCCATCTGGCTGAAGCATCTTGACCCAGTAGACTTACAATCGTCCATTTTGTGGCAGTATGAGTAAGTAATGCGGGAAACCATTTGGCTGGTCACTAGATATATAGGTAGGTTTATAGGTCGCACTACATTCATGAGTGCATGGTAGGCAAACTTAGGTTACCGCAACACCGTATATCCATATGAAAATCCTTTTAAGCCCCATCAACCTCAAGACATGTATATTACCCATTATACGATATCTCCTAACGACTGTTTTAAGATTAGGACTGATTTCTCGAACTAGAAGGAAATACAGCTGTCATTATCACCTTCACAGCTAGAATACCTCCCCAGGATGGCTAAAATCATCTTAAGGAAACAAGAATGAAACTATAGAGGGGGTTAGTCGCATTAAAAAGATAAACAGACGATATGCCTAACTAGAGAGAAGTCACCAAGCAAGTAAAAATATGATAGGTAGCCACAAAATCATTTCAACTACGTTTTCTATGGCTGCAAACAACAATTAAGAAAACTTTATCAAAGGAGCAACTTGCTCACTTACTGAATAAAATACTGCTTGCTTCTTCATGCAGTCCTCTTGCAGCCTCAATTTTCAGACCCTTATTCCATAACTGGGCTTCCATAGCACCAGCCATTTTACCTCCTTAAACGACTATGATATCCAATTACTTTCGACATTTACCTCTCTTTTTGTATCACGGCAGCTAAGTTTGTTCCACTTTCAGTCTTCCTAACTTACTCTGTGAGTCACGTCTCTCATCAACCATGGCTCTGTTTTTATTTATACTTTCTTCCATACTTCACTGCTCACAAATACAAAATCCTGAGCTGGTCTACATTTCTACAAAGATCAGCAAGCGACACAGCAGTGTCTCCATATATAAGATTCTGTATACGGGTATTCCATTCGTCACCATAGGCATATGCCACCACCCTCTTCTCCTGTGACTCCGTAGAAGCTTTTAATGCAGGACCCAGAGAATTCAGGATGTACTCTGTCGTCAACAGGAAATACCGATGGAACAGATGTAATAACCGAAATAAAACTTAACATATTAATCACTAACCTAACCGAGATCCGGTCTCTGGCCCTCACGCTCCAAACGCGCGCACGTTATCACTGAGCCAAACAGAGGATGCCCGTTTTGTCTACGGGCAACGCGGGCTTTTATAGACCCCATTATATCACTGGTTTCTCCCCTTGGTGATTAATATGGTGAGTTTCGAACACGTGGTAGCATAGCACTGGAAGCCACCATAGTGGACGCTACGGACCACAACAGCTCATCCCCGGGATGTAAGGACTAGGATGCTGTCAGGCAACCAACATCATTGCCCTCCAAGCCTACATGTACGCATATATGCTCATGTATACATCCACACATACATGTATATCTGCTCTTAAATTAATACAAATAGTGGGCAGGTAAACAAATCTGAAGTCATATATCTGGCATTTATACTTGCAGTAGCTTACACACACACACACACACACACACACACACACACATCTTAATGAAAGAAAAGCATTCGGGAGCCGAATGCTAATCGCCCTCCAGAATATGCTGTTGGCCAAATCCAAGATTTAGGCCATATCTTGACACCCTGAAGGTTTCATGTTGATAAGGCGTTCATGAGATATAATGGTACTAAAGGCGGGCGGTAAAAACTAGTTGACCCTTGGCAGCTATTTTGGTGACCTTGACCTTGACCCCAAGTGCCCATTTTTGAACTCGTCCAAGATTTTGGCCATTCTTGATGCCCTGAAGGTTTCATGATGATAGCTCAAGCCGTTCATGAGATATAGTGGGAAGACACACACACACACACACACACACACACACACACAGGCAAAAACATTATCGTTCCGCCTTTTAAAGGCGGGCGATAATAATGGCATCATGCAAAAAATCCTGGAGATACAGTGGTATCTGTTATCAACGCCCGCACAAATAAACTATCGTGGGTAACAAAAGCTAGAAATCATATTCAAGACATCATCATTTATTCCCGTATAATAACCAAAATAAACTCTCTGAACCTCCACCCTCAACCTTATTAATATTATACACTGATGTTCTAGTAAGCGATGCAAGCGAGAATATCATTAGACATGTAATAGAGTAGCAGAGCTCAGCATCAAAGCCCAGTTATTTCGAAAACTTAAAGCAACAGCAGACCCACGCACATTTGTTGATAAGTTTATGGATTAGAAATAGGTATTACGTGGCATGTCTACAAATTCGCCACCGATTTGCAGAAAAAAAGAAAAAAAGCACCAAATTGAGCACCAAAACCGGGATAATTCGGAAAATATTAAAGCTACAGCAGACCTATGCACAACGTTTAAAAACAGATAAAACCTATCTATCTATCTATCTATCTATCTATTGCCAGACGCCTCAATCCCGTTTGGGGTGGCCACAAACAAATCGCCTCCAAGTCGCCCTGTCCCCCGCCATTTCACTCCCCTGCTCCCAACTCACACCCCCCTCTCTCATATACCTCTCCACCCCATCTCTCCATCTCATCCTCGGCCTCCCCCTCCCTCTTTCCCCCTCCACCTCACTCACATACACTCTCTTCGTCAGTCTTTCACCCTCCATCCTCTCCACATGGCCAAACCACCTCAATGTGTTCCTCATAACGCTTCCTATCACATCCACATCAACACCACAACGCTCCTTTATATCCTCATTCGTCAGCCTGTCTCTCCATGTGACTCCACAGGCTCCTCTTAAATAACTCATTTCCACGGCTCTCACTCTTGACTTGTGTCCTTCCAACAACGTCCAAGCTTCACTTCCGTACGTTAGAGTTGGTATCACAATACTGTCATGTAGTAACTTTTTCACTTCCATGCTCACTTCCCTGTTTCTTATCACTGCTTTCAAAGAACCAGCAACCTTTCTTCCCTGCTGTACCCTTTCAAGCACTTCACCCTCCAAACCTCCATCCTTACTCATCACACTACCCAAGTACTTAAACGTACTCACATTTTCCAATTCCTCACCATCCAACCTCGCTGTACATTCACTGACTTCACCTCTCTCAAAGACCATCACTTTACTCTTCCCTACATTCACCTTTAGATTCCGTTTCTTACACACTCTGTCAAACTCATCCACCAAGCCTTGCAGCTCCCCTTCGTCTTCACTCAACAACACGGTATCATCTGCAAACAACAGTACAGGGAGTTTCCAAACACTATCCTCTCTCACCAGGGCCACTCCAACATCCACTACCCTACCTTGTACCTCTTTTATTACCCCATCCATGTACAGATTGAACAACCATGGAGACATGACACATCCCTGTTTCAACCCAACTTTCAAAGAGAAAAATTCACTTAGTTCACCATCCACACGCACTGCAGCCTTCGCACCATCGTACATACTCTTCACAGCATTCAACAACTTCCCATCTATTCCATATATTCTTAACACTTTCCACAATCCTAGGCTATCCACCCTGTCATATGCTTTCTCCAAATCCATGAAAGCCGCATACAACTTCTTTCCCTTCTCTAGAAACTTTTCCACTAAAGATCTGAGAGTGAATATCTGATCTACACAACCTCTTCCCTTCCTAAAGCCTCCCTGTTCTTCTCCAACTAATAAACAACTTTAGTAAAACTCTTCGCTCGAACATGTTCCGCATTTTCAAGTAAAGACTTCTATAACTTTATACCTGATGTAATAAATTGCTTCACAGGAAATTTACCTGCTTTACAATAAATTGCCCCGAGAGAGTGGCATAAACCTTCTTGATCAGCAACCTCCCAAAGATACTTGTATCCAAAACTAATATGTGCTGTTAACCAGATCACAAACTCTTATATTAATTTATTACTTTCCATGTTGTATTTAACTGGAACGAGCAACTTGTAGAAGGGTAATAGAGAACAGTTCCAAAACTCACTTTTCTCATAAACAAATTTAGCTACAGGGAACCTATGCACTTTGCTGAATGCATATGGAAAAGCAGCTGACATTATGTAAACTTCTTTTCTCAATAGCTGCCAGTGTATTGGTGCAAAAAAACAAAAAGCTTCATGTTGAGCACCAAAATTAAGTTCTCTTTGAAATTATTATGGCCACAGCGGATCTGCATACACGTTCGAAAGCGTGTGGCTTGGTATTTGGTGAGCTTCAGCAGCTTTCCTCAAAATTCGCAACCACACTGCTGAATAAGAAAAGCACCAAACTGAGCTCCAAAACTAGGTTATCTAAAAAATTATGAAAGCTGCAGCTTACCTATACACACCGCTGGCAGACTTAAAGATAAGTAATTGATGTTAATTAAGTGGCTTGTCTCAAAACTCTTAGGTGTTCTTTAATATTAAGCAGGTGGGATTGGCATATTTCTTTTAGCAATAACAGTGTGATCAAGCTTGCTCACTCTATCACGTTCCACACTTTCAAGTGTGGACGCCTATAATTTCACATTCGCAGCTGCATGATCATAAGGTTGAAGTGATTGACTACTGTGTTTTCAGCTCAGTTGACGGTCATATGTAATCAGACTCAAAGGTCGATTTGATTGGTAACCGAGGAGACTAATTCGTACCTCTTAATTAAAGTTTTATTAATTTTATGTAACCACGACCTATTGATCAAGATATGGGAGTGGTCCAGTTCTGTCAGATGAAAACAAACCAGCTATAAAGGTATGATGGCGAAGGTTTATAAGGAGTGTTCAGAAATTCAAGCAAATGTATTGTACCCAGGTATCTCTGACTCCAATAGCTCTTCTCTGGATGAACTCCTTTCTGTGACATCAGGGGCAGTTGACGATAAATGTTTGTTGGTGAGAAACAACCATCTGAGGGGAAAATGAATCTTTTTAGGATATTGCTTGGAAAATACACCATGAAAAACAATGTAAATAATGGGTGGCCCATAAAACAGTGCTTGCTAGAAACTCGCCTGATGGTCTCTTACATGTTGTGGGAATAGTCCAGTTTGTTGGGGTGGGCGTGGGTGTGGCAATGGGAGTATGAAATTAATAAATGATGCAGAGCAGTCACTCTTAAAAGTGACCCTTGCTCCACACAAAAAATCACAAAATGGAGTGGACTATGAGCATAATATATGGACCACCCTCTATATCAAGATGACAAAGCTAGATATATCTCTGCTTCTCCTACTTTTGTGAGTATTGTCTACATACATTATTAAAAACCTTATTTTATAACATTGATGGATTCTAGAAAATAAACTCCAAGGCAGAGGGAATTTGTACTAACTCATGTGTGGGACAACTTTAGTTATGTTTTCAAAGTAAAGCCAGACGATTATGCCCCAATGAAAGCAATTGATAGGAACGTGAGTGTCAGTACTGATACTGTACCATTAACCCCCAAAGTTCAGATGACAGCCATAGCCGTCATGAAACAGGTGGGCAGGGTAACCTGGATGATGGCTATAGCCACTTTGCGTTTCCCACCACGTTTAGAATTCCTACCCATTTTCTGTAGTGCCCTGTGAGGCACATAGACATCTAGGAGTCGTATAGGTGGCCAGACAAGTTTTCCACTTGCCACACTAGTGCAAACAATGACGAGTTCAAGATCTGTGTCAGCTGGTTCCCTCCTCGCCACAAGAGGCAGCCCAACACCTGCCACCTCCACCTCTGCCAGGCCTCCCACGCATCCAGGGAGGATTTTTTTTTTTTTTATGTGAGGAAGAAGGAACCAAAGGCAACGAGCTTGCAAAACTGTTCCTTCCAAGAGAAAAACAAAATATAAGAGAGAGCCAAATTCAAGATCCGATCACATCCAGATCCCTGGACACACTGCGTTTGAAAAACTGGAGATCATAGGAAGTAGGAAATACAGACAGAGGGAGACAGTTCCAGAGATGACCTGTTGCATAAATAAAGGACTGGGAGTAACGGTTAACTCTTGCATTAGAGAGTTGGACAGAAAAGGGATGAGAGTTTGCTGCTAGACGGGTGCTACGTGCCCGTCGTAGGGGTGGAGGAATGCATGCAGACAATTCAGAGGAGCAGTGACCATTGAAGTAGCGATAGAAAAGAGATAAAGATGCAACGGTGCGGCGAAGAGACAAAGGTTGAAAGGAGTCAGTAAGAGGAGGAGAGTTAATGAGGCGAAAAGCCTTTGACTCCACCCTATTGAGAAGAGCTGTATGTGGGGAGCCTCCCCACACATGAGAGCTGTACTTTATACATGGGCGGATAAAACCCCTGTATAGAGTCAACAATTGTGCAGGGGTAAAGAAGGAACGGAGTCGGCTTAGCACACCCAATCTCTTGGAAGCAGATTTTACAAGAGATGTAATATGATCTTTCCAAGACAAGTCCCGAGTAAATGAAACCCCAAGCATGTTCAAGGATGATGCAGGATTAAGCTGAATATTATCAAACATTAGTGGGTATACCTGTGGAAGATTTTGTTGGGTTGATAGGTGCAAAAACTGAGTCTTTGATGCATTAAAAACAACAAGATTATTTTTACCCCAGTTAGAGATATGAGCCAAGTCAGACATTAGGTGTGCCATAGCCTCATCCCTTGTTTGTTGAAGTAACTGCTGAGATGGACGTTGCGGGAATCGAATGGAAAGGTGAAGGGTGGAGTCATCAGCGTATGAGTGGATAGGGTTAGATGTACAGCTCAGGTCATTGATGAATAAAAGGAAGAGAGTTGGTGATAGGACAGAGCCCTGAGGAACACCACTTTTAATAGATCTAGGAGACGAACGATGGCCGTCTACAACAGCGGCTATAGAACGACCAGAAAGGAAGCTAGAGATGAAGGCACAGATAGAAGGATAGAAACCGTAAGAGGGCAGTTTGGAAATTAAAGATTTATGCCAGACTCGATCGAAAGCCTTAGAGATGTCAAGTGCAATGGCAAAGCTTTCGCCAAAGTCCCGAAAGGAGGATGACCAGGAGTCTGAAAGGTAGGTGAGAAGATCGCCGGTGGAGCGTCCCTGACGGAACCCATACTGGCGATCAGAAAGAAGGTTGTGATAGGAAAGATGCTTTAAAATTTTTCTATTAAGAACAGACTCGAAAACTTTTGAGATACAGGATGTTAAAGCAATTGGACGATAGTTAGAGGGTTGGGAATGGTCACCCTTCTTTGGGACTGGCTGAATGAGAGCAAACTTCCAGCAAGAAGGAAAGGTACAAGTTGACAGACAAAGGCGAAAGAGTTTGCCTAGGCAGGGTGTAAGCACAGAAGCACAGTTCTTGAGAACAACAGGAGGGACTCCATCAGGCCCATATGCCTTATTAGTATTGAGGCCTGTGACAGCAGAAAATACATCAGCTGAAGAAATTTTAATGTCAGCCATGAAGAAGTCAGAGGGGGGAAGTGATGGAGGAACAGCACGGGAATCGTTTAAGGTGGAATTGGAGGAGAAAGTCTGAGCGAAGAGATCTTCTTTATCAGTAGAAGAAATAGCTACAGAGCCATCAGAGTAGAAAAGAGGAGGGAAGGATGATGAGGTAAAGTTGTTAGAAAGGTTTTTGGCAAAGTGCCAGAAGGAGCGGGAAGAATTCGAGTTAGAGAGTTGAGAGCACTTAGTATGGATGAAATTATTTTTAGCAGAGCGAAGAACAGACTTAGCAAGATTCTGGGCAGAAACGTATAAAAGATGTGATTCAGGGGTGGGTTGGCTCCGGTACCTTTTATAGGCCCTCTCCTTGTTGTGGACAGCATTAGAACAAGCGTGATTAAACCAAGGCTTTCGTGCATTAGTCAAAGGATATGAGAAAGGAATGTATGCTTCCATGCCCAAAAGAATAACCTCTGTAATGCGCAAGGCACACCCAGATGGCTCCCGGCCATGGAAGCAATAATCATTCCAGGGAAAATCAAAGAAGTACTGCCTGAGGGCCTCCCAGTCCACAGCTCCAAAGTGCCACAGACGACGTTTCTTTGGAGCGTCCGCAGGCCGTACTGGAGCGATAGGACAGGTTAAGGTGACAAGGTTGTGATCGGAGGAGCCCAACAGAGAGAAAAGATTAACAGTGTAAGCAGAAGGATTAGTTGTAAGGAAGAGGTCAAGTATGTTGGAACTCTCTCCAAGACGATCAGGGATATGGGTAGGGTGCTGTACAAGCTGCTCTAGGTCATTAAGGATAGAGAAGGTGTAGGCTTGTTCACCAGGTAGATTGGTGAAAGGAAAGGAGAGCCAAAAGTGGTGGTGAACATTGAAATCTCCTAGAATGGAGATTTCAGAGAAAGGAGAAATGGATAGAATGTGTTCCATCGTAGAAGTAAGATAGTCAAAGAATTTTGGATAGTCAGTAGAATTAGGAGATAAGTAAACAGCACAGATATATTTAGTCAGAGAATGACAGGAAAGTCGAAGCCAAAGTGTAGAGAATTCTGAAGAATCAAGTTCAGGAACACGAGAGCAAGATAAGTTGTTGCGTATATATACACAACAGCCACCTTTGGCTTTGAAATGGGTATAGAGAAAGCAGGAGGATACAGAAAAGGGTTTGCTGTCAGTTGCCTCAGACAGCTGAGTCTCAGTTAGAAAAAGAAGGTGAGGTTTAGAGAAGGAGAGATGGTGCTCAACTGAGCAAAAGTTAGAGGAAAGGCCACGAATGTTGCAGAAATGAAGAAGAAGAGAGTCAGACAGTGGTTTCAGGCATCTTGAGTCGTCACCGGGAGAGGGGCAGAAGGTGGGGGCATTTATGGTCCTCCCCCCTGGGGACTCCAAGGGTATGTTATTTGATGTCATTTTTTCTTTTTAAATTTTGAGAAGGAAGTGTGGTATGTAATGTGCATGTAGTTTGGTGTTGATAGTTAGAGAAACTTGTACTAGAGAGCATGCTGGCCTACTCTCTGTGTTACTGAGACACTGAAAAAGTTCAGCAAAGGGGGATGGTCGGGACCTAGTCCCAAGGGCTGATGAAACGGGAGCTCCTGCTCTCCCTATCATCAGCTTTCCATCCACCTTGGGAGTACTGCCCTGCTCGACTGGTGCTACAGTCTACTCTCTTGGGTGACAGTGCTATCAGCAGGGTATTGGAGATGATGGTGTCATCATTATCAAGTGGCAAGATGACATCTGAGGGTAGGATGTACCATGTGGAGAGTGTCATGCCCCAGCTGCCCTCCAATGCCTCGTCCCATAGCTTCATGCTGCTACTTGAGAGTGAATCAGATGACCCCACAGTGGCGGCAGATAATCTCACAGTGTCTTCTGACATCCCCTTCCCTTCTAATATCACAGGAGACTCCTCTGAGGCATCAGGCTCAGATGCCAAGGTTTGGGCACCCTGAAGTTATATGCGTGTGAAATGACACATTTTGGCCACCCTGCCAACTATGCAGTGACAAAGAAGAGACTCCATGACTCCACCATCCACATCGCCCCAGTGTGAAACTTCTATAGTGATATCATTACAACCCGGTCCTCCATCTATGCACTTACAATTTAAGTGAAAATAAGTGCTGCAGTAATATAGTGCAGTATGCATGCAAATTAGATTAGTTTTGATAATGAACTAGGAAGTATTTTGTGCAGGAAGAACATAGCCAAGTAAGTGATTTTACTACATAAGAACTTAGAATTGAAGGAAAAATACGGATATTAAGAAACGATTTCAGGATACTGTGAAAATGAACTTGCAGTACAAGTGCCAATAAGTGTTGCAGTAATCTACTGCAATTTATGAGGAAATTTTTTTGCTGTCATAGTAAGCTTGTATTTCTTTGTGCAGTTCCCCTAACGCAGTAAGAGCTTGGTCAAGTAAGTCCTTTTGAAAAAAAGAAAAAAGAAAAAAGTACAGCTGTAACAAAAGAAAATGACATCAGGGATAACTAAGGTGATCTTACGTAACACAGAGAACATGCTTGCAGAGAAAATGAAAGGAATCCTTTTTGGCGAATGATGTGTAATAACCTTGGAATATCTTCTTTCTCCCATCCCATACACCTTAGTGCACAGCATCGCTCTGGAAAGGCTGGAAATTTGGGGTGAATAAACTGAGCTAGCCACATGCACAAGGGGTGTTGATTCACTCCTGTGGCAGTGGCAGGGGTAGTGGAGAGGAGTGTCAGGGTCAAGTGGGGCAAGGGGGAGTTAAGCGAGAGCAAGCAGGGAATCCCCATCAGTCCCAGGCAGGCGTGCTGACTGTGTGCTGTTGCCAATGTCACACCCACTCCTTCAAACACAGCCTTCCGTGAACTCCCAGATTGCCTCCATTCATCACCTCCTACCTCCTCTATTCCTCCACTTAGAGACCTGGGACACATGCAATGGAGAGAGGAAGGATTGGTGAGTATTCTGATCTTTAAATGAAAGTCTAAGTGCTGTAGCTACGGAGCTGTGACTGCATGAGAACAGGCTACTTCTCAGATAAAACAAAGTGCTGGGTAACGACTCAGCTCGTGAATCCTCCGAGCTTTGGAGGTTAATTCTTTCACTGTGGGGACAACTCCATGTATTTATTCCAACTTACGCCAGACGATTTTTTTTTTTCAGCTGAGAGTAAGTTCAAAGAAATTTGAAAGCATTGATGTTTTGCCATAAGGATACTTCAGAGTAAAAGCAGAATGCATAGAGCAACTGCAACACCTTATTAGCAATATATTTAAGACAATAACTGCCATATAAAGGTGAGGTTATAGTGCATGTGGAATCATGTCTCCACAAAAATTGGATTAAGGCAGATTTACTTCGCAGTAGAGAGAAAGGTTACCAGTGATTCAAGCACAACAGAAATCATCTAGGAAAATACAGGGAAGACGAGATGGAAACTTGTACAGTCGATCAACTAAGCGAAGCAATCTCACACCACAGGTGATGTCTACTGCAAAGCACCTGTTAGTTCTACACCCACGCTGGTAGCCCTGCTTTCATGAGGATGCTGTACATTTCTTGTTTGCGATATTGTCGTCAGTATTACTTTGCACATTCAAATGATCTCCACAGCTACTTTGAATGCAACCCCAAGAGTCTCTAGGCTACAACTCACACATAAACGATAGCGGTGAGCAAATAGAAGACAGCAGTGACTAGGTACATGGTTCCCGGGAAGGCGAGGATGGTGGCATTGTAGATAAAGGTGTAGACAGACGACAAGAAGAGTGGTGTGACCGCCTCGCAGGACCCCAGGACGGAGAATATCCTGCCCAGCTCGTCTACAGGCACACATTTGGAGATGATGGAGCGGCCCACCAGGAGAGGTATCCCACCTACAGACGACACAGCGTAACCTGGCGACAAGAGGGACATCAGGTGACAGAAAATGTGAAGTGGCAAAGGAGTATCAAGTAGCAAATGAATATTATGTGGTCGAGAAATGTCAGATGGCAGAGAAGTGTCAAATGACAGAGGAGTGTCAAGTGGAAGATATGATCAAACGACAGGAGTGGTCGACTGGCAGAGGAGTGTCAAGTGCCAGAGGAGTGTCAAGTAGGAAAGGAGTGTGTCCAGTGGCAGGGGAGTGTCGAGTAGTAAAGCAGTGTCAAATAGCAGTGCAGTGTATCAAGAGGCAGGGGAGTGTCATGTGGTCGGAGTGGTCGAATGGGGAAACCAGTGGTGCATGAGTTAACATGTCCAGCTGGCAACTGGAAAACCTGCGATCGATTCCTGGACCGATCACGCTCTCAGACAAAGTTTGTTTCTCCTTGCCCTTGTTCACCTGAAGTACAACCGGGGACCTGGTTGTGACATCAACTGTTGTGGGTTGTATACTAGGGAAAGATTGGGACTCAGCAAAAGTTTCCTGTATTAATTACCCACGTCCAGTCGATGGGCATTACACTTAAGCCTTCTTTTGGTAAAGTGGCAAAGAAGGGATCTATATACTTCCTCCACATCAACGTGGCCCAGATTTTTCTCCTTTTGAGGCTTATTTCACGTAGATCAATGGCAGAGAAATACAGTGCTGCTGTTATATATCTTTTCCATATCGCTTGTTCGTGACTAGCATCAAATTCCGTTTTTAATCTCTTGTTAGTGTTCAGCATTCAGGATGGAGAGATGGCAATTTTAGGCCAAGTTAAAGTAAAAAGAGTATAGTAGTTTTCCCATGTATCTGTGTTCAGGAGTTCACGGATTTTAGATACAGTTTTGGGATTAGAAGTGCTAGTTGTTGCCCCAGGTTCATTTGGAACGTGAGCCCGGCAGATTGTTCAGGCTTGAGCTGCCCTTCTACTGCAGTCCACCACCCTTCTTTTGGGGGACAGGAAAGTAGCTGAGGGACACTTGTAAAACCAAGCAGTTGAGCCATCTGGTTATATTGGTGCCACCACATGAAGACGTCCCCTCTCCAGCGCCTGTTTAGGGATTAGAACCTATAAAAAATATCGATGATAAAATTTGGCGTCGTCATAGCAGAGCAGGTGAGCTGCATTCCCCTAGATCAGAGGTATGGGTACATGCCCCACTTGAGTTGTAGGGTGAAAGACGGGGACTAGCTTGAGTTCGAGTCCCAGTTGAGTTGATGCGGACTAGCTTCAGTTCGAACCTCACTTGAGTTAGATGTGGAAGACGTGGACTAGCTTGATTTCAAACCCCACGAGTTAAAATGTGGAAGATGCAGACTCCTTCCTGTTCCGCTACATATCCTCATTGCTCACGACGAACTAGACTCTTTTCACCTTAACTTGGTCTAAACTTTCCATCTCTCCATCATGAGTGCTAGGTTGTAACTGTAGAATAACATTAGAATATGATGCTGGTCACGAAGAAGTGTTAGGTACAGGATGTAGAGCCAGAGTATTGTCTTTTTCTGCCACTGAGTTACGTAAAATAATGTCGCAGAAATAAAGACAAACCTATATGCATGCAAACATATGTTCTAAATAACCAGTTCCCTCCAAGAACCAATTTTTTCACTATATTCTTGTTACTACTGGACGATTTTGAGCACCTTAGGAGAGAATATTTCTACTGGAGGGATTAGATGAAACCTTAATCAAGTCCTTCACAACTAAAGATCTTCCTCGATATGGATAAAAATCATCTCAGGGTATCAAGACAAAGTAGAGAACACGTCCTTGGAAGGGATCAAGCTTAGGAACGTTAATAAAAATGGCCCTACGTGTCTTACTGAGGCAGAGGTGACCTACTGAGGTAAAGGAGAGAGTCCACTGACGCCACACTCCTGATAATGTAGGCTGTAACTGACATGGAACACCCCACCAGTCCCAGCACCACGTCCTCCACTCGCAGGCAGTAGCTCAGCATTGGCATCAACGCAGAATTCACTGCAAAACATAACACACTGGCGGTAACTCAGCATCGGCAGCCAGTGTTGACAGCTTCTAGAGATTTATATGTAGAGCTACAGATTTTATTTTTTTCAGTTTGCCAAATTCTCTTTACAAGAGAGGCTTAATGTGCATATTTTTACACTAGAAGATATTTTCATAATAAAATACGGGTTTCACTTTCTTTGTAGAGAAGAAGAAACTCAGTCAATACAGGCAGTACTTCTGCTTTTTGAGAATTCTATCTGAAGTTCGCAAATATGATAACATATCACGTGTTCTGCGTGATCTATCAGCCCCATCGGGAGTTGCTCAGCAAAACAAACACTGCCTTTGTATATCGGAGGGATGCAAAGAACGACATAATCTCACCTGGAAAAGCTTTATATTTGCATTAAATTCGACTTAGGACCAATGCTATACTGAGTTAATATGAATGACTAAGTTCATGACCAAGTGTAATCAGCCTGGAGGGGTGATTTGACTAGTAATCAAGAAGATTCATTCCTACTTCAGAAGCAAAGCTTACCAAATTTCATGCAACAATTATATTGTTTTCAAGTTGCGCGAGAGGCCCAGTTCCATGAGATGATGAAGAATCGGCTATACACAGTTCACCGTATGTTTTTTTTTTCTTTATAAAAATAATGCCTACCCTGCCATAGCTTATTTTCTTATGATATGTGATGCCTCTGGTCAGTTAGTGAAAAATTTAAGGGGATCGAAGGGTCAAGGGGATGAGGGTAGGATCTGTGGTAACTATAGGACAATGTATTCTTCCATTTCCACCCTACGTTGCGTATTGCTTTATAGTGATTTTCACCGAATATATATATATATATATATATATATATATATATATATATATATATATATATATATATATATATATATATATATATATATATATATATTTTTATTGGTGTCCGACTCTGGGCATAGGCTTCACAGCCTGCTATCAAGGCCCAGCAGTCCTCCTACATACCATACACCTCTACATGTTACTTGTTACTGGCTGCTGCCCAGTCACTAATCTGGGGATTGACCGTGTGAAGTCGTGTGAGCTCTGTTCTCGGGGGCGCGCTGTGTGAATGTTGATCTTAGTCGCAACATATCTCAGCTGACCTCTGTGTTTAATCAGTTGTGGCCCAGGCTGACCGGCGCCCCATCAGACGTGATAAGGCCAAACCTGCATCGAATTACAATGAGATAATGGAGGTAGAGCCGAACCCAAGTGATTCAGTAGCCATTCCTATTAGAATGACCCGTCATGAACTACCCCCTTTAGGAGTTGCCTTTTTTTTTTACGTGAGGAAGAAGGAACGAAGGGCCACGAGCCCGCAAAATTGCTCCTTCCAAGAGAAAACCAAAATACAAGAGAGAGCCAAATTCAAGAAATATAGTGCTGCTGTAAGATATGTCAGTGGAGGAAGGGAGGCATACCTACTAAGATATATCAAGCGTGGCTAGAGGTGAAAATGACTCCCACTTCCAGCCTCGTCTTAATTCCTCATTTTTTTTTTAGTGATATAGTGTAAGTAATACTCCAAGACATCAAGTCGTTAGTTAAGAATTTGTATTTAACTTATACATATCAGCCCAGTAATGCAACTGTCCCCATTTAGTACTGTATTAGCTGAAGTGTCTGATCTTGTCTGAGTAAGTTTGTAAACGATTATCGTTAGGTTAGAAGTGTCCAGCAGTGCGCCTATTTATTAGATAAAGAGAACCTAATTGTGTGGTGCGCTGTGTAGTGATTTTGTAAGTAAAATAAAGTTTATTTGTTTAAGTGTCATTGCCTTTTATGTGAACCCTCAATGACAGACATTTCCCTGCACGATCCGTAGCACTCTGAGGCGTCTACAGATTTCTACAGATTTTTTTGGCTTCCAGCATCAGACTTCCTAAATTTCATGGTAGCACCACTGTCAGTAGAAATGCGGATCTCCTTGTTAGAGATACCAGTACTGAATTCACTGCAAGAGATAGTAACATGGAATTCACAGCAAGAAATATCAGTATGGAACTGACTGTGAGAGATGGTAACATTGAATTCACTGCAAGAAATAGTAACAAGGAGTTCACTGCAAGAGATATCAATATGGAATTGACTGCAAGAGACAGCAACACTGAATTCATTGCAAGATATAGAAACACTGAGTTAGCAGCAAGAGATGCTGATACAGAGCACACTCAAAAAGACAGCAAGATAATATTCACTGCAATAGATAACCACATGGAATTCACTGCTAGAGACACCAATATGGAATGCATTGCAAGATATACCAACATAGAAATAACTGCAGAAGATGACAATACGTCATTCACCACTAAAAACACCACCACCTACAGTGCCTTCCACAAGTAGCCACTAGGGACCACCCCAGAAACAGCAGCGGTCATGCCAGTCAGATTGGACGCCCTGTAAGAATCATCCTGTGTGTGTTTTAATTCTTCCTGCAAAACCACATCTGAGTTACGACTGGGAATCGATCATAAATATGCCTGAGAATTCCACCTCGGTGTTCAATTTGTATCGAGCCTCCGTGGTACCATGTGAACGAGATCCGGCAGACAAGCGGGAAGGAAGGAACGATGAGGGGTTGCTCAGAACTTTAATATCTCAAAAATCCATAACGTCAGAAACCGTCCCCACCCCATCAGCCTCGAACTAATATACTTTCCCCCTTTCTATCCTCTTTAGTTTACTCATATTTAACCCTCAATGTCTTATCCCCAGCTCCTGTTCCAACTTTCTTCCTCCTCCAGTATTACCTGTGAACGACATATTGTAACATCTCTGCCACTCTTGGATACGTAACTTTGCATACTCAATACACTTTTTGTAAGGGCAAACTATATTGGTTTAAGAGGTCCACATACCCCCTTCCCCCACAAATACACACATGCATTGAATTTTGTGGAAGCCACATTGGAGTAGCAATGCCACCTTTGGTTCTGCAACTTGACACATCCACTAAACCTATATGGCCGGTCTGTTGATTGTCAAGCTTAAGCTTTGCTGTGGTACCCTATCAAAGGATATCGACACAGGGGATACTGTGGTGTTCAACGAGCAGGGAACATAATGAGTCTAGTTTTGAGTACGGTCGGGGCTTAGCGTTATCTGTGAACCAGTTATTCAAGGGCAGGCGTGTTCACCCGTAATGTACGAAAATTGGACTGAAAATGAATAACGGGCCAGTAGTAGGAGCTGTGATCTCAGCGAAACGTCAGGTAGCCTTAGTTTTCGGTTACCACTCAGGAGTGTGGAGGAACAAAGTGGCAGCATAACTTGAATGAAATCGACTAAAAACTTACAGAAACAAACAAAAAATTCCATTCTGGTGTTTCCAAGCCTGAGCCAAACGTTAACTTAAAATGCTGCATAATGCATCTGATCCTGAGAGAGGTAAGTAAGGAACTGAATAACTAAAATAAGGAATTGAGAAGACATAGGCTAATAAGGAGGAATGAATAATGAGCAAGAAAGAATGGAAAGTGAATAAACGAAAGACAAGAAATAGAATAAGTACATAAATTTGTATCACGTCCTCTCACCAGCATATTCGAGCAGAGAACTGATAATCATGAGCTGGGCAAACTGGTGGTAGTCCCAACCCAACATGCGCTGGCTGTACAGGTAGTCAAACTGGCTGTTACCTGGGAATGGAATGCACTTGTGAGCAACAATTTCTTCTCATTCTTTACTCCCACCCTTAGCTGAGAGACAATCATTGCAAGTGTTTCACACTGAATAGCCTTTTTTTTTCTTTTTTTTTTGCAATACCGTGAAGACATAACCAACGTCTTGAAGCCCGCAAAGTTGTTTCCTCCAAGAATTAAATAGAAAGAAAACTGAAAAGAAAGCGAAATTAAAAGATCTTCTCTTGTTCGAGATTCTTGGACACTTTGCGTTTAAAAGACTGGAGGTCACAGACAGAGAGAAATACCGATTGAGGAAGACAGTTCCAGAGTTGACCTGATTCATACTTAAATGACTGAGAGCATCCGTTAAAGCTTGCCTCAGAGACTTGGACAGAAAAGGGGTGGAGTGCATTACCAACGGGTGGGTCGCAGTTTCTCTGTCACAGAGTTATCGTAACTGTTTCCGAGTGAATTCTAGCAAAACCTTGAACCTTCGTCTTTACACTGGACGACAGGTATTCGCTTAGTGTGAAACTCTGGCTACGGCATTCCTCTAGCCAGTGGTAGGATAAAGAGGGTGAACTGAAACAATGGCTCATCACTTTAGGGTCTTTATAACACAATCAGCAGCCATATTTTTAGAGACTGCGAAGTTTTCTTTTTCGTCAGGTCCCCAGTTTCTCAGATATTTGTGAACTCTGTCATGAGAATAAAACATATTTGGCTTTTCTGCATCAATGAGCCGTATTTTATGTGGCACAGGAGGTTTCGTAGCAGCTCATCCTTAGCGTGTTGATTCGCATACTAGGCTACACGTTAGCATTATGTTATGTCATTTTAATGTCGAAGTAGTTTGCATCAATGACTCACAAGAGGAAATCAAAGTGTACTGTGCTGATAAATTGCTAAGAAAAAAATGTTACAGAATCTCCATAGACACTTGGAATACGATCCTTTGCTGACATGCAGGTTATCCACATGTCATGCTCACAATTAACCCACAAATGACTATCAAAATTTGGGTGTTTGCATTCACATTGTCCCACTGAATAGAGCCACATTTAATTTTATTCAGACTTGGGGAGACGTCTCATATTAGAGGGGTTAGAATTATTCTCCATTAACCTGTTCAGTTTTATTCCTGTTTTATTGCTGACACATGACTTTTATGCATTATGACCAACAGCTTGTAAATGAGGAATCTGTAAGCTCTGAGGACAAGTCAGAGTATTTGTGTAGCAAATTCATCAACCTTTCCTAGTTATATTTCCTGCTAGCATTGGCATTGAGAGCAATTCTGTGATCTCATTGTGAGAGATGAGATCATTTACACTTACACTGTTAAGCCCTTCAGGTCGATGACATATTTCAAATTTTATTCTTGCTACCCTTTGACAGTTTTATCTGTTCAGCAGAAGAGAAATGAAGCTGTAACTGGGTTTAACAGAAACTGCTTTTTACACCGTAACCATAAAATTAATGATTTCTGGAATGAGCAAAATCGTCTGGAGTTAGCAGTTTACTAGAGTGCGTTATCGGAATGAAAGGATTAAAGATTTTGTAGGGTTCGAGAGAATTTGTTATTCGCTTATGACGCGTTTTTGTAAGGCCTTTTTAGACCAGTCATGACTGGTCAACGTTTTCTGGACATACTTGATGCTCGCGAGAATGGATTTTAGACCAATTCCATGATTAATGTACTCCTATTGGCTGGAGGATAGAGTGGGCGGAGTCATGGCGGAATCAGCTGAGTTATGCAAATAGAAAGAATAAGATGGTAATAAATCAATTTAGCTATAAATTTCATCGTTATTGGCCTACACAGTAGCTGTTTCTACGTCATATCAAAGAAAATATGACCTCTTCCCAGTGTGTCACTAATAGAATCATGATAATGAGTTCTCATTACACCATGAAGTGAAATAACTGTGCAGCTTACCTTTTCAGTTAAAAGAGAACTAGCAACCAAAGACAAAGGATGCAGTACAGAATTTTTACTAGGAAAGAGTTGTAATTGCCGTCATTACCATATAATAATCCATTGAGACTCATGAAATTTGAATTTCTCTCCGGACATTATTAACTTTCTACTTCAGCCTCAACTGATCATCTTCCATTCAGGTGTAAACAAGTATTCATATTAAGTAGCCTCTACTTTTGTATCACCGCCCTATGTCACTGTTGACTTATATGTGCGAAATTCAATTTTTAGAATAATATTTAACTTTCATTACTGTCGGCCATCTTTGCCATGTCAGCTGTTTACCCTGAGCACGGAACGCTCCTGCTTGTCCTTGTTGCCCAGTGCTACCGCGCAACCTTTGTGCGCAGGACTAGGTAAACCTAGTCCTGGCTCCGGAGCAGGACCGCTTAAGACCATTAGACCAGTCTTAACGTGTCTGATCTTTCTGAGTCTGCCTCGCCAGAACAGCCATGGGACTAATTTTGACCGGTCTGAAAGCCTCACTAAAACACGGCTTTAGATGAATTTGCTGCCTTTGGTTTTATTTGTATTTCAGTTTAAAGTTTCAGGTCAAACACCTTATTTCAATTCTTAGTTGTAAGTCACATAAATTCTCAAACAGTTTTTGCTGGATTACAAATATTTAGCGTTCGTCTGAATTTCATGTCAGAATGTTTTTCCTGCTAATTAGGTTTACTTCAATTTATTCCAAAAGATTATTGGCTCCAAGACTCATGTGTGGATATATGGTATGGTTATTTTTCTGGTATGAGGTTTACCGATGACTGCATTTACTGATAACTATATTCAGTCCCATGACCATTCTATTTTTTTTTTTTTTTCAGTCGTCAGACCATTTTATTGAACTTTAGAAAGATCTCCGTTGGGGAAAGGGTTTATTAAATTTATGTCTATACCCTTCTGTTTGAAAAGCATATCAGCAGGTAAACGAAGTCATTAGAAGATACCAAGAACAAAATGGAAGTTGCGTCCCCTAGCTAAAGGTGTAAAAAAAGTGCTATGAATGTCGAGCATCTTTGTACTCACCGTAATTAACAGCTAGAATGCAAATACTAGTCATCAGGAGAAGCATCTTGAGCCTTTCTTTGTTAGGCCTCTGTTTCGCCATGGTCATGAACACCTCTCTTATGTTCCCCATGTCGAACAGGTCTGAGCATTTGTTCCTCAACCGTCCTTTGCTTTGCAGGTTATAATCTGAATACCGACCTCGTGTGTCTTTGATGCGAATTATGGCATATGCAGTCGCCACTAGGAACAGCAGTCCGCCCACTCCGTACACACCCAAATATCCAGTTCGGTAGAATAAGATATCACTGGCCAGAAATCCAGCTAGGGAGGCCACATAATAACTCCCATTCAAGAGTGCTATACGAGTGGTTCTGGACTTCACCGTGGAAACATCGGACAGATAGCAGTAGCAGGCCATTTTGAGGGTGGTTGAGTCCCCGGTCAGGGCTCGAGGCACACTAGCCACCAGGATGTGCAGTGATGATAGACTCATCCAGTACGCATTGATCTGGAATTATTGTTTGTGTTGTACAGTCAGCAGCTTAAATTCGCTTCAACCGTCCCTGCATGATACGAGCCTGTCATCTAGAAACACTGTATGAAAAAGCATTGAAGGATATGCTTCGAAAATCTGGACATAATCATTATTAAGTGACTTGCTTAACAAATTAGGGTCCCTGATTTGCATGTAAAAAATTAGGGCCTGTATCATACAGGGATGCTTTAAGCGAATTTCTGTGGCTGACTGGGCATTATATACAGTACACTTGCGGACATTAATACTGATAGCGTCATAGCAATAAATAACGAGAAAGTAAACAATTATTCTCGATACCCTGTGATGCGTTGATGATTTACGGCATCCAACAAGCTTTCACATTGTTGTGTAAAAGCTTCATAGTTTCAACCAAAATGTGGAACAGTATTCCTTAATACCAGTGTATCAGGTTCTTTTAATAGCGTTACTTAGAGTATTGGTTCATAGTGTTATACTTTTTTTTTTTTTTTTTACAAAGTTGGATATTGAGAATTTATCAAAAACACTAAAATTGTCTCAAAACATATAACAGAATCATATCTGATATTATTTAATTTAGTTTTATTGATTTATTTGATTTTATTTGATTTTCCGTACACAGCATTCAAAATGGATAGATGGCAACTTTGGGCCAAGTTTGAGTACAAAGAGAATTGTGTAGTATGCCCTTTACCCCATGAAGAAGGGGAACGACGTCTTTACCATAAGTATGAAAGTAGCGATGGCACCGCCGAACAATGGGATCAGCAAACAGATCTTGCGTCCATGTCTGTCACTCCAGGATCCCAAAAAGAGGACAAAGAAAATCCCTGGAAGGTTCTTTATCAAGTCGGTGTATAGGTTGATAGTGCTGACTCTCCTCTGAACAGCTGCCTGGATCTCCACGTAGGATGATAGGTTGCCACAGATTACCTCCTCATACCCCTGCTCTCTGCAAACCTTTGTGAATAAGAGAACCAGAATTATGGGAGAGAGAGAGAGAGAGAGTGTGTGTGTGTGTTATCATTACAATCTGAGAGCTGAAGTGCTGGTTATTGAAAGGCTTCCCCAGAGACACTGTGGGGTCTCAACACGCCTCAGTGGCATTTACAGTATAATCACATCATCAGAACTCAAGGATCTTCCAAGTTTGGAAGTTTTTTATAGATACAGATATAGATAGATAGATTAATTGATTGACTGATTGATAGATAGATTGATTGATTGATTGATAGACAAGTCGGTAGGCGACGATAACCAGCTAACCGGACCAAGCGTTGTCAGCGATAGGAGGTGAGTTTGGACACTAATAGTCATTCCTATATGGAGGTACTCCAGTGCAATATTCCACCCAAGAGTCATGCCCCTGGCTTAATAATCTTCGGAACCTTAGCATTTCGCGCGAGCAAGATCGCAATTTTAGCATTTTTCATATTTTCTGCATTTGATGGACTTTGACTTCTGACCAGGCAGATATAGCTCATGCATGCATGTCTCACATTTGTAGTACTCATTAACGTCTATAAGCATGCAAAGTTTCATTCGATTCCATCCTCCCTCTGTAGAGCTAGGGAACTTGAAATTCGCGGAATAACCCACCAGAGGTACAACTAGGTGGCGCTGCCAGCTTCTGGAAGAGAGTTTCGACACTAAATGTCATTTTGTATGGAGATACTCCGGCGCATCATTCCATCAAAGAATTATGATCCTGGCTTGATTATCTTCTGAGCCATAGCATTTTACGCGAGCATACTGTAGTCATGATTTTAGCCATTTTCACGGATTTTGCAATTGATGACCTTTGACCCTTGACCTGGCCATTGAAGCACATAGGTGTCCAGTAGAAAGTTGTAGTACTAGTCAATGCCTATAACCATGCAAATATTCATTCAGTTCCATCTAGCCACTAGGGAACTATGTGAGCATTTTTTAAAACTGGTACTGGTTGCCAGGGACGCTAAGGCCAACCTTCGCAGGGTTAACTCTCGAACCCTATAGGAGAGAGGGGGAAAATGGATGCACACTTCCGATAGGGAATGACCTCATGATTACGCCAAAAGAAGTCAGAGCTTTCTACGCCCATTAATAATGCTTCTATAGCTGAAAACGTGAAAAGTACGAAAAAGCGGGTTTTCGGCCGTTGCTAGGCAATGAGTTGGTGCTTATCAACCAAAACCTTGCGGACACAGCTAGGTCATAGGCTGGTCATTGTTTCCTGGTTTGGTCGGAATCAGTTAATTCTGAGGGGTAGAAGTGCCTGCCATACTTGAACTAGAAAGAATACTGTACAAGAATACAAGAACAAAAGAAAACGCAACTAACAATAAGGGCAGCATGGAGCTTGCCAATAAGGCTGTGAGGTGCAGCATCATTAGTTATGGCGTTAGGAGTGCAAATGATTAAACTGGTAATGAAGGGTGTGACGTACAATACGAGTATCTCATCCCAAATGCATGAAATTATGTAGTGTTGCTGGCTATAGTTCATTCATTTTGACTTGGCCCAGATCTTCGTCCATTTGCAGTTTATTCCACATAACTCGGTGGCACATAAGCCTAAAAACAATACTATGGCTGTACATCCTTTCCACAGCACCACTTCGTGACCAGCACATATTCCAGGGTTAAACTGCTGCTACATCTCAGCATTCTAGGTGGAGACAGGACAGTTTTAGGCCAAGTTAAAGTAAACAAGGTATAGTGGCGAACGGGGACCTTATAAGCAGGTTCAGAGTATTATAAATGTCTATTGGCGAGTTGAGAAATCGTACCTTGGAGAGCAGAAGGTTGGTGGTGATGGAGGTCTGAAGCGCCCAGGAGGCAATGAAACAGAACAGCACAGGCTCCACAGTGACCGCCCTCACCACCTCCCAGCACGCCCTTCCCCGACCCCAAACACCGATGCCTGGGGGGGGTGGAGCCTGGGGAGCAGTACAGAGTGTCTACATCAAACGTCATTTTATTATTTATTTATTTAGTGGAAGTAATCTTTGTGCTATTATGGTCATCAAAAAATAGAGAAAAGTTGTCCCTTAAAGCTCCACTGGTACCTAAAGAACTAATTTGACAGACCTTCTCTCTTCTGTGTCTTATTTTTTACATTATTTATTCATTTACTTATTTATTTATTCATTCATTCATTTTCCTCTTATGTACAGAGTAAATTAAAGAAAAATCGCCTCTTGCAGTTTTGTCAGTTTACTTAATTTAGAGTACCAGTTGGTGCTGGAGAGGGATCCCTGCACATGAATATGACTGCGGTGGAGTTGCCTGGTTATACAAACGTCCCACAGTCCCATCCCTGTCTCTCGAACGGAGGATGAACTGCAGAAGAAGGGCATGTTCAGCCTGCAGTGTACCGGGTTCACGTCCAGATGATCGTGGGTTGCATCTCCTGCTACTACAACTACTACTGCTATCACTACTACCACTACAACTACTACTACCACTACAACCACTACTACTACTACTACTTTTGCTGTTGCTGCTACTACTTCTACTACTACTACTATCGCTATTACCACCACCACCACTGCCACTACTACTACTGTTACTGCTCCTGCTACTGGTGCTACTACTAATTCTACTGTCCTGCTACTGGTGCTACTACTAATTCTACTATACCACTACTACTACTAAGCTCAAGAACAGGCATCGAACCTGGTGTGTGGAGTCTGTCTGTAGGCGGGAGACGGCAACCAGAGGCTCCGTGGGGTCTGATTGCCTCTCGCCCTCCGACGCCATAATGCAGCAACTACACCCTCAGCAGCCCACCAGGAGACTAGGGAGCAGGCACGGAAAACAGCGATCATCATCATCATCATCATCATCATTTCGACAAGAATCCATTATGTAGGAACTAGAAAGGGACACCAGGCATCATCATCATCATCATATCATCATTATTATCATTCAGGCAACAATCAGTGAGGCACATAGAGACACCAGCCATCATCATCATCATCATCATCATATCATCATTATTATCATTCAGGCAACAATCAGTGAGGCACATAGGGACACCAGGCATCACCATCATCATCATCATCTTTCCGGCAAGGTTCCAGGAGGTGGAAAGGGTCCTCCTCCTCCTCCTCCTCCTCCTTATCATCATCATCATCATCTTCATCACCATGACCTACTTCCCACATACGGCTGTTGTGAGAGTAGAACAGACCAGTGAGACCTCTATAGTAATACTGTTAGATGGTGACCAGAAACTGCGGGAGGTGACGGGAGCAAAAAGTTTTTATAAGTTCGGTGCTGGAGGGCGGGGGAAGATGAAAGGGTGGGATAGAAAGAGGGTGTGGTGGGTGGAGGGGAGTGAATGGGATGGGCATGGAAGGTGTTGGGTAATGATCTTCTTCTTCTTCTTCTTCTGCTCCATCTTATTCTTTTTTTTCTTCTTCCTCTTCCATTTCCAGTTTTGGGTAGTGTAGCAGAGAGGGTCAAATATGTCCTGCGAAAATGTTCATTGTATGAGGCACTGTGTCGGTGGAAGGGATAGATTACCTCAGAAATTCGGTGTTCGGAGAGAGAGAGAGAGAGAGAGAGAGAGGGTGGGGGAAATGACTGCGTGGGCCGAGCTGGGATAGCGGTGGGTGTTGTGGTGGGGCGGGAGTAAGACGATCTTTGCACTGTTAAGAGAAAACGAAAAGAAAAAAGAACAGAAAAGAAAAGAGACTATAATGTTACCGGTTTGGATGTGCGGATGGTTTATTTCAATCTTTTCCCAAACAGGAGAAACAATTTCTTAAAAAGATGCTGAATAACGAGAAGGAGGTGGAAGAATTAAAAAGAAGAAGGACGAGGAGGAAGAGGAATTAAAAAGAAGAATACAGACATGAACCGCTCATATATAGGGTTTACCCATGAGATTCTTTATTAATTTCAGGTTATTCTAAGGGACATTCTGAAAAAAAGTACTATATCAACATGGGTCCAGTTCTCAGCCATTACAAAGCTACAGTTACTGATTACCATAGGAGTCAGTTATGAGGGAGATCATTTTCACCCATAAGTTCTTCAATAATTGTAGCCCTGTAACTGTAGAGAGTTGAGCCCATGTTGATACGGCATTTTTAAGTCAATATTAGTTGTAGATTAACCCGAAGTTTCTGAAGAATTCCGCAGAACACCCTGTAGGCGTTTCTTGATACAAATGTAAAACAAAAGCATAGAGCTATTTCAATGACATCATGAGTATTAAAAGTTTGGTAAATAAAGTCATACACATCATTGCTGCAACGCCTGAGATGTAATTAGTAAAACATCTGAGCATGTGCTGACTGATTGTCTAACAAGACTCGCTTCAGTACGAGTAAAGGACTTGTACTATATGTAGTGCTAAAGGCAGCACGCTTCAGCCGGTCTTCACACCATTTATTAATTTCCTATGCTGAGCATCGCCTGACACCAGCACTACAACAACAACGAAGCAGCTCGTGATATGAATAATGATATACTCGTTGGTTTTGGAAGTTACGTGGCACTTCTTCCTCAGGGATATAATTTGGCTATTATTGTTTTTACATGTGGACACACACACACACACACACACACACACACAATATATATATATATATATATATATATATATATATATATATATATAGAGAGAGAGAGAGAGAGAGAGAGAGAGAGAGAGAGAGAGAGAGAGAGAGAGAGAGAGAGAGAGATGAGGTACAGTGGCAAAGTGTACGTATTCGTACTTGGGAGAACGAGGGTTCTCGCCCCACCAGGGTAATAAACTTTGGCAGTGTTCTCCCGGCCACGTACTGCTTTGTAGGACATAAGGCTGCTGTGGTTGAACCAGTGTCGCAGCTATAATTTATGCTTGCACCCAGTCGGCTTGCGCGGGCTGATTACACTTGGTTCACAGACTACACAGACACATACAAAGCCACCCCAGCATTACAATCCCACCTACAGGCACTTCTCACCCTACATATACAATCTCTACCAGACAGCCTAAGCCACTTGGTGGAGATACATAGGCTGTATCATCCTCACTTCGGTCGGGATAGGCCGGTCCTGCAGTGGACGCTCAACGGGTCATGGTGATATATATTTATATATATATATATATATATATATATATATATATATATATATATATATATATATAAAGAGAGAGAGAGAGAGAGAGAAGGTGACCAAGGCCGACGCATGCAGTCATGTTGGAGCCTTTAAGAACGAAAATATATATATATATATATATATATATATATATATGAAAGTACATCACCAAAAGATAGACTGTCAGCCTCTCTATGGCGTTTCCATGAATCACTATTGTTAGGAGCAGTGAAACTTTATGTCATCTGCTTACAAGTAATTGCTTTTTTTTTTTTTTTTTTTACACAGCAAGTAGACAGGGAGAGTTTTTTTTTTTTTTTTCGGCTTGAAGTACAAAGCAAAGAATCTTTAGCAACTGTTTTTATTGAAGTTTGTTGATGTCTCTTTCCATTGTTTAGTGTTGCGCTGCAGAATGTTTGCTTTACAGACAGACAGAAAGACAGACAAACACGAACTTAGAGTAAGATAAAATTAGATGTAGGTATGTACGAATGCAATGTTTTGCCATGCACATCTGTGCCATATACTGTATCGGGCTGTTCTGGCATGATACACGTACGTGGTCGACATTCGGTTCCCAGATTTTTTTATTTCTTTTTAAGCATAAAGCCCACACAGAAGGGTACATAACAACTTTAACTTTTGGAATTTATTGGCATCTCTTACAGCTTTTGCTTACTTCTTTGCGCAGTATTCTCATTACAGACAGACAGATAGACGGACAGACATCAGACGCGAACTTGCGGTTATAAGTTAGATTTTTTTTTTTTTTTATGCGAGGAAGAAGGAACCAAAGGCCATGAGCCCGCAGTAACAGTTCCCTCCAAGAGAAAAACAAAATACAATATAGAGCCAAATTCAAGATCCGATCATTTTGAGATGCCTGGACACACTGCGTTTGAAAGACTGGAGATCATAGGCAGCAGGAAATACAGACAGAGGGAGACAGTTCCAGAGCTGACCTGTTGCATAAATGAAAGACTGGGAGTAACGGTTAACTCTTGCATTAGAGAGGTGGACAGAAAAAGGATGAGAGTTTGCTGCCAGACGGGTGCTTCGCGCCCGTCGTAGAGGTGGAGGAATGCAAGCAGAGAGTTCAGAGGAGCAGTGACCATTAAAGTAGCGATAGAAAAGAGATAAAGATGCAACAGTGCGGCGAAGAGACAGAGGTTGAAGGGAGTCAGTAAGAGGAGGAGAGTTAATGAGACGAAAAGCCTTTGCCTCCACCCTATTGAGAAGAGCTGTATGTGGGAAGCCTCCCCACACATGAGAGTTGTACTCCACACAGGGGCGGATAAAACCCCTGTATAGAGTCAACAATTGTGCAGGGGTGAAGAAAGTGCGGAGTCGGCTTAGCACACCCAATCTCTTGGAAGCAGATTTTACAAGAGATGTAATATGATATTTCCAAGATAAGTCCCGAGTAAATGAAACCCCAAGCATGTTCAAGGATGATGCAGGATTAAGCTGAATATTATTAAACATTAGTGGGTATACCTGTGGAAGATTTTGTCGGGTTGATAGGTGTAAGAACTGAGTCTTAGATGCATTAAAGACAACCATATTATTTTTACCCCAGTCAGAGATACGAGCCAAATCAGACATTAGGTGTGCCACAGCCTCATCCCTTGCTTGTTGAAGTAACTGTTGAGATGGGCGTTGCGGGAACCGAATGGAAAGGTGAAGGGTGGAGTCGTCAGCGTATGAGTGGATAGGGTTAGATGTACAGCTTAGAAGATCGTGCAAATATATACGCACGTAACGTTTTTCCTCCTGCTTCCCTGTGTTATATTTACGACTATTTGGCGCGACGCAGGTACGCGGTCAGTATTTATGGAAAATATTTTGACAAAGCACATTCCATGAGATCTGCACTAATGCTTTTTGGAGTCCGTTGATATCTCATACCGTATGTGCGCAGCGTCATTTTCTGGTACGACTCATGTCAATCAATCAATCAATCATTTCCTGTGGCACCCTCGGGGATGCATAGGGCCTCGATGAACTCACACCACCACATCCTATCTTGTGCTAACTCCTCAAGATCTCCCCAACACTCATCTCCAGCTTCCCGTCTCATTGTCCTCACCCACGTCTCTTTTGGCCTTCCTCTACCTCTCCTACCAAGTGCCACCCACCCTGGTGTACCTCGTACTATTCCCTGTCTCCTATACACATGTCCTAGCCACTTCCATCGTGAGAATCTAACATATTCATCGATCGGCTGCACTCCCGTTATTTCTCTAATTCTACTATTTGGTATCCTTTCCCACCACTTAACTCCTAATATTCTTCTAAGTGCTTTATTTTCAAACACCAAGAATTTATTTTCCATAGTCACTGTGCTGTACCAAGACTCGTGTCCATAAATTAAGATACTCCTAACCATTACCTTATAAAGTTTGATTTTTGTATGCACAGAGAAATTGTTATTATTCCAAATATTTTTAAGCATTCCCATTGCCTGATTAGCCTTCTTTAACCTTTCCTCGAATTCAAAGTTCAAAGAACCATCCTTGGCTAAATAAGTACCTAAATATTTAAACCTATCAACTTGCTTTACAACCATACCTCCAATTACACATTCCTGCGCATTTTCCATATTCATATTGATTATTTCAGTTTTTCCACAATTAATAACCAAACCCACCTTGCGACCTTCACTCACCAAACAGTCCAACACTCTCTGCATCTCTTCTGGCCCATCACAAATCAAAACTATATCATCTGCATAATCTAAATCCAAAAGTTTCCTGTTCTCTTCCCAAAGTATACCTGCACCGGTTTCTGTTCCAACGCGTTTCATAATGTAATCAATGACCAATATAAATAGTAAAGGCGATAGAACACCACCTTGAATTACTCCGGACTTGACTTCAAACGAATCACTCAGACAACCATCAACCATCACTTTACAAAATGTGTCCTCATGCATGTTCATAATGACCCTCACAAAACTCCTCTGGTATTCCATAATGTCTCATGATCTTCCCCATAGTCTCTCTCGAAACACTATCAAAAGCCTTTTCAAAATCAACAAAACAAAGACTTAACGGTACTCTCATTTCATTAACTTGCTGCATCAAATGCCTAACTATAAAGATCTGATCATTGCAACCACGTCCCTTTCTAAAACCAGCCTGTTCATCCCTCAGAATACCCTCAACCACCGGCTCCAACCTATTTAACAACACTCTACTGAAAACTTTCAAAGCTATCGGTGACAAAGAGATTCCCCTCCAATTACCACATTCACTCAGGTCTCCCTTCTTCGGAACTTTAACAATTACACCATTCTTCCAAACTGACGGTAGTAACCCCGTCACCCATATCTTATTGAATAGCTTGGTCAAGATCATTATTAATCTATCCCCCTCCACTTTAAACATTTCCGGAAATAAACCATCCTCCCCTGGTGCCTTATTATTCTTTAACTGTTTTACTGCTTTCTCCACTTCTGCAAGCCTCAACTCTCCTGTTTCTATATTTAAATCTTCCTGAGCAGACGGTATATCCTCTTCTGGTGGTATTGGTCTATTAAGAACTGTCTCAAAATGTTCTTTCCATCTGTTTTTAATATCTCCATCTTTGGTCAATAAATTTCCTTCCCTGTCTCTAACTGGTATTTCCTTGCGTTTACCTGCATTACCACTCAGTTCTCTAATCGATTCATATGCTATTCTTTGACTCTGTCCATCATTTTTGTTTAATAAGATTTCAGTCTCTGCAACCTTTTCATCCACACATCTTCTTTTATCTCTCCTAGCTAACCTTCTTACTTCTGAATTCAAACTCCAGTACGCAGCTCTTGCTAATTCAATCTCTCGTTCATCAACGCATTGCATCTCACTCCTCAATTTAGCCTCACCTCTCTTTTTTATCATATCCCACGTTTCCTCCGATATCCATTTCTTTCTCCTGAATCTATGTCTCCTTCCAATCGTACATTCAGCTGTCTCATGCAAAACTTTGTTCACATCTCATCTACACTTCTCTCCCCATCTTCCAACGTTTCCAACACCAAAAACCTATTTCTGCATTCTAATCTGAATTCCTCCTTTTCTTCTCCTTCCCTTCTAAGCTTAACAATATCGTAACTACCAACACCAGATTTTTCCTTCTTCTGATTTTTAAGTTTAAACCTTATTTTTGCAATGCTGAGTTGATGGTCACTACCAATATCCGCTCCCCGTTTAACATGAACATCTAGCAGAGAACTTCTATGCCTCCTACTGATAGCGATGTGATCAATCTGATTTTTATATTTTCCACACGGCGACACCCAAGTTGTCTTGTGTATATTGCAATGCTGAAAGAGTGTGTCCCCGATGACTAAGTCATTTGCTAGAGAGAAGCTTCCAAACCTCACTCCGTTTTCACTCATCCTACTACCAACTCCCATCTTACCCATACATGCCTCAAATCCCTCATTTGAACAGCCCATTACTGCATTAAAATCTCCAATGCAGATCAAAACATCATGTCTAGGTACCCTTCCTACTCCTTCTTGCAACTTTTCATAAAATGTGTCTTTCCTTTCATCGAGTGCATCATTAGTAGGTGCATAACACACAAACAGACTGATGTTGCCATGATTTGATTTAAACCGTGCGTATAACAATCGCTCATCTATAGGATCCCACTCACATAAAGCCTTATTTGCCTTACAACCCATGTACGCGGTCGAATTTTTCATAATATTTTTTGGCCTATCTCGTCCTTAGCAAATCACATTCAAAGACTTTGTTGATATCTCTTACCATTTCTGCTTTTGTAGTTGGTTGATATCTCTTCCCGTTCGACCGTGAGGCTATGTGCAACAGCTTATCTGACACGACACAGGTACACGATCGACTTTTGTTCTCTTTCCCTCTCTCTCTCTCTTTCTCTCTCTCTCTCTCTCTCTCTCTCTGCCTATAACACACTCCATGGAGTCCTTAAAAACGTTTTGCTGGTATTTCTTACCATTTGTTCGTGTTGCTCCGCACAAACTTCACATTGCAGACAGGCTGACACGTGATCTTATAATTACATAAATAAATAACCAGTATTTAAGCCTGACTGACCAATAATAAGTGATAACCTCATTAAACTTACTGTCCTGCAACATTAATGATGGATTTACTGCTAACGGTAAGTTATATGAGTAAACATAATAGTTTCACTAAGGAAACTTCTTTGCTTCCAGTTCTGTCAGATCTTGACACACACACACACACACACACACACACACACACACACACACACACACACACACACACACACACACACACACACACACACACACACACACACACACACACACACACACACACACACACACACACACACAGATAGATATAGGGATGTACAGGTATGTATTAGTACCGTATATATGATTTGTCCATCTGCTGTACTGTACTTGTCTATCTGTTTATATATTTATCTATAGCCAGACGCCTCAGTTCCGGTCACTAATTTTTCAGTCCATTGGTGGTTCTGAATGACTAAAGAGAGTTTAATCCAGTCTGAATATTGCTAATGGACAAAATGTCATTAGGGTTTAATACGCTTTCGATACGGCGTAAAATAACTACCCTTCGCAGCTATAATTAATTTTTATATATGTAATAAAAATAATATACATTGATGATCATATGCTTTAGCTGGAAAATATATACAGAACAAATGGTTATCTTTTGTATCCATTCAAGTGGCTGAGTATCATTGCATCCACGTCATTTTAATATATTTTTGCAAGGATAGGTATGGAATGTTCATCTATATTCATATTAAGATAACAGTATATATACTTCATTCGTTACACAGAAGCAATACCTTTAGAAGAACGGACTCTGCATCTTACCTATCAGTTCTCTTCTCCTCCTCGATTTTTGTCAGTAATCGATCAAAAAATATTGATCCTCTTGTGTTCTTATCAAGAAAAGAATACTGAACGTCTGTGTTCGTGAATTTTCCCGAACATAATACTTTCTTCAAATTGTCAGTGGAACCAAACTGAATATCACATGGAGCTCACCTCAGACCCTCACCCTCACACTGCCCTCCAGCACCTGAGCTACAGTACACCGGTTGGTCTCAGGAAATCATACAAGCGTGCAAAAACGACAACAAAAAAAATCAGTTACCTGAGAGCTGTCAGGGGTAAACGTATCCTCTGTCCTCCCACCAGCCGCCCCTGTCAAATCTACAATATCCAAACTGTTCGCTACATTTTATTACGTCGACTTTTGGTTCCGTGTGTGTGTGTGTGTGTGTGTGTGTGTGTGTGTGTGTGTGTGTGTGTGTGCCCTAAATTCATGTAGACGTTGGGACGGGTCACTTCAGCCAGATCCGCCAGAGATCTTTTAAGGTTATGTTGGAGGGTTGTCTGTGTTGGGATAATTTGGTGCATGAGATGTGTTGTGTTGTGAGGGTTGTAATGCTGTGTGCCCAGTGAAAATAGCCACACATTCATTCACTAACTATTCACGCCACAAGAATCCTTACTCTATACCTAATAGGCCTAACCACCAGCGCACGCGTACACACACACACACACACACACACACACACACACACACACACACACACACACACACACACACACACACACACACACACACACACACACACACACACACACACACACACACACACACACACACACACACACACACACACACACACACACACACACACACACACACACACACACACACACACACACACACACACACACACACACACACACACACACACACACACACACACACACACACACACACACACACACACACACACACACACACACACACACACACACACACACACACACACACACACACACACACACACACACACACACACACACACACACACACACACACACACACACACACACACACACACACACACACACACACACACACACACACACACACACACACACACACACACACACACACACACACACACACACACACACACACACACACACACACACACACACACACACACACACACACACACACACACACACACACACACACACACACACACACACACACACACACACACACACACACACACACACACACACACACACACACACACACACACACACACACACACACACACACACACACACACACACACACACACACACACACACACACACACACACACACACACACACACACACACACACACACACACACACACACACACACACACACACACACACACACACACACACACACACACACACACACACACACACACACACACACACACACACACACACACACACACACACACACACACACACACACACACACACACACACACACACACACACACACACACACACACACACACACACACACACACACACACACACACACACACACACACACACACACACACACACACACACACACACACACACACACACACACACACACGAGACGGAGACTGAATATATTAGAAACCGCAAACACTAGAACGAAGCACTGAGAGGGGAGAGCTTTTCACACCGAGTCAAGAATCACGGAACGCATTAGTCGATCCTCATTACTTCCTCCCATACAGCAGCAGCGGCATTTTCCACCTCACGCCCAGTACGGCATTTATATTTCATTATGTTACTACGAGACGAGTTTATTTAGCTAAGGAGAGCGCTCTGCAACTGAAGGGATTAATGGATGGATGGATGGATGGATAACTCCTCCTGTTGAAGAAGTATTCCTTGAGAGGATTAAAAGTGTTATTGAGGCAGCAAGAACACAATATGGTGGTAGCCTGTAAAGTAGATCAGAGAGAGAGAGAGAGAGAGAGAGAGAGAGAGATGTGGGAGGCGGGGGTGAGATTAATACACCTCCACTGCCACGCGTAGGGGCAGAACTTCATCACCAGGAAAGCAGTAAAAAGAAAAGGTGGTAAAGGAGATGAACGAGTATGTATGTGAGTGTTGTGGCTCAAGTGTACTGCTAACACAACCACTCCACCTCACCCTATTATTCCCTTACACACCCATCACATCAATACCCGCCTACACAAACAATCGTAAGCACAAGTTTCGCCGACAATTCTTCCTTCAGCATTGTGTCCCGCCTTCCACCTCATTACCCCAAAGACAGAGAGTATCCTTCCTCATCATACGCCTTTGCTGCGTGCGTCATATTTCTGTCACAAAAAAATAGCTCATGTATCTCTTTCCACCGCCACAAACCGCAGAGAACGGTCGACGAACTTTAGCTCATTGCTGTACACCTCCATTCTCCTCCATCATTGGTGTTATTAATGTAGTACTGCTGACCTGGTGAGGGGGAGGTAAGTACTGAACATATTGATCTGCCTTTGTCACTACTGAAGGAAACCTTTCCATTGATGTCAATGGGGCATTCACGATCTCGTAAAAAAGAGAAAAAGGAGTTTATTAATATTATATTAAAGGTGTTTATTAATATTATATCTAACCACTTCACGTCAAAAACTCCAACCTGACCTGCAAAAAATCGTATGAGGATGGCAAGAGTTAAGTGAGAAGGGACGTTACCTGGACCCGTATTCTCTTCGTTTAAGGAGGCTCTTTAGCGCCTTTTCCTTAACGATTTATTGTTGGATATGCCTGATTAATATCCTTTTGTACATTATTTGTGCAGAGTATGGCGGTATCAGATGGATTTACGTAACACGCGGGAGAACAATAAGGTGTAATAAGCAGAATAAGTTGTTTAGGAAAAGGTGTTAGGGAGCTTCCTTTCTGGACAAGAGTAAGGTGCCCAGATAAAGGAAAGACACCTATTAAATGTTGCTTTTTTTCGAGCAGTACAGTGCCGTGAATCCGAGAACTTAACCCTTCACCCGATGACGTGATGCTGGAGAGGGACGCCTTCATGTGGTGGCACCGATAATGGGTGGCTCCACTGCCTGGTTATACAAGCGTCCTTCATCTACTTCCCCGTCCCCTGAAAGAAGTATGGTGGATTGCATGAAAAAGGCAACAGTAAACCTCCAGTGTACCAAGTTCGCGTTTCAGATCAACTTGGAGCTACAATAACAACCACAACAACAACAACAATTGAAAGTACTATACCCTTTATGTAACTGCCTGAAATTTATATTAAAAGAGAAACGAAAAGTATCGATACGTGCTTCATTGGTCAGAACACATGTAGGGTACAAACACGGACATTTATGTGAACCCAGTTCCTTACGATAAGTATGGAGACAATGAATAATACATTCTGAAACCCAGTGAAATTCAGCCATCTTACCAGAATGTTGTGTAGGGTCTTTATAACTGTTCGACTAAAAATGAAGCAGTATTCGTAACCGCAGGTGCCCAGTTACAAACAACAGGCCGTTTTTTTTTTTTGTCGAACAGTGATTGTGAAACGCTTGCACAATATTCTGAAAAAGATTGCAGAACTCCGAACATCACTGCCATGGGTTTCTAATCAATGTTCATTGTGTCGCTATATATCGTTGTTGTTGTTGTTGCCCGGGGTTCATCTGAAACGTGAACCCGGTAGAGTTATCTTCCTGCACCCTTCTCCATTCGAGAGATAGCTAGGACGTTGTGGGACGTTCGTATAACCGAGCAATGGAGCCGCTCAGTCATGTCGGTGCCACCGCGTGAAGGCGTCTCTCTCCAGCACTGTTATTAATCGTAAGAAAGTGTACCGATATTATTGTCAATAATGTTTGTCGGTCGCTTTATGAATGGAGGCATAAACTATATTAACATTACACACTTGACATATAGCTCAGTATATCACCGGAGTATACGCTGTCCACTCCACTGATGGAAAACAAGTGCAGTATTAAACACGTACTCTAATGTTAAGTCCACTATGTTTCAGCCATCCGCCAAGTCTATTATTTATTTATTATCATTTATCTTATTATTTATCTGTTATTTTGCTGACATCTCCGTTTCCTACATAAAACATTAATGACTTTTGTTGATGATGATGATGATGATAATGATGATGATGTTGCCCCAAGTTCCTCTGAAAAGGGAACCCAATGAAGTGCAACTGAAGTTACCCTCCTACTAAATTCCACCATCCTTCTTTCGGGGGAACTGAAGGACGTTTATATAACCAGGCAGTTAGGCTGCCTTGTTATATCGGTGCCACCACATGAAGGTCCACCAGTCGGTACATGAGTTAATTTAGTATATCCCATAGAACAGTAATGAGTACATGAATTATTCAACCCTCTCGCAATTACATAATCAGGGGCAGTCCTTGTCCACCACCAAAAATTTATACAGTCTTTTTCGAAACGTATTAATGTATATATAACTCCTTAGCGAGTGACGCGTATGGATCGGGTGCGAAATGATGAAGTGCGAAGGAGAACTGGAGTTGTTCGGGAGATGGCTGGTAGAGTTGAGCAGAGGGTGTTGCGATGGTTTGGGCATATGGAGAGAATGGATAGTGAGCGATTGGTGAAAAAGATAACTAGATCTGATGTGAGAGGTGTAAGGCTGAGAGGGAGACCACGAATAGGATGGATGGACAGTGTGAAGAGAGCGCTGGATGCGAGAGGGATGTCTGTTGAGCAAGGAAGAGTGGCTGTGCGTGACAGAAATAAATGGAGAGAAATTGTGAATGAATAAGTGATGACGCAGCCCTGAGGGGATATTCTCCCGCATTTTGGTCTGATCAGCTAGTCAGGTCAGGTGCGGGTAAGGGGATGGGTCTGTTATGATGTGGCAGGGGTAAACCAGTTCTGCTGTCGGGCCCTGCTGCGGATGTCACTGGTTGCATTGCGCAGTTGACCCTTGTGCGGTGTGGTGTGGTGAGGATCTGTCCGTTCTCCCCTTTGGGGCTAAGATGCGAATGAATGTGTTTGAATGGATGAGTAAATGGGGAGTGTGTCGTCCTGTCTCGGCTACCTCCCTTTCCTTGGGGGAAGCAGCCTAGGTATATAGATAGATAGATTGTTTTTCCGTCAGTATTGTTAAAAAGAATGTGCAACTGCGTAAGTGGGAAGCCAGACATTGGCGGAAGAGAAGTAGAGCGAGAGGGGACAAGCTCTGGAAGGGGTGGGAGGAGGGTGTGGGATAGGGAGGAGGGGATTGAGAGAGGGGGGGGAGGAGACAATGGAGACGACTCAACGGGACAAAGTAGTGAGTGAAATATGTTTCAGATAGACAGAGATATAGACTGATTGACTGACTGATGGAGACAGATAGACAGACAGACAGACGGGGGGTAGGGAGTAGACAATAGAAACGAGACACGGAAAAAGGCGGAGTGAAAAGTTTCAGATAGATAGGCAGAATGATAACTGGACAAATTTAGGTATACAGATTAAGAGAGAGAGAGAGAGAGAGAGAGAGAGAGACAGACAGACAGACAGACAGACAGACAGACAGACAGAGACAGAGAGGATGAGGGGGGGGGGAAGATATGTTACGGATAAGGGGATGGAGCAGTAAGGGGATTTGGATCAGGAAACAGAGCCATAATGAAGCTGCCGTAAAATCCTTCATAGCACCTTAGATCCCGTATTGAATTACTTTGGAAATTCCGTTAACACCTCTTCCTTTGCGATTTATTCTGCAGGTTACACTTTAATATCTTCTTGTTTGTTACTGATGCAAACTGTGTCGATGTTAACACTATTATTATAACACAAGAAAGTATTTGTCTAATGTGCAAAATAAATCGTTAAATGAGAAGTGCTACGAAGCCTCCAATGACACTTAGAATACGGACCATTTTCCTAAACTTTCTTTTAATTATTATTATTACTATTATTTATTGCACCTTATAGCTCCTCTCTGCTCTATATATAATTTTTTCGTCACGTCACGGTTCACTCATGTCATAGGCAAGAGATTATCAGTGTATCTAATATGTTTATAAAATCGTCCTCCCCCATCAGCCCGGTGACATAGACTTATATTTTATTCTCGTTGCAAACCTGACAGTTTTTTTAATCTCAGGAGGAATCTCAAATTGTGAAAGGGTTCATGAAGGCTGGATCTGACTCGTCCCCTCCAAGTGTCTCTGCGAGGATGAATTGTCTGTTGGTGGCAAGAATGAGTTATATATGTACGTATGTATGTATGTTGTCCATATATAGATAGATAGATAGATAGATACATATGTGTGTGTGTGTGTGTTTGTGTGCAGGAAGAAAGTGCTGCATAATCTCTTACAATTCAGAGTAAATATTTAAAGTCTCCTACACCAACGAGAATACAGTCCACACACGGCTCATGCGCTGCTGGGGGGGGTGGACCGGGCCATGCCAAGGAACGCCTGCCAAATTAATCAGTCCGTGTGGGTGGTAGCGACGGCAGAGAGGGTGTGGCAGCAGAACAGGACAGTACAGTAAGTTATCATTTCCAGGCACAAAACTGCCATCTCACTACATAAATCTCTCTCTCTCTCTCTCTCTCTCTCTCTCTCTCTCTCTCTCTCTCCATCAAATTCTCATGCCCCGATACGTGTCCTCTCATTTTTATTGTTCACTCAAGCCACACACACCACACTCGCTTAGAAATAACGTCCATGATTTTTCGCCTTCACATCATATCAATCCTCCCTTCTTCATGCCTGCAGCCACCCTCAGTTTATATCCAGTCGTCACCATGTTTCCAATCCCACTGACGCCATTTGTATGTGTGTGTGTGTGTGTGTGTGTGTGTGTGTGTGTGTGTGTGTGTGTGTGTGTGTGTGTGTGTGTGTGTGTGTGTGTGTGTGTGTGTGTGTGTGTGTGTGTTTCGGGTGGGGGGAGACACGAGTGGTACCTGGGTCGGCATATTCAGCTTGGAAATTGAAAGACCTAAGTTCGCTTCTGGGACCTGTAAGACTACTGGACAAAGTTTGCTCCATGTTTACCCAGCAGTACAATTACGGATCTAGATGTAATTCGGCTATAGCAGGTTTTCCTCTTGGGGAAGAATGTGACTGAGTGAAAATTAATTGCCGTTATGACTACCGTGTAATTGACACAATTATCAAAGCCAGTTATTATTATTATTATTATTTTTTATTATTATTCGTTTCGTTTCGTTTTTAAAGGTTCCAACATGCTTGCATGTGTCGGCCTTGGTCACCTAATGGCGGCTCTCCACGCTGCACGATCCATTGCAGCCTCCCTGTTCAGTCCCTTAACCCTAAGGTCACACTTAATGACCTCGTCCCATGTCTTTCTCGGTCTACCCCTCACAACCCCACCCCCAATATTAACACTTCTCACCTTCCTCACCCAATTATCATCCCCCATCCTCTCCACATGTCCAAACCACCTCAATCTACCTCTCCTCATCACAACACCAATACACTCCAGTTCCATCCTACCTCTCAACTCTTCCATTGTAAACCCAACACCTCCAGACCTTGGACGCAGGGACGCACTGCACATCCACCTAATCATTGTCATTTCAGTACGTCTGAGCCGGCGAATGTCTTCCTCCTTCACTGCCCAGGTCTCACTACCATACAGCATTACACTCCTAACACATGCTGCATACAAAGACCCCTTAGCACGTAGGGAGAGCCCTCTCAATGTCAGGAGAGGCAAGAGCTCCCCCTGAACTTCTTCCAACCACTTCTCACCCTAGCCACAGAGCTAGCTCCAGCCCCACCTCCAGCACACAACATGTCTCCCAAATAACAAAGCTCTTCCACACACTCAAGAGATTCACCAGCAAGTTCAATCCTTTCACGTCTGACGATCTCCACCTGCTCACCCGGCACGCCGTACACATAAAATCAGCATTATCTCGCAGTCTACCTCTGATACCACTACATCTCTTATGCACCCATTTATCACACACACTGCACAAGATGGAATTACTTCCCACGCCCTTGTGGCAAACTGCACATGGCCACTCTCCCTCGTCTTTGACAGTACCGCCACCAACCCTAGATATCATCAATTTTGTTTTATCTGCATTTACCCTTAAACCCTTTTGCCCCATACCATCTCTCCACTTCCTAAACCTTTCCTCCGCCTCCCTTTCATTCTCTGCAATCAACACCAAATCATCAGCATACAACAACTCCCACGGGAGTCCGTTTCTAAAGTCACGTGAAAGGGCTTCAAGTACCATGATAAACAACACGGGACTCAAGACTGACCCCTGATGAACACCAACATTCACGGAAAACTCATCACTCAAATCTCCATTCACTCTCACCTGGGTGTGAGCACCCACATACATGGCCATAACCACCCTAACCAGCCACTCCTCCAAGCCAAGCTTTCTCATTGCCCACTTCACCACCTCTCTAGGGACCCTGTCAAAGGCCTTTTCCAAATCAACAAAAACAAAATAAAGATCCCTTCTCCTACCAATATATTTTTCCTGAAGCTGTCGAACAATGAATATGGCATCAGTGGTCCCCCTACCTGGCATAAACCCAAACTGCATCTCATCAATATTCACTCTTTCTCTAATCATACCTTCTAAAACTCTCTCCATTACCTTCATTATCTGATCTAAAAGCTTTATACCTCTATAATTTCCTCTTTCCAGGGCATCACCCTTCCCTTTATACACATTTACAATTACACTCTTCAGCCAATCATCTGGGACAACACACTCATAAATAATCCTGTTTATCAGGTCAGTGACTAAACTCACCCCTATATCGCCTGAGGCCTTCAACATTTCGGCAGTCAACCCAGACACACCTGCTGCCTTCCCCACTCTCATCCTGCCTATTGCCTCATTCACAGTAGCAGTATCAATCAAAGGCCAAGGGCCAGACACTGGATCTGCTGGCTCCAAACCTTCCCTGTCCCAATCAAACTCCTCATTCAACAACCGGTTATAATGCTCTCTCCATGCATCTTTAATATCCTCACTGTTCACCACTACCCTTCCTTCATCATTCTTCACACACTGCTCACCTATGATATCCCGATTATCCCTCTTCATCTGACCTGCCACCCTAAATATATTTTTCCTTTCCCCATGATTTAGGTTATCAAGTAATTGTCTCTGTGACTCAGACTTTGCCCTGTATACCTCTCTCCTAGCCCTACGCTTGGCAGCCAAATATTCCTCTTTGCTACCACCCTTCTTCCATTCCCGGAAAAGCCTTCTTTTCTTCTTAATTGCAGCTTCTACATCCTCATCCCACCACCAAGTTACATTATGTCTTGGTGGTCCTCTTGTCCAGCCGCATGTTACATCAGTAACTCTCAAGAAATTGTTCTTGAGGGCTCTGTACTGTTCATTAACGCCTCTGTCTACAGCTCCCTGTTCAGCCACCACTCTCCTCAACTCGGTATAGAAGGCATCCCTTACTACTTGGTTTTTCAGCTTCCATATTTTCCTCCTAGGTACATAAGTCCTCTTTTTCATCACTTGTTCTTTAAGCACCATATCACAAATCAATAGTTTGTGCTGCTGCACACACTCCTCACTTCCTATAACTTTAACATCCCTCACTAACCTCCTATCGGCCCTCCTAACCAGAAAATAATCTATCTGACTGCTATTTCCCCCAGACTTATACGTAATTAACCTACTGTCTCTTTTCCTAAAATATGTGTTGCACACAATCATGTCCGTTGCCTCCCCAGACTCGAGTATCCTTTCCCCTTCTGCATTCCTTAGACCATATGCACATCCCCCATGCACTCCTTCATAACCTTGTGCTGTTTCACCTACATGACCATTTAAGTCCCCTCCCAAAATCACTATCTCATCATCCCGCATACCACCCACTACACGTATTAAATCATCCCAGAATCTATCTTTCTCTGATTCATCCAATCCTGCCTGTGGAGCATATGCCGATATAATCACAGCTATCTTTCTTCCCAACAGAATTTTCACTACCAATATCCTATCGCTTACTCTCAAAACATTCATAACATATTCCACCCATTTCTCCGCAACCATCACACCAACACCTCCATATTATTATAATTATTCGCTACTATGACTACTACTACTATTACTACTGCTGCTGCTACTACTACCACTACTGCAACTACTATTACTACTGCTACTACTATGTCCGTGGGCCTAAACCTGCTAAGGAGACTGACATCAATCTGCCAGCCACTAGTAAAGTGTGATTTTTGCAGAGTTGAAGGTTGACTTTGTGTGATACCATTTACATTGCTAGAATTAGGTAGTAGTTTGTTGTGGAGCAGATGGGAAAGGCAAAAATGATCTTACAGTTGTTGTTAGTACAGTTATTCCTCTAATTAATATTCTGACTCATGTAATGGCCCATTTTATTGGTCGATGTAACTGGGCACTCTTTCGATAGTTCAGCAGCCCTTGTGCCTTTTATGTACTATTTCTGGATCCAGAGCACCGGGGAATGAGATGTTGATGATGATGACGATGACGATGATGGTGACAGTAGTGTAGGTTTACTCTTCTTTAAAGGAACAAGCGTGAAATATGTTGAATAACAAAGTACAGAGGGGTGCATGGGAGAGGAGTGTGGACCCCCTCGCCCGCTCCCCCTCTGACTACACCTACACCCGCCCCCTGGCAGTGGTCGGTTCTCTCCTGGCCCTCCTGCCCCTCCCCGCAACATGGCATATCACCGGACCACACCCACACAGGTCAGGTTGGAGCGTTAGTGTACTTTCACCCTCAGTAATTTATCTGTTGTTCATTTATTTACAGCTAGGCAGAGATTTTCGCCAATTTGCAGATTATTTCCCGTAGATCAATGGCAGAGTGAAGGTACTACTGCTGCTCAGTATCGTCTCCGTAGAACTTCTTAGTGACTAGCATCATTTTCTGGTGTTAATGAATTGCCACAGCACAACATTCAAGATGGGGAAATTGAAATCTGCCCTTAATTATAGTGAACAGAGTATAGATTCTTTTTCAAATATTTCGTTTAAGTAGGTCTATCCAGTCGAATATAAACAAACACAGCGCAGACACATTGCTATTTTTTTTTTTTATAGTAACTTTATTCCTTCCTGGGCATAACGTTCTCCTTACGTGTCAAGTGGGGTTGATGGAGGATTAGTGCCCCTCCCTGTAAAACAAGTAACTCTAAGCCCTTGTCCACCCCGTTTGGGATACATGGCGTCTGGCAATGAATGAATGAATAAAAATGCTGAGCTGGAAGGAACTGTACTGTACATTGTGGTTCGTTTTTTCGCTCCGATAGGAAGCTCTCTGATACCTCATCCTTAGCGATTTATTTTTAGATATGGGTGGTTAATATCCTTTAGGACGTTATTTATGCAGAGCATGGCGAGTTTGGAAAGATATATGTAACACAGACGAGGATTGTAAGGTGTAATAACAAAATAAAAAACATTAGAAATGGTGTTACTGAGCTATAGAGGTTGTCTTTAATGCATCTAAGACTCAGTTCTTACACCTATCAACCCGACAAAATCTTCCACAGGTATACCCACTAATGTTTAATAATATTCAGATTAATCCTGCATCATCCTTGAACATGCTTGGGGTTTCATTTACTCGGGACTTATCTTGGAAAGATCATATTACATCTCTTGTAAAATCTGCTTCCAAGAGATTGGGTGTGCTAAGCCGACTCCGCTCTTTCTTTACCCCTGCACAATTGTTGACTCTATACAGGGGTTTTATCCGCCCCTGTGTGGAGTACAACTCTCATGTGTGGGGAGGCTCCCCACATACAGCTCTTCTCAATAGGGTGGAGTCAAAGGCTTTTCGTCTCATTAACTCTCCTCCTCTTACTGACTACCTTCAACCTCTGTCTCTTCGCCGCACTGTTGCATCTTTATCTCTTTTCTATCGCTACTTTAATGGTCACTGCTCCTCTGAACTGTCTGCTTGCATTCCTCCACCTCTACGACGGGCGCGTAGCACCCGTCTGGCAGCAAACTCTCATCCCTTTTCTGTCCAACTCTCTAATGCAAGAGTTAACCGTTACTCCCAGTCTTTCATTTATGCAACAGGTCAGCTCTGGAACTGTCTCCCTCTGTCTGTATTTCCTTCTGCCTATGATCTCCAGTCTTTCAAACGTAATGTGTCCAGGCATCTCAAAATGATCGGATCTTGAATTTGGCTCTCTATTGTATTTTGTTTTTCTCTTGGAGGGAACTGTTACTGCGGGCTCATGCCTTTGGTTCCTTCTTCCTTGCATAAAAAAAAAAAAAAAAAAAAAAAAGGATACATTCTAGTGGTAGGTGGTGGCAAACATCATCCACTCACTTGATGTAGTGCTGCCTACTTCTCCTCTCACCTTTATCACTCTTTTTCTGAGTCTGCCCTCTCTCTTCCTATTTCTCCTATAATACCTGTCACTTTTTATTATTATTCTTTCCTTTTCAAGAGGCTTTACACTGAGTGACAAGCCAAATGGTTTCCTGTAAGCCAGGAAACCATTTACTCGTACATCCCTGGGCTGTAGCCACATAACCAATCCATACGTGTTCCCTGCGTGTCAGCAAGTTGGTTGGCGGAGAGTTAGTGCCCCTGCCCATAAAAGAACTAATTCAGAGACAAACGACCACTCTTTACGGGATTACGGTGTCTGGCTGTAGATAGATAGCTTGACACACCCACTGAAACACATACATCACAGTTAGTTAGGCATTTCAGCTAATAACTTTTCCTTCCACTCATACAAAGCATTCCATCTTACAGCCATATTTCTCCTTTGTGCCCGAATGACCGCACTTCCTCTCATCTCGAGAAAAAGTTTTGACAAAGCTACTGATATCCTTTTCTTTAACTAACAGACAATCATCATTCTATGGGGGTATTCCCTTATACTCCTACCTGTTCATGCTAACCTGTCTTTTCTAGCCATGTCTTTACATCCATTCCATATGAGGCCAAAGAATATAATTATTTGCCTTTATTCTCTTTACCCAAATGACTTTATTTTACTCAGGCTACCGCTGAACGACTTTCTACAGTTTGGGAGAGACAAACATACCCACTTTAACTTAGCATGTCATGTCCCCATCTTGAATGATCCGTTGTGACAATAAATGAACTTTGGAATATGATGCTAGTCACGAGGGAATGTTATTGGGGGGGGGGGCTGGGGAGCAAGCCGTAGCACTGTCTTTTTTTTTTTTTTTTTGCCACTGAGCTGCGTGAAACAGACTGCAAGAGAACAGAAATCTAGGCCAAATAAGGTGAAAAGAGTATAGTAATGAAGTCTCTCTTGCTCTGAGTAAACTCGTCTGCTGGCAGCCACAATGAAGGAAAACATACGTCATGACAGCGAAGGGATAAATAGTTTCAGTCATTTACACGTACCTATTTCCTGGCAGGTGGCTCTCCGCAACAACGGCATACACTGTGGCCTTCCAGCTCATGTTCGTGGGTACTATATGCTTTGTGGCCAGTGGTGAGTAGCCCGAGAATTACTGCAGCCCACACATCACCTCTAACACCATAACTCGCAAATTAACACACTGTTTCAGGCTCACCCTCATACTGTCGCCTTCTAGGTTATGTTTGTGGGTACCATATACCACATTGCTATCCTTTTTTTTTTTTTTTTTTTTTTTTATAACTAAACTGGCCTACATTTTTGTCATTTGCAGCTTATTTCAATACCGCAGTGACAGAAATAGACAAACTACAGCCATACATCTTTTCCATTGCACTTCTTCATGATTAGTGTCATATTCAAGTATTATTCATTTGTTTAAATTGGTAGTCAAGGAGGAGAGATGACAATTTTGGGCCGTTAGAAAAGAAAAAAACATAGTTGTGAGTATACCTTATATAACTGCAGACGGACGCCACTTCTCACAAGCCCCTCCAGGGTCACTCATATCCTCACACCACACGCTCACATGCTCCTTGAGGATCACTCGCACATTTGTCTTTCACTTGATGTTCTTGGGTACAGTATCCTCCGTGGTAGTCATGAGTACCGTGGATATGTCACTGCACACTCGCCTCACAGAAAATGAGCCTCAGCCACTAAGGACGGGGTAGAAGAGGAGAAGGAAGGGGAGTGACTGTCCCAGATAAAATAATGAATCGATTGTTTTCAGGATGTGTTGCTAGTTGTGCAAGGTTGCCAGGGTTATAATGTAACCAATATTTGTCTTTATAGGATGGTAAGGTGAAACAGAGTACGTATTGACTTATATCTTTCTATAGATAAAATATTATGGTGCAGGAAACTTTAAATTCGTTCATTGCATATTACACTAGGCAGAGCTGTCGTAATCCTGTTCTTTCCTAACGTGTAGTGAGTGTCATGGAGAAGTGTTGACAGTTTGCATTTGCTGTTCTGTTCTTTTATTCTGTGTATTTAAGATATGACGTTATGAAGTAGCTCTCATATATTATATAACCTTAAAATTACATTGTAAGAACGTGACCTATGAGCAAGCCATGAGTCACCATCATGCACTATAAATACAGCAGTCGCCTTGAGATACGTTAATCCTCTGCCATGTTTCACTAAGGTAAACTATACATGATTTCCTATAAAACAGTAAGTTTTACTGAACCGTAGTAAGACATCACTTGTACTGAGAATAAGATCTTTGCAAAGCCGTTTACGATCATGAAGGGAGTTTTCCAAGTGGTCGCACTATATCTGACGAATATTTTTTATTAAGTTCATTTCACTTTACTAGCTGAAGGATGACAGGGTGGGAGCAATTGGCTTGACACTGTCTGAGAATGTAAATTTCCTCCTTTCGCTCTTAATTCACATATGAACTGTTTAAAACACCTGAATCGGGAAGAGTAGTAATGCAATCTCCTGCAGTAATACACAGTGATGATAATATGGTACATCGCGCACAGGAAGAGTAGGAGCCAGGTGAGGATGATCAGGTGATGGTGTGGAATGTGTCACTAACAACCCCCATTCCCAAGACCCGGGTGGCGGGAAAGGAGGCTCAAGCACAAATGAATTGTTCTGCATGTGCAAATGAGTCTTAATGAGAAGGATCGATTAAACGAATCATGCTTTTGTTGAGATGGTACTTCAGCTGCACAACATAATGAAATACAGTCCTGCTGAAATAGTGGGACTGTCCACCCCATCCCACAAAACAACTCGTGCGCTCTTTTTTCCACAGCAGTCCTTCATCCAACACCCCGTCTCATCCTCCATTCAGGGCGGCACAGGCTCACACTATGCTTGCCAGAGAGAGTCATTCTCACACACAATAATTTATGCTGCAGTGATCGACTTCTGCCAGGAAAGTAGGGCTATGTCGAGGTCTACACACACGGACATCTGTTTGCAGAGCTGTTCATATCAACATCAATATATTCATGATGAAATATGTTTACATCGTTGCACATAAAATGACATACGAGATTGTAAATTTTGTGCGTATAAGTACTATAAGCAAATCCTTAATAACCTTGAGACAACTGGGCTGGCAATAAAAAGGTCTTCTCTCAACCGCGTTTTGGGGACGTAAAGGACCAGTGTGCACCCTCCTACCTTGTGTGATTTTTGTTAAGAGATTTTATTTATTTCAGTGCAACTGTATACTGTAACAATGAATGCAATCTGATTCAACTTCATACGTAAACGAGATAATATAATGGTATTACGTTTTCTTACTCGTCACCAATATAAATACTGTATCAGTATATATCTAGAAACCCTTCTGCTCTTGAATTCTTCTCACTCCAACTGCGTTTCTTGCCATCTATATCATAATCACACTTCTCGTAGAGATACGTTTGCATCCTTGCACTTACAGGACTTGTGATAATTGATATGCAATACAAATTTCATTTGCAGAAGAGGTAGCAACAAAACACTTAAATCACCCATTCCAACACCTCAGAACGTCATGGTTTCTTAGTATGCAATTAATGATATGGATGCAGCTGAGGTGACAGTCCAGTCAGAAAGTTGCCTTTCACTCCGAAAACGTCTTTCCCTAGCTCATTCCTGCTTCTGCTAGAGAGTTTTACCCAGCGTAGGAGAGCTTCCTGTTAGGGAAGGGATAAACCAAAGCTGTATCTAACCTCTAGAGTTAGAGAAGGGCCAGCTGTAACACTCATCTAACAACTGCTAGTCTGCATTACAACACTACAGTAAACTTAAAAATTAAGTCCGATGATTGAAGGAGCTGAGAAACACGACTACTTTATCCCTGTGGCAGAGATGATGAGTAGTAGGAAGGGCAGTGATCTGGACTCCATCCTGGACAGTTACCTCTCCTGCGTGTTCCTGGTGCTCTCCGTCACCGCCTCCTGCTTCATCCTCATCCAGGCTCACCTCCTGGCGCCGGGCAAGGGGCGTCTCTACCTCCGTCTTCGGGTAATAGTATTTTCCTTTATAAACGATTGTGCGACTTGATAAATTGATGGTTTACCTTGGAGGTGTGTGTGTGTGTGTGTGTGTGTGTGTGTGTGAGAGAGAGAGAGAGAGAGAGAGAGAGAAAAAAAAAAATGTGAAGACGTGCAAAATTCGTGGTTTACATCATCGGCATTTGTTTAATTTTCTGCATTTACCACCATTTTATTCCCCCACCCATTTATTTATCCACATTTCCTACCTTTCTTAACTCACGCCTCTTCAGGAGGTGGAGACAACGATCTCGGAGCTGAGACTGTCAGAAGACAGTGTGGTGACGCCCGGGTTCCTCATCCGCCACCAAGGGCTCCTGTTGGTGTTGCATCTCCTCATCAGCGGGTTGGCGGGCATGTTCTACGTCCTGCCAGCCCTGCCCCCTGGACTGGTGAGGACCGTGGGGGGTTTCAACAACTTCCTCATCGCTACCTTCTTCACCTTCCCCATCCTCCACGCCGCCTCCCTCTGCAACGCCGTGTCCGTCCTGTACTTGCGCCTCAACGCCTGGCTCTCTCACATCGTCTCCCAGCGCTGGTTGTCAGTCGCTGGTTATGTTCCTGACTACTGTGGCTCCCTCGCCTCAACTGCACCCAAGGTCTGGTCTCGTATTCGCAGAGTAAAACTATGACTGACAAAGAACCTATCCAAAAACTTCGCTTCCCCCCCCCCCAACCTCCCAGACTGCACAAGCAACCGTCTCTTTCAAAATCCAGGCCCCTTTTTCCGTTCTATATACGAGCACGCTTCGGTAAGTAACGCCCTATACCCAAGATCGCACGGTCGGACTTTAGGCAAATCTTGCAATAAATGGGCCGCAACAGCAGCGAAATATTGCCAGACACATTGATTTGCCGAATTTGTCACGCTAGTAGGCTATTAATTCTAGTTTAATGTGTAAATGTTTGGTAGTTAGCTGTATGTTAGATTAAAATATAAACAAATGCAACAAATTTTTTAAAGTTTATTCTTGCTACTGACTGTCCATTTTATCCAGTTTAAGAGATACATTTGATACTGACGGAGTGACGGAAGCTGTATAGTCAGCCAAAAAAGTCATGTCTTCGTTCCAAACCCCGTAAATATTCGAACAGATAAGTTGAAGCAGCAGGGATAGCTTCACAAGTCTGGCAACTGTGTCAGACCAGACGGTGGTGGGGGTAAGTGGACTGGGGATGGAGATGGGGTAGTGGAGTGTGTGTGCTGTAATTATTGTTGGCTGTGTAATCTGTAACTTTTGTCGGTAGTGTAGTCTAGCAATACACCGCACAGTAAAGGCGCTAAATGTGATATTACACTTGATTTAATACCTGTAAATAATGAAATGTATCGTTAACCTGAAATAATGCCCATAACATGTAACCAAACAATCGTTAGCAGAAATGACGAGATGCTATCCCCCCTCCCCACCTTCCTGCCACACCCCCTCCGCCGGGCATCAGCTAGCCACATAACATGGGAATAAAGGACAGACAGCTGTGTTTTTACTGCATGTTTACCTTCTGAACATGACAGGATATATTACATACCATTACCGTGTGTGGTGTGGCACAGTAATAACGAGAAAAGCATTTGTTTCCACAGGTGGTTAATGTTTTGGTAAAGGGGTAAGGGAAACCTGGCCGCAGGTGTTACGCACGGTGATGACACCCAGATATACACCCACCAGCAAATAGTCACAGCTTCACAGTCATTCAGTTATCTACAGTATATTGGGAGACAGAAAACTTAGAGGGGAGAGTCATGTTGTCACTAATAAATGTTGTTTATATTATCACAATCATGGCGTTCCATTAAATTCTAGACACTCGTTATGAAACGTATTCCACAGTTATTCCGTCCTCTGAAGTATTCCGAATATCAAAGATGAATTAGACATGACAGCCCATGCATATGAAACTGCAGTATATTTTGATTACATGTAAACTCATGATGATGCATATGTAGACATTTAGCGACATAGTGATGAAAATTGACTATAACCTTATTACCCAGTATGTTATTCCCAACAGCGCAACCCTTCGGTAATGCATGGTATAAAAACATGACAGCACACACACCCTCCACTACCCCACCTCCACCCCCAATCCACTCACCCCCACCACCGTCTAGTCTGACACAGTTACCAGACTTGTGAAGCTATCCCTGTTACTTCCACTTATCTGTTCGAATATTTACGGGGTTCGGAACGAAGACACGACTTTTTTGACTGACTATACATAACTCTTCCAGATCGAAAAATTTACTCTAAAGTTAAGAAAATGGACTGGATAGGAAAAAATTGCATCGAAAATCCTGTCGCCTCTTCCATTTTTCGCACAACAGGCTTTGAAAATTTGTGTGGTGAATCTGAAGGAACCGACACTGATGACACCAATTTATAGCTCAGTAAATTCATCATTGGCAGTTGTTCCGGATTCATCACATTGGTTTTCAATGTTCATGGAGAGAAAAGCAGGAGAGGCTATAGGACTCTTGGTGGCGACTGTACCTTCAGATTTATGGATTCTCAAGAGTTTAGGTGAGGGAGGAAAGAGGAAGGGAGGATTGCTTAGTGGAGATGATATGGTGATAGCGTTTTATTTAGCTTGTAATAGGTTGTGTCCTTTATTTACTAGGTGCTATAGTGGCTATTCTCAGGCTGCCACAACAGGTCAACCCTGGAACTGTTTCCCTCTGTCTGTATTTCCTACCTCCTATGATCTCCAGTCTTTCAAACACAGTGAGTCCATTCATCTCGAAATGAACTGATCTTGAATTTGGCTCTCTGTTGTATTGTTTTTTTTTTTTTTTTTTTTTTTTTTTTTTTTGAAGGAACTGTTTGCGGGCTCCTGGTCTTTGATTCCTTCTTCCTTGCATTAAAAAAAAAAAAATAATGTATTGTTTTCAGTTTGTCTGTCTGTGTGTCTGTTAGCACGATAACTTCTCAACCGCTCAAGATATCATCACAAAAGTTTACAGGTGTGTAGTAGGGACGAAAATCTCGGACTAGTTCGAAATTGGGGAAAGTAGGTCAAGGTCAAGATCATATTCCGAGCTGTGCTAGATATATATCGGCTTGCGGCTGGTGTGATTCCCCACTTGGGGGGGTGGGGCTCTAGTTTATTTATATGTTTATTCACTTATTTATCTGTTTATCTTCCATACGTAGACTGAGTAGCAAAAAGATAGGTAAAGTGAAGGGAAGTGTTGGGGAGGGGGGAAAGCTGACGGGAGAGCTCTTACAGTAGCTGAAGTGGTGTGTTTTGATATCACAGTGCCATAAATAATTCACAAGAAAGGGTTATCTTCGTACGGTGATTTACCAGGAAAGTACAACTATTTCATTCCGGCATGGTATAAGAATTTCGCTGTATGAGGAATATTAAGAACACTCGTCAGTTGCCAGTTTTTATTTTGCTTATTACATGCGGTATTTCAGTTTGAGCAACCTACCTTCAAATGGGAATAAGAGATCACTAATTAAAATAGATTTATGCCTATCGTCTGCACAGGGGTTATTAGGGCAGATACTACTATTGTATGTAGATCTGAGGAGGGGAGATTCTGTGACCTCAGTCTCCCCTCAGTTGCTGAAGAAAATCAAGAGATCAGGATGATGATGATGATGATGATATCCCTTCTGATATTCAGGATGGTGATGATGGCGGTAATAATGATGATGATAATGATGTACCCTTATGCTGGGAGAGGAAGGGGAGGTCAGACGGAGAAGTGTGTTTGGTGGAGGAGGAGAGGTTAGGGAACATACGTTTAAGAGGTGGTGTGATGATACTGCATTACCATACAACATTTCAGTTTTTGCCCTTTAGACTGAGGAAGGAAGGAAGTGGTCAGACGATGGAATGAGGGTGCGGGAGGAGAAGGGAAGGGACGGGTTGTTGGAGGAGTTAGAGCAGTGCCGACTTCTCCACCGCCAGCTGACCCACCTCACCTCTCAGATATCCTCCGTGTTTACACCCTCCCTCATGGTCATCACGCCAACCTTCTTCCTCCACGCTTGCTACAACTTCTACCAGGTGAACCCGTATTCCTTCATCTTACTGACTGATGGAGAGAGCACTCATTCAAGCCCCCGAACTTGGGCACACAACCATTGCTTTACAATCAAAGCCACTATTTCATTTCTTTGGGAACGGGCTTTGATGATATTTGTTTTGAGAAGTGTATGCGAAAACATAGGCTTGTATTTTCCATAAACGGTCTAGTAATTTCATAAAACCTGATAACTGATAATCGTGCTTATTTTACTGAGTAACGATTAATTTATTGCGTTTTCGTGATAGAGAAGGCAGCTATAATACATTTCACCGTACACCCTCAACCGTCAACTTTCCACCCTTCCTCCCACCTTATCCTGCCTTTGGAGTAAGGAAAGCCTCTCCTATATTTAACAAAATCGCCCATCACCAACCAGAATAAATACTATTTCTTCTGTCCTGAGAGGGTAAATGAAGACTATTTTTGACCATCAGAGGGCAAATAGTCACTCGTGCTGGATATAATCGTCAGGCAGCTGTCGGAACGAAATATTTACAAGTTCTTCCATCTAAAAAGAACAAACCCCTTCACCTGGCCGACATCGTTTTTTTGTTTTGTATCAGAATATTGTGTTAAAAGTAAGAGACTCCCCTTGTAGTGAATGGGTAAATGAAGGTTACATCTAATTCCTCCAATCCCTAAAATCTCTCACGGGTTAAAGAAATAGCCTGGATATAAGAATATGATAAAAGACGCCAAGCAACACATAGTTTAATACTGTGTGCCTGTGTTCACCGGGCTTGGAACTTAATCAAAAGAGGCGGGAGTACAGAACGAAAAATCACTTGTGTACTGAATATAGTTATCTGTCACTAATTCGAACGAAATTATTAGAATGACTCCCATCCTGAAAGAGTTAAACCTATTCCGGGCGTGAAATTATAGCTAAAGAGGCAGAGGTACAGGATGAAAACTCGTGTGTTGAACATAATCGTTTGCCAATAATCCGAAAGAGTTAATCCTAATCCAGGCGTGGTACTTGATGGCCAGAGAGTCTGGGGTAGCGTTGATGCTCTCCCGACTGCCCTACGCCCTCGACCTCCTCGTGTCTTTCTTCCTCCTCGCTTGGGCCGTCGACCACCTTAGAGACCAGGTATTCTCAGATGACCGCATTCTCGACAGGTTAGAAGACTCCCTAGCACCTCTTCCTTAGCGATTTTATGATACATTGTACACCCTGATGTTCTGTTATATTTTTTCATGATGGACGCTCCTTAAATAAAAAATAGAGTAAAATTGATCAGCCAAATGGATACATACACTGGTAAGAGAAGTTGCTTGGGAGCGTCTTAAACGATTTATAAGGTATCTGTACTTAGCAAATTTTTGGAGAACAGAAGAGTGTTAGTCTTCCTCACTAAGGAAACTTTTTGCCAAAATTATTAGCGCACCTCAAAAAGTTAACAATTTCTTGCCGATGTTGTGCTGATATTTGGACGAGTATGTTGAAATGCCTTATTATGGAAGATAAAGAGAAGTAATTCTCCGCACAAATGTGTGTGTGTGTGTGTGTGTGTGTGTGTGTGTGTGTGTGTGTGTGTGTGTGTGTGTGTGTGTGTGTGTGTGTGGTGTCTGTTTCATTTCAGACTACAAGTTTACCCAGAAATTACTGTCATTAGTCACAAGATGTCGATAAAGTCATGGATTGATTATGTGTGTGTGGATGAAAGGATGCGAAGATGTGTAAAGGATGCAAGAGTGTATAGAGGTTGGGGGAGTGGACTTTCTGACCACTACTTGGTGGTGGCCAGAATTAGGATGCAAGTGAGATGGAGGAATAGAAGAAGGGAAAGACGAGAGGAAGGTGTAGTTGCAAGGAGAGTGGAAAGGTTACAAGAGGATGAGAAAAAGGCAGAGTATAAGAGAGAAGTGGAGGAACGATTGGGCAAATATGAATTGGAGCAGATGGGAGACGTGGAAGGTGTGTGTAAGATATTTACAGAAGAAATATGTGCAGCATGTGATGTGGTGTGTGGAAGGAAGAGAAGGCGGAGGGGGGTACAAGGAACAGCGTGGTGGACTGAAGAGGTGAAACAGGCTGTGGCACAAAAGAAGAAAGCATACAATGAATGGGTGAGAAATAGGGGCGTGGAAGAAGTTGAGAGGCGGAAGAGAGAGTTATATGTGGAAAGGAAGAGAGAGGTGAAAAGATTAGTAAGAGAGCGTAAGAAGAGAGTGGATGAGGAATTTGGAAGGAATTTGAGTGTAAAGTGGAGGGACTGTAAGAAAATGTTCTGGAGAGAAGTGAAAAGAGTAAGACAGGGTGGAAGTGAAGTTAGCAGGGGAGTGAAAGATAAAAATGGTAGATTACTAGTGGAGAAGGGAGAAAAAGTGAGCAGATGGAGAGAACACTTTAAGGAATTGTTGAACGTAGAGGATGGAAGTAATGCAAGTATAAGTGGCTGGGGAATGGCTGGGAGAAGGAGGGAGGTGAGAAGACAGGAAGAAATCAGTAGGATAGAAGTTGTGGAAGCAATGAAGAAAGTTAAATCGGGGAAAGCCCCAGGAATTGATGGAGTGTTTGGTGAAATGCTGAAGCATGGGGGAGAGATAGTAGTAGAATGGATGTGGAAGATGTGCAGATTGGCCTGGGAGGAAGGTAGAGTCCCGGAGGATTGGAAGTCAGGTATAATTATTCCCTTGTACAAAGGAAAAGGGGAAAAAGAAGTGTGTGGTAATCATAGGGGCATTTGTCTTCTTAGTATAATAGGAAAAGTGTATGGTAGGATACTTATAGACAGAGTTAGAGAAAGAACAGAGAAATTAGTTGGAGAAGAACAGGGAGGCTTTAGGAAGGGAAGAGGTTGTGTAGATCAGATATTCATTCTTAGATCTTTAGTGGAAAAGTTTCTAGAGAAGGGAAAGAAGTTGTATGCGGCTTTCATGGATTTGGAGAAAGCATATGACAGGGTGGATAGACAAGGATTGTGGAAAGTGTTAAGAATATATGGAGTAGATGGGAAGTTGTTGAATGCTGTGAAGAGTATGTACGATGGTGTGAAGGCTGCAGTGCGTGTGGATGGTGAACTAAGTGAATTTTTCTCTTTGAAAGTTGGTTTGAAACAAGGATGTGTCATGTCTCCATGGTTGTTCAATCTGTACATGGATGGGGTAATAAAAGAGGTACAAGGTAGGGTAGTGGATGTTGGAGTGGCCCTGGTGAGAGAGGATAGTGTTTGGAAACTCCCTGTAGGCTACTGTTGTTTGCAGATGATACTGTGTTGTTGAGTGAAGACGAAGGGGAGCTGCAAGGCTTGGTGGATGAGTTTGAGAGTGTGTGTAAGAAACGGAACCTAAAGGTGAATGTAGGGAAGAGTAAAGTGATGGTCTTTGAGAGAGGTGAAGTTAGTGAATGTACAGCGAGGTTAGATGGTGAGGAATTGGAAAATGTGAGTACGTTTAAGTATTTGGGTAGTGTGATGAGTAAGGATGGAGGTTTGGAGGGTGAAGTGCTTGAAAGGGTACAGCAGGGAAGAAAGGTTGCTGGTTCCTTGAAAGCAGTGATAAGAAACAGGGAAGTGAGCATGGAAGTGAAAAAGTTACTACATGACAATATTGTGATACCAACTCTAACGTACGGAAGTGAAGCTTGGACATTGTTGGAAGGACACAAGTCAAGAGTGAGAGCAGTGAAAATGAGTTATTTAAGAGGAGCCTGTGGAGTCACGTGGAGAGACAGGCTGACGAATGAGGATATAAAGGAGCGTTGTGGTGTGGATGTGGATGTGATAGGAAGCGTTATGAGGAACACACTGAGGTGGTTTGGCCATGTGGAGAGGATGGAGGGCGAAAGACTGACGAAGAGAGTGTATGTGAGTGAGGTGGAGGGGGGAAGAGGGAGGGGGAGGCCGAGGATGAGATGGAGAGATGGGGTGGAGAGGTATATGAGAGAGGGGGGTGTGAGTTGGGAGCAGGGCAGTGAAATGGCGGGGGACAGGGCGACTTGGAGGCGATTTGTTTGTGGCCACCCCAAACGGGATTGAGGCGTCTGGCAATAGATCGATAGATAGATGTGTTTGTTCTCATTAACCTTTTGTCTTTTTTCTGTGCACTTTCAACCCCTTTTCCCCTTCCTCCAGCACGAGAGCACTGCCATGGCAGTGCACGGATGCCACATCAACCGACGCACTGTCAGCAGCGTTACCATTTCCTCTCTTCAGTTCTTCTCACTCCAGCTAGCCCATTCGTCACCCGCCATCTCCGTCGCAGGATTCTTCGCTGTCGACCGTAGTTTTCTGTTGGTGGTATGGGGAGTTGTGACTTGCGTTTGGGTGTCAGTGTGAGTGTGGCTGTGCGTGTGGAGGGAGGTGGGTGTGCGAGGGTGGGGTGGATATTGGTGTTGATGTGGATGTAGGTGTTGTCGTGGGTGTAGATGTGGGTGTTATCGTGGGTGTGGATGCGGGTGTTGTTGTGGGTGTGGATGTGGGTGTTGTTGTGGGTGTGGATGAGGGTGTTGTTGTGGATAGTTACTATGGCGGGAAGATGGGTCATTTTTGTGCTAGCAGAGGCGGTGATTGCATTGTTTGATTCGTGCCAGTTTTGATAAAGGTAATGGTTAATCAAGCTGAGCATATGATGGCAAAGCTGCAACTCTCCTGCCATTACAATGTACCGTATGATGCCATGATCTGGGGCCTTTAGTATCCATGTGAGTAGTGAGCTTGTCTGGCACTTGTCTAAGCCTGGATTTGATCTCAGCTAGGGGTGATCACTGATAGTGGGCGCAGTAGTTTATCATTTACATCTGTTGTCACAGTCTACACCCCGTCCAGGTTCCCTAGCTGACGTATACATACTCACAAACACTGTCAGTCTAACAAAACCCATTTCCACTTGCACCTCTCGGCTTATACCCACCTTATATCCCCATTATCTTTACCCATACAGGAAACATGGGTGAAGGTTAATCATTTCATTCGTGGTAAAGCGGTGTCCCTCGGTGTCATGAAAGACTGCGTGTGCAACTCAGCGTTGACCTCCAGTGTTTTAAACGCAATATGTCCAGGCATTTCTATATGAACGGATCTTGAATACGAGTCTCTTTTGTGTTATGAAGGAAAGAAAAAAATTGGGGGGTGGGGCTCCTAGTCTTTGGTTGTTTTTTCTTTGAAAAAAAAAAAATATATATATATATATATATTCCTGCATTTGTACTCACATACATACATACATACATACATACATACATGCATGCATATTGTATGGCCCATAATCGCCATCATTCATCAACACCAAGGCCTTATTAAGCTGCTAACTGTATACATTTTAAGGTAATGAATGCAAGCAGGAAAAATAGTTTGGAACAGACGGGTGTTTTTGAATGGTTGGCATGCTTGTTTGCAAAGTGATCCAGTATTTCGTTCCTCGTCTTCTTAATGTTTCATTTTGTATGACACTCTTGTAATTACCATAAAATATTTCCCTCTAAATTTCATATCACTGTTCTCAAAAAGTTTTATAATACGTATATATCAGTCATAGCGCTGTGTCGATAATTAATGGCTACATAACAACATGCATATATAGAAATGCTTTTTACTGGCAATTCCACATTCTCCAGGATATCGGGGCAGGAGGGCCAAAGGCCACCATACCCCTTTCATGCATACTTGGAGAGCAGTATTCGAATTTTTTGTTCGTCGTTTCTTGCTGTATGGCGTCTAGAACGCCACGTGTACCTTAAAAGCAATACAGTTTACATCCATAAAAGCTAACGGCTCAGGGAAACACCCTGCCACTAAACTATGGCAGATTGCTTTAATGCAACCCTGTGAGTATAGTGACCTAGGCTGAGTGTACTTCCTCAGATGGTGGGCAACCTGGCTACCTACCTGGTGATCCTGCTGCAGTTCCGTTCCTCCGACACAGGCCATATCCCCACCTCCACATCGCCCGACCTCGCCTTCAACCTCACCACGGAAGCATAACATGGCATTAGCCCAACGTCCAGTATGATGTTCAGTAGCTTGGCCTGATATAAGTCGATATAGACATAATCTAACAAGTCAATTTTGCACCATGTGTCAGTCCTGTGATATGATTGGTGGGTTGAGTCTCTGGTTAAACAGACTCCCTAACAATTCTTGTATACCAGTTTATATCCAAAGCTGGTACGTTAAAATTTCTTGTGTGCTGTGCTATCCATGTTGACATTACAGTCATGTAAATAAAATATAAGAGAATGTTAAGCTTTAATATGCATTCAGTATAACACGCCAAGGAAGAGGGGCTCCTGAACTGATCACTACGGATCTTACCTGAGAAGTGCAGCTCCTCAGCTGTTTAACCCTTTCACTCCGATGACGTGGCGCTGGAGTGGCGGCACCGATATGGCCAGGTGATGAAGCTGCCTGGTCATATAAATGTTTTTCAGCTTCCTCCCTGTCCCCCAAAAGGAGGATGGTGGACTGCAAGAAAGGAACAACTTCATCCTGTAGTCCTCTAATTCACAGTCAGATGGACCTGGGGCTACAGCTACTACTACTACGACTACTACCACTACTACTACTACTACTACTACTGCTACTACTACTACTACTACTACTACTACTACTGCGACTACTACTTACTCTTACTATTACCACCTCCACGACTCCTACTACTATTACCATTCAATTTCTTTTCTTAGTGTCACATTTATCACCAATACGAAACAGCAATACATTAACTCATCTGTAATAGAAATAAAGTGGTAAGGAAGAGTTACTAGGTATCGTCTTTAACCCACCAGAACAAGGACCTTTGTAAAGTGACCAGTAGTAGTTTTATCAACATATGATGGAACTGGGTCACTCTCACAAACTGAAAAGTATGGCGTGGATGTATGTAATTCGATCAGCCTTACGTACGAGGTAGTATGAGGCTCCATGGTTGGTAGTCAAAATTCTTCTGCAGTGTGACTACATTGGGCCATGAACTAAGCTGGAAGGGGTTAAGGATCTTCGTCACGTGAAAACAAACCGACTAAAGGATGCCACTAAGTTGCGGAACCGTCATGTATTGCACATTAATCTTCTTACATTGAAAAGTAAGGTGAACTATGAAAACCTAAGAAAGCAAAGATTTATCACTTAATTTTGTACTTACGATCACTTGAACATATATTCTTTTTTTTTACCAAAATAGTTAACCTGTCTAGTATACCTTCGACTAGTATATATCCAACGTTCAGCACAACAAAGACATGTACAAGTTTCTTTAGAAAATAATTTTCTTCATGGTATGGTAGTGTTCCTTCGAATAAGTACTAAAACAGTGAAATATTCGTAAGTTATACTTTACCTGGCATGAAGCCACGTTGCTGTTAAGGCGTTCAAAGTGAAGGTGGGGCACTTAAGATTAATAAGCAGGTATACGTGCCATACGTCACAAGCGAGTGGTTAGTGGACGTGTGTTTGCCGATATAAGTCACCCACGACACCCTGCCATTAGTCTTAGCTGATGCCAACGAACAAATGTAATGAATATGTTAGTGTAGCGACTCACACCACCCGGGATCGTTAGTTAAGTTGCTGATGTAAATACCGATTAACTTCATTACGATCAGTAACGAAAGGGTGAACAATAACTTTTGAAACTTAGTTATTCGGTATTCGGGGTCCGGCAAACTTTTCAGAGTATTATATAAGAGTGTCATACTCGGCTACCATGTGTATCAATATTTCTGTCAGTACCAATACATGTGTCGATACTATAACACGTCACCATCCAGCTCACCAAACGCCAGGTGCTGAAGAGGAACGCCTTCATGTAGTGGCATGAATATAACTAGGTCGCTTCGCTCAACTGCCAGGTTACACAGATGTCCTTTAACTATTCCCATATCCCCCAAAAAGTGGGTGGTGAACTACAGATCATTTTCAGCTTGTAGTCCACCGGGTTCACGATTCAGAAGAACCCGGGGCTCACTACTACCACTACTACTCACCGGACTCAAGCTTCTGACTTTGGACCGTGTTCTCAGTGGCTTGTGAGTTGTCTTAGCACCTGTTTTTTTGCGATTAATTTTTCATGTTACACCTTATGAACTTGTATAAATAAATAAATGCAGGATAAACATTAATAACGTTAAATGAGCCGTCCCAACAACACACGAGAAATAACCCAATGGAGTGGCAATGAGGTGTTATGTATGACCCACACTGTATACATATAATCAGCATAAAGAGAACGTCAAGGTATAATATGCATTTTAATTCACTAAGAAACTACGCTTTTACCTGTGCTACTCAGAATACTGTCATTAGCTTAGAGAGAGAGAGAGAGAGAGAGAGAGAGAGAGAGAGAGAGAGAGAATATTCAGCCTACTGGAGTTTGGTGCTTAGTCAGCATGGCTTGAGGTATATTCTGCGATGAGAAAATTACAAACAGCCAGAGATGATTAAATTTTGACCAGAAATATTGGCCACAGTGCGCGCGATACCTCTACATATCGTTCCGAATTACCTGAATCCATGAAACCTACCTTCTGGTTTCAAGGGAGAGAACTGTCCAAATTCTTCGTATATTCCCTGTTAATATTTGCAAATCAGTATGGGTGCACCTGTTTAAAGATGAGTCATTCAGTGCCTAAATGATTTGGCCTATACTACGCAAAAACCCCGAACACACCTATTTGGAACTTAAATTTAAGCCACTTCTTCATGTATAGGCTCTCTATTCGCTGTTTAATGTTTTCCATTAGACGTTAATTGAAATGTCACCCTTTAGTATTCTGTAGCATTTTGTTCGGATGGTTCGGATTAGATGATAAGTCTAATCGTTGAGTACCGGATGAAAGTGATACGTATAACGCAGTAAAGAGAAAAATTACAGTATCTTGTCTGCAGTATTGTACGTCAAAGTAATTAAAGTGGGAGCGATTTTAATGATCAAGCACTACTGTAATCAAATTAAGCGTCTTCTGCAAAAACAGTAGTTCTTTTTATTATGGTTCTTGGTTTCCTCCAGTTTTAGAGAACTAGGTTACATTTCTTTTCACGGGAAATGTGAAAGGGATACCGAGCAAACCTGATTCCCACAGCAGCTCAGATCGTGACTAACACCAGTACTTGCCTCCGTTAGATGGCATGAGATCAAGTTTCATGTTAGTGGTGTGGTCTGGGTTGTTTCGTTGCTTCGTCTCGTATAATGGTTGTCAGTTTATCTCTTTTTGCACGAGCTATGCAGTCATTCACATCTTTCTTGCGTCAAGTTTTGATGGTCACAATCCATTTTATCAGTAGTTTAGCGAAGTTTTACATATTTAATCATTATATTCAGAGATATATGAAGTTCTATATCTCCATCAACATTCCAACACCTTGTGATTCGGCAACTCTCCTACTTTGCCACGTCATCTGCCTGTTTGTGCCACCCACAACTCAGCCAGCCCACAGACTGGAAGGACACTGACCGAGAAAGGTTCCAGCTCTTGCTGCGATCCATCTCATCTCTCTGTCGTCTAAATCCTAAATTTATAATGTCTTCTGAGGCTTTCCACAATCGAATTTAACATTATTTTGCCGGTAACAATTATTAACCGGTACTGTTTATAATTTGTAATTACTGTTGTAGTTACAGCTTTAATCAGTGCAGTGTTTTCACTTTAATTTTCATGGTGAAAGCCGTCTGGACGTTATTCTGAATGATTTTTTTAAAACTGTTTTTTTTATAAACCTACAGTGTTTGATACTCTTATGCATTTATATTTTTCATCTGCTTAGTTTTGGGAGTAAACTTTGACGTCTTCGGGTACGGGCATACTTTCTGGTGTATTCCATCACGAGTAGTATTCCCTGACAAACAAGAAGCACTCGGAATGTAATACTCATGTCCATCAGCAGGTCTTAGGGCTGAAACTTACGACTTTGCCTTGTGCTCTTGACTTTCAATCAATTGTCCTCAAATTGCTTCATTCTTACTTCACCCTTTAAAATTTGGTCTAAATCAGATCAAAACTGAGTTAACTGTCTTGTGACCTTGGCTTTTGTCTTTTCCATGTGACCTTGATCATTGACTATCAATATCGAAATTCTTTATCCTTGCCTTACCCAGAACAGTTCTACAAAGTCTGATATAAATCAGATGAAAAAAAAAGGTTGACCTTACCCTGTGACCTTGACCTTTGACCTACTGTTCTCGAAAAGAGTAAATTAGTCCTTTGATCTTCAACCCTTTCTTAATGTTTGATCCTAATCAGACTTTCTTTTCCTCAGACACACGGGTCTAACTTTGATCTTGCCATACGACCTTGATCTTTGAATGGTCCCCCTCAACTCGAATTCTGTTCTTCCATTTCCCTCAGCCCTTCCAATTTGGTCTGTATCGAATGAAAACTTTAGACTGACCTTGGTAGGTCAAATGGCTTTGCTTTGTGCCCTAGACCTTTAACCTATTGTTCTCTCAGGTCTTTGGCTGGTATTCTACCCCTTTCACTCAAGTTGGTTAAAACTGGATAGAAACTGCATGAGTTTTTCATGCGCACGCAGGCGTCGAGTAAAGCACTCACTCTCGCTTCCAAGAGCGGATGTAAATATGAGAGATTAACCCTGGATAGGCATAGGTCTTTTTTTTTTTTTTTTTTTTTTAAACACCACAGGCATACCTAGGTATTATTCACCCGGCCCTGGAAGAAAATTTAAAAAAAATGTTCCAATCAATAATTACTCTTGAAACTTGGTATGAGTGTGGAAAAACCTCTCTTGTTCACACTGATATAAGTATTAAAAATTTATTGAGAGGTAGCTATGTGAAAAAAAAAAAAAATCCTAAGATTTTTGAAAAAAAAAAAAAAAAAAGAAAAGGTCGAGAGTTGATGGCTGAATGTATACAAGAGTAAAAACTTTTTTTTGTCCATATTTTATACACCTTTCATGCATCCTCAAAACCTCCCAAACACAGGCTGCTAGCTTCTCTTTTATCAGAAAACCATAAGTGAAAAATATTACTCACACAATAGGCATAGCCGGGTGAAAATCACCCGACCACTGTAAACTATATATGAAAATCGAGGTGTAGAGCATCACCCACCCACCTAACACCGAGTCTCAACACACAGTGCAGCTACTGAGAGAAAGAATGTTCTGGAGATAAAGGAACCATGTCTATAATAGTGTTGCAATATCACTCAGTGAACTTCACCAGGTAAGCCTGTCCAGGGCTACAGGAACATTTAGATTCAAACCAGCTGTTAAGTATTCTCATTATTTAAAAAGCTGGATGTAGTAACTCAAAGCATCAAGAACCTCATCATTAATCCATATTTTCCCTTTCACCAGCAATATAACTGGCGACCAGGGTGTAAATTCGAATGTTTTATGTCGTTTTTTTAAACTTGGCAAAAAATTTATTACCTGCCTTATTTTTCGTTCAGTTGATAGGCATTAACCATAAGCTACCTCTAGACAGTCCTATTCAGATTAGAACTGGCATGTTGTCATAACGGTGAATAACATTCTTGAATAACCATTGCCTGTCATCGCCTATAGGTTAAAGCAGCATAGAGCTTTGGTGTAAAAAAAAAATTGAAAGTTGGGAGATTGCAGGGAATGTAATAAAATTTTACAGTATATTGTACCATACACTAGTTCTGGATAGTGTCAGGTTATGCAAACGAAGAATTTCTAGTTTTAGTTTATTTACCAACAAAATTCTTACTAAGAAACGAACATTTTATGACGATATCACAATGATGGAACAAGAAAAATATATATACCCATGGCTTGTTAACGACCTGAATGTTGGTCATGACTAGATAAATGTGTTGGAAAGTGTGTAGGCAACAAAAATGGCAGCGGGTAGGTGCTGGTAAGCCTGCCTGGGTGCGGCAACACATACGCCAAACATGTGATGGACAAAAGGAAATAAGGCTCAGGGGTCCGTCCAACGTTCACACTCGGATATTGCAGTAGCTCTATCCTGGTGCTTCTTTTCATCTTGTCAGTCACATGTTTCGGGCAAGTGTGGGCGCACCCTAAATTCTGCAGAAAAATCCAACACAAGGAATACGTTCTTCCAGAAGAGAAGTCCTGAGTGAATGAGAGGAGTCAAAATGAATTAACAGAGAACGGAATTCATTTATAACAGCAGATTGTAGCACCGTTGTCACGAAAGTTAGTCATTAATAATGTTAGCATAATAAAACAACCACGAAATTCGGCAGTAGTCTTAAGGCAAGATTCAAATATAGAGCTGAAAGAAAATAAAATGTTCTTCAGTGAAAATATAGAAAAGTTCGTTTCCAGTAAAAAAAAAAAAAAAAAAAAAAAAAAAAGTCCCTACATTTCCCTCTACGTAATGAAAAGCATGATGGTGAAAATAATGAAATCAGTAAAGCTACAAACAACTGGAAACAATCACAAATTAAGAGAGCAAATATTCTAAGGTTACAGTACGCTAGCATTAAAAAAAAAAAAAAAAAAAAAAAAAAAAAAAAGGTAACACTGAAAAGATTAAATGAAGATGAACTGAAAAAACATACTGAAGAAAGAACAAAGAGAGAAAAAAAATGTGAATTGCATTTTACTGAGGAAGCCATCTGAAAAGGCAAGAGTCTCACGCGGAGATTGACTGTTAGCAAAGAACTAAATAATATCTCATAAAATATGTAGGGCACGTTATTAAGTACTAGGGTAAAACTATAAAAAAAATAAATTTATAAATACCTTTATTCTAAAACTATTTTGGATCAATTAACAGCATCAGTGTATAATGGTAGTACATCAGGGGCCACAGTGAGGCAATACTTGCCCTGAGGAACATGGATCGAGGATGACACCCTGGGGAAGGTGTAGTGGTAACTGTTTCGAAGGACACTGGGGTATAAACTCGTTGATGAATGGCTTAATTATTCATTCGATGTTTAAAAAATATTCCTAAATCACGGAGAAATGTTACGGTCACTTCAATTCACTGAAAAGGGATGCCAGAACAACTCTAGTGATTATCCACGCATCAAAAAATTATCAAATGTAAGCAAACCATTCCTTCGGCATTATTACAAAGTCAGTAAATACCTTGGATATAAAACCATCTATCTGAACAGTTAGGATTTAAAAGTGGGTACTCAGCTGTAGACCATCTACATGCAGTGCATCAGCCAATCGAGAGAAAAAAAGAAAGAAAAGCACAAAAGTAAGTCTGAAGATGAACACGACTAAAATAAAAGTACTTTTCATCACTAACGCTCATAGAATCGTATCTCTAATGATAAGGTGGTTTAAAAAGTTGAGGACTATTGTTATTTACGTCATGTGAAGCTGTCTCAAGATCCTGCACGGCCATGGGAACATCATGAAAACGTGCGCACTCCCAGTTATGACCTAGGAATAGGAACCTTGGCAACTCACGAAACCTATGGAGAATAAGCTGAAGGGTGCACGAAGAGCAGTGCAGACATCAGTGGTGAGAATATAGAAGAGACAAGAGGACAGCAACGTGGTTGAGAGAACACTCAGAAGTGCAGAATGTAGACGTGATGAAGATTGATAAAATGTAGGAGGGTGCATAGAGGCCAAGAAGAAGGTGGCTTGATATGATGAATGAATGTTTGAGGAAACAAGGTTTTGATGAGAAAAAAAGAACTGATGAAGTAAAAGAAATAATATTTAAATAAATATGTATGGAGATGGGCATGACGAAGAATTTTTTTATTTTTTTTAAATCAGCGGAATGGTTCTACACCACAGGCGTTGCAGGAGCGACTTTTATCGGGTGAAAAACATTTATGGATGGCGGGGTGTGTGGAACCCAACGGTTCGAGGGCTTTAAACATAAAAATCATTGATACAGTGGCTCATTTCACTGGGTAGCTTCTTATGCTTTAGTGTTTTTGCCTCTGGACTACTCCACACCGTTTGTTGACGTAGGAAATGGGGTTGTGATGATTATGATGATGGCATTCTTGATACCAAAGTTTCATCTCTATAAACTATGGGGGAATGCGTCTTTTCTGAAGCGAGAAATACCGAAAGCTACTAACCTAGCATCATGGTCATACATTTACAAGAAAAAGTATTAAACGCTAGAATGCACACACAGTACAATGTCTGCAAAATATCCATTTGTTTAAATTCATCTGTTCAGAAAATACCTGAGCATTTGTGCGCTAGAGATGACTGCACATTACATGCATAATTTCAGTACCATTTCCAGGTTTATTTTTCTTTTTAGATTTTTTTAAATACAGTATCTGTATTATTACTGTGGCAGCTTCAAAGGTGGAGCTTCTGATTATATTTCTGCTTTTTCAGAGAAGATCAGTAAATAATAATCTAGTTAACACGTAATTCTATTTATACTATATCAGGTCCATTACTCTTCACGTTCTAGGCCTTCTCTGCAAGAAATTGTTCATTTTCCAGCGTCCTGTCTGCCTTCTCTTCACTCTGCTCGTTATTCCATGGCTGAATATCGGTCGCAAGGAACACAACAAAGATAAGCCAGTTGAGGACGTAGACTCCGGCGGCCAACCAGAACACACTCTGCCACTGGCTCAGCGTCTGAAACAGAGAAAGGAATTCAGCAAAGCTAGTATTTCTTTACACATTCGATTAGACACTAATCTTTATTAGTGGAGGACAATAAAGAGAACCGTACTACAGTCCACATATAAGAGCAACAGTGGATTCAACTGGAAACTTTACTGAGGTACAGGTAACATGTAAAAATATACAAAACCATGATTAGCCTAACTAGAAAGCGCTCAGAGAGCGCATTCCTCCGCCAATTTCATTGTCATTAAAAAGGATCCGGATCCGGATGCGGATCCGTGGATATAAGATCCGGATCCGGGTCCAGATCCGCCCCAAACTTCAATCAATTCTTTCTTGGTCCATGGCCCACCTTTCCATAAAATTTCATTGAAATTCACTGAGAACTTTTGAAGATATTGTGCGGGACACTCCTGTTCCGAATCCGCCCCCAGATTTAATCGTTTCTTCCTTGGCCCATTGCTGACCCTTCCACAAAATTTCATCAAAATCTGATCATGACTTTTTTAATAATCCTGCTAACAGACAAACACACAGACATATAAACAAACAAGCCAACGCCGGCAAAAACATAACCTTGGTGGAAGTAATAAATAGGTTTTCCCCCAAAACACTCCCTAGACTATCCCCTTACAACTATTAATAAGGTAAAACTGACTTCGAGGCAATCCACGGCTCTTCACACAGAGGAAGGGATATGTGGGCTGTGCTCCTGATGCAGCAGGGTCACTGTGGGTGCTCCCGCTCGATGTAAGAGGATAGGATCAGCACTCTATACTTCCTGACACGAGAGGATTCTCCACTGATGTCTCTAGTCGTTACAGTAGGCAAAATGTATCATCTTGAGTATCCTAACATGTGAGGGTTCTCCACTGCTATGAGATAGGCTGTGAGGGCATATTAATGACCGACACTGGAGCTGTCTTCTGCAAGAGAGGCCGGTGTGTCATGGGGGTGCTGTTTTCTGCTGACATAGTGTGATACAAATGAAAGAGTAATATCTTTTGCTGTGTTGATCTTGGGAACTAGCTCCTTCCCTTTCAGTGCCGTCTTCAAAACCTGGGATTTCACCTAAAGTGAACCAGAAGAAGCCTATTCCTTGAGAAGCTTTAGCAGGAGGGCTCGTGTCAATATGAGGATTATTCTAAGACCAAGTAGCAAAGGACTGGAAAACTTGGGACCAGACAAGACTGCGACCCGATTTGTTCAACTGCTCCATGTTGCATCAGCGCCTTATATTATTTTGCTCCTCACATGTTGAGACGCCAGCATGCATCGGCACTTGAAAGGATATCAGGTCTGGATCAAGCATCACCTGCAGTGCTTTAATGAGTCTTAATTACCGTTTGGCCTGACTTCTCACCTCCCGCACCTCTACACACAGCTAAATTTCCCGAATATTTTTACTGCCCCTTGCTGTGAGTCGCAGCACCAAAATGAACTGATATGCTGTGAAATAAAGATGCTGTACGGTTTGGTAAAGCTCTATGTGTCTGACCTTCATTATCGCTGAGCATGTTTTTCAAAGATTCTCACTGGAAGAAAAATGTCTGCTTTAAAAGCAGCAGCATTATGGTTCATTGTTCTTACTGAGGGATCATAAGACTGAGCGTTCACCGGTTGCTTTGAATAATGGGCACAAACACGTGCTTCAGAATATTAACACAGTACAGATCAATCAGCTCTGGAATATGATACAAGCGAAGTCAACAAAATCAGCTCCGTGGACATTTAGAGATAAGATGTATAGTTGTGCACAAAGAAAAACTACCTTAACCGTGTCCTCTCCAACCTCTTTGTTATCAGCAACAATTTCGTTGAGCTGCCGTATTACCCTGCCATATAACGCCTAGACACAACATAATTAATTTAACTTGGGGCATTATGTAATTTCATGGCAGTTACTACAGGTATATAGAGTTTATTACTATAGTCGGTTTGTTTTCATCTGACAGAACTAGGATATTCCCACAACTTAAATACTAAGTCCTGGTTATATGAAATTCGGTGAGTTAGTTATGAAGGAAGAGTGAGTCTCCGTGTTTACCAGCCAAATCGACCTTGCGCTCTAACTACATTTGGCCATCAGCTGAGCTGATGTGGGTTAGGGACCTTCATTTGAGTATAATAAAAGCTCTATAGATACCTGTGGTCTGGTAACTTGCCTGTTGTGTGGTCATGGCGCCCACGATGACAGGCACACACATGGTCACCAAGAAAGCCAGGGTGTTGCTCACGCCGTATGCTGTTCCTGTGGGAGAAAGGGAGGTGAGAGAGATTTGCACCACATCATGGATTTCACTAATGCATTTTTATTTTCAATAGGCTTCTCACCACATCTGTGGGTGGGAAAAAATGATGATGATGGTGATGGCGATGATGATTATTTTCTCTTTTTTTTTAATTAGAGGATTGTACCTGTAACGTTTTAATAACAATATTGGCGATGGCTTTTTATTGTTTTCTAGATTAAGGAATGGTACTGCACGAAGTGGACATAATCAGGATACTATGCAAAAGGAGAGTATGACTTGGGAAAGGCTTACCATTGTTTTTTTTTTTTTTTAAGGATGTAATGGTTTGTCTGTGGTAGTTGAGAGGGGGAATGGCGTGCGGTACAGTCTGAGTCACCTTAAAGTGTGTTATGCTGCCACTTGACGTCACGGTACTGTAAACACGGAATAGATGGACCACTTAACCCATCGACTGCTATAGGTACTGGAGAGTGATGGTACTTAAATAACCAGGCAGTTCCGCTGACTGGTTATGCAAACGTTCAACTCCCTCTCTGTCCCCGAAACGAGGATTGTGGACTGCAAGAGAGGAGAATCTATAGCCTGCAGTACACTGGGGTCACATTCACACGAACCTGGGGCTATAACTACTACTACTGCCCTAGGTGTCTGCAAACTAAATATAATCTTCCGCCGTAAGCAGGAATAAACAAAGTTCTTTATTCTCGGTCAAAATGTTAATTGTCTTTATTCACATTTTCGGTGGCCTAGGTTTCTCTTCAGCATAGATCGTTAGCCGAAAAAAATACAAATTATGCAGTTAGCAGTCAAATAAGTAGAAGCAGGTAACTGTTAAATTAAATTTCTTTTCCTGTCCTGATGTTTATTGAATTAATTATTTAATGGTTAAGCTACATGTACAAATGAAAAGTTGAACATGAATATGCAGTGGAAATTTGTAGTTTCAACGGAGCCATCACACAGGCAGTACATAGCAGAGGTTAAAACTGTATTTCATATTGATCCCTTGCGCCTTTATATTTAGGGGTGTACACTAGGTAAATGTTGCTGTTCTTTATTGTATTGTATACTTAGGATTAAATTAATGTTATCCTGTCATTTATTAATGGTGCAGCAAAACAGATCTCAGCACTGCCGAGCAACATTGAATCACAGAGATAGAAATGATACGATAAATAACAAGACAGTGAGAGATGAATTCGAAGCCCAGTATTGCGATCTTTGGAACTCAACCAGCTTCAAAGAATATGGTGCAGGCGTTTCATAATTCTTGGACTATGAGGAGTTCGACATTACTTTCCTCAATTGTATAGCCATGAGCAAATGTGTACCAGCAATTCTCTGCAGACTTTGGCAATGGAAAATGTTGCATGAACCACATTTTATGGAAGGGCAACATGAAGCACACCACAGAAAGGTATAAGATTGGATGGGAACTGTGGAAGGCAGGACGCAATACTGGCAAAGGATTATCGACGACTTTTACCCATGAATGTACCTTACCTGCAAAGTTTGGAGAAAGGTCAAGATGGTTCGCAAGGTGTCCCGAGCAGATGGCACCAGCACAGGCCGTACCAACACAGAGGAAGGCGACAGCGAGAGAAGCCTTGCAGCCCGTGTAGCCCACCACCACCAGCACAATACCAGGCATCATCAGGGCTGGAACACAGGAAACATAGGGTAGAGGTGTGGTGGTAGTGATGGAGTGATGTGGTGAGTGATGGTGACAGTGCTCGTGGAACTAGGGGTTTGGTTTCAGCGAGTGAGAATGTAGACGTTCAGTTAATGGTGACAGTGATGGAGTGATTCAATGACTGCTAATGAAAGTGATGGAGTGATGCAGTAGATGATGATGATGGTGATGGTGAAACAAGTGGAGTGATTCACTGAGTGATAGTGATAGTGAGTGGTGGGAAACAGTGTATGATTGGGGACATAAAGTCCACCTAACACTTCACCACTTCTGAATCTTACCCTCCTCTGCCACAGATGATTCTCTTTTATATGAGAATCACTGGTGAAGGAGGTAGAACAGTGAAGTGGGAACAAATGAATGTTTTTAAAAATCTGTTTATTGCATAGAGGGAATACTGTTAATTGCCTGTGTGGTTTTGCAGGGGTGTCGACTATTAAGAGTGGAACAGAATGAAAGACTGGTGGAAGAACAAAGGAAAAAAAGTAGTTGAATTCGATTTAATACTGAAGTTGTGATGTGAGTGCATTCAAGTACTTGGGTAGTGTGATGAGTAAGGATGGAACTTTGGGGGATGAAGTACGTGAAAGGGTACAGCAGGGAAGGAAGGTTGTTGGTACACTGAAAGCAGTGATGAGAAATAGGGAGGTGAGTATGGAAGTTAAGAAGTCACTGCATGATGGTATTGTGATCCCTACTCTGACGTATGGAAGCGAGGCGTGGACCTTGCAAGAGGGGAACAAGTCAAGAGTGAGAGCAGTGGAAATGAGTTACTTGAGAGGAGGATGTGGAGTGACGTGGAGGGACAGGTTGACGAATGAAGAAGTGAAGGAACGTTGTGGGGTAGATGTGGATGTGGTTGAGAAGATTAGGAGAAATACACTGAGGTGGTTTGGACATGTGGAGAGAATGGAGAATGAAAAACTGACTAAGAGGGTGTATGTAGGTGAGGTGGAGGGAGGGAGAGGGAGGGGTAGACCGAGGATGAGGTGGAGGGATGGAGTTGAGAGGTATATGAGGGAGGGGGGGTGAGTTGGGGGGAGGGTAGTCAAATGGTGGGTGACAGAGTGACTTGGAGGCGTTTTGTCTGCGGCCACCCTTTGCGGGATTAGGGCGTCGGGCTATAGATAGATAGAGATTTTATAAAAGAAGGAGGGGCATATAGGTTACTGCAGGTAAGATATGTCACGTGATCAATGAAGAAGAAGAAATAGGTTAATATGAATTTGGAAGGCAAGTGAACGTAATTTTCTCAAAACAGAAGCTGCCCAATAAAGGTACAAAAGTGTAAGAATGATTGTAGAAAAAAGTATGAACTTGTAAAAGATGATAATGAGAATACTATAAAATAAATGAGAAATCAGGGAATGATCGAAAGACATCTCTAAATAACTGATGAATGGAGATTATTAGAGCAGAAGGGTTGTAGACACTGTTTGATTTGGATATGCATGAAGAGGGAAAGTGGTGCCCAAGAGTGTGGCAGTGATAAAGTGACGAGCGGTGAAAAAGAAAAAGAAAAAAAAGTGCAGTAGGTTTTAATGAGGTATAGATGAAAGTGCTGTGGACTATAATCAAGAAAGCTCAAATGAAAGAAAATGTTGTGGAAATACTGGAATGACCTGTTTATGGAACACTTAAAAAAAAAAAATCGCCTTCCAAAATATGATGTTGGTTAAGGTACCCGTTACCGATAAACGAAGTTGAAGATAAGAAGCAAAACTCTACGGAATTTAGTCGCCGTGTTTCATAAAAAGCCAGTCCACATTAAAAAAATATACTGTACTTCGGCTGTCATTCTGTCATCTTTGACTATAGCCTCACCAAAAGTAATAGGCTTCTGCACATTCACACAGTTGATATTTCCTGACGGTTTAGAGAAAATTTCGTCCACAACTTTTCGATATATCTTGAGAGAGAGAGAGCGCACGCACGCACACACACACACACACACACACACACACACACACACACACACACACACACACACACACACACACACACACACACACACACTGTATCGCCTCGTCTTGCCAAAGGTGGGCCATAATTATGAAGGAAGGCTGTGACAGTGCCGTTATACTTAAGGTGACCGAGGTGAGCGCAAAAGTTAAGAATTGAAGCTAATTTGTGCATCTGATGTGGTAGATATGTAATGGTAAAATCCTGAACGGCTTTTATAAAACTGTGTGCAGATGCGGCAGATAATACTATGGCTTTTAAAAATTGTGCGGGCGCTTTTTCTCTTGTCATTACTTTTCTCTCCGTTGAATATTACCATCAAATCTAACATCGCTGCAACTCACAAACAGTAGCAAAGAGCCTCCTGGAGTTCTTGACTTTGATGTAGCCTCTTGTCACCATCCAGTCGCCCAAGATGCCTGTCACGGTGGCGCCAATGAACTGAGTTAAGAATGGCAGAGCGGAGAGGATCCCATTCTGTGGGGGTCAGAGGAAACTATTCTAGAATGCATTGTTATTACTGTGCTGGGAGACTCCAAATGAACTTCAGCAAACAGACGTTATTCTTTATTTCATTCTCGCCCCTCCAGACGATTGTATCAAGCTTAGAAGAAAGTTTTCGAACTAAGGGGTTAGATATAACAAGGATTAATTAAATCATCTGGAACTAGCAAAATTAAACGGTACAGAGCACGTCATCTGGTTCAAAGATGATGTACGAACAGACTGAAAGATTATGTGGATATGTGAAGCACCATAGCTCATTATCTCTTTGAACCCTTCAGGCCAATGACGTCTGCTTTTATTGTATTCATACTAATTCTGTAAGTTTTTATTCTTCTTAGTAGAATTCTTGAAATGGAGAGATTAGGTATAGCCTTCACTAACACCTTCACTATCAGGGAACACTCTTTTGGTGAGCAGAATCTACTGGCAGCAGCATTAAATATCTATAATATATTATCGCAGTGATGAGGATGATAGTATGCGATGTCATAAGTTTCTAGTGCTAAATACTCTCAGAAATTTCTGAAAGATAATTATATTGTAAAATATCAGCAGGATCTAGAATCTTCCCTTTACAATCTTTGACTCACACTGGTGATGGAGAAGCCCAGGATGGTGGCCATGTATGTGGGCAGCTGTGTGAGGAGGAGGTTGAAGCCGAACATGCTGCCGATGTGGGCGAAGGTGGTGGCCCAAAGAGGAATACTGGTCATGATGCTGCGCCACGGGGTGCGGCTGGGCTGGTGGAGAGAACGGCAAGTGGCTGATCTGATAAATAAGCAAAATTTCTTCCAGTTCGATTCTCAGACCGACCAGATTCTTGAACAGTGTTTTCAGTATAGAAATTTCCAGCAGATACAGCATACAGAATGGTTACATACACAAACTCAGGTTACATAAAATCTTTGTGAAATGAAGAAGCTCATCACACCCATCCTTGATAACCTACCATTCTTGCGGAGGAAAATCATATATTGTGTAACAGTATACGCTTAGTATTACTTTCATCTCCATCAATAAACCACATTTCCACACCACAAGACACTCATTTTGCGATGCACTTGACAGAAACTCACACCTCGAAAAATTGTCAATCGCATAAGTACACCACGCTATGGTAACTTGTTTGTGAAATGAACACAAAACTTAGTAAATCATGCGGCAATGTTAGGCGTTAGGAGCATCTGCGTGATTCTGCAGCACATGGCTTGCCTCACGCACAATCAAGCACGTATGAACAGTTCTTCACCTCAGTCTTCACAACAGTTTCTGTGCTCTACTGGTGAACATTGCAATACCGACCATGTTTTACTGAAGATTCACCTGAATTTAAGAAGCATAATTAGTCTTCTTAAAGGTTTTCATACTTAGGTACCCTCCTTGCTCCTCCTTAATCCGTCATTCTTCCTTCCCTCCGTGCCTCACAATCTGTTCCTCATCCTCCCCTCTCCCAAAATCTGGCACTTCTCTAACATCCCACCTTTTTCTTGTTTGCTTCCTCCTTCAGGCCTTGTATTATATGATTTTTTTCATCGAGTGAGATCCGTGGGTGCTGCTGCGGTGTGTCATACATGAAGATGGCCCAGAAGAGGACCCAGAGGAGCGACACCCCACCAGTGAAGTAGAACACAGATGGCCAGTCCAACCAGGCGATAAGCAGACCGCATAGTGGCATAGTGATCACCGTACCCATTGTGTTGCCTGCAGAGACCAAGAAATAAAGCAAAAGCTGAACTGTCTTTTATTCCCGCTTTCTTTGTATAGATTCTACAGTCCTTCATGAAAACAGTAAAATCTTAATTACAAAACAACGTTAATTTCTATTCACAGCGACTATGATAATTACGAACTGAGAACACAAGTTTAGCATATAAAGTGGTTATTGTCCCTGAATGGCATTATGCAAGCGCCATACCACAATTAGCTCTTGAATTTAAATCCTTTTGGGCTAACATCCGACCAACTAGTCTACAAGGTATCAATTTGTTGGATACATAGCTACAACCTGGTGTAGTTCTTTTTGTAATTTTTATTAAAGTGGAACAAATAAGAGGAATTTAGTAATCTCGTATTTGTAGCAATAAGAAGTGTTGTCTTACATCCATTCTATCTTTTGCGATGTAAGCATCCTGCCTTGTCACTGATGATCAAACATACAGATTCTTTCCATCTGAACACTTGACTTTCAAGCCTTTTGATTTAACCACATTCCCCATACACTAAAAACACACGAAAATAGACTTTGGAGAACGCCCTTCTGTGTGTGTGTGTGTGTGTGTGTGTGTGTGTGTGTGTGTGTGTGTGTGTGTGTGTGTGTGTGTGTGTGTGTGTGTGTATAATCATTTAGAAACTGAATAAATACGTGAATAACATGGTGGCTAGACTAGGAGAAAAAAGAAGAAGGGATAGTAGAGAAACACTGCCCTTTATGACTGTGAAATGTTGAAACAATCAAATTCAACTCGAAATTCATTTGACTCAGAGGTGGGTAATGGATTATATTAAGCCAAAGACAGGTGCATAATGGATGTGTTTATTACCTTTTGATTATAATTTACAGACTTGGATATTAGACAGGGTAAAGGGTTGAACAGTTAAATGTCAATAACGAAGACTGACTTGCTCGTTTTCTCTCAAAGCTGTCAACAGTGAGGGATGAGACTGGAAAATGGGATACTCACACATATAGGTGATGGACATGAAGCGGGGTCTCTCTAGAGGTGGTATCCAGCGGGCCACCATCGCGTTTAGGGACGGGTACACCACACCCTGATGATAGTTACAGATCAGTACATCAATAATCACATGGCAAGACTTTGGTGCCCCACTTTTTAACCCCTTCAGTTCAGGGACATAATCAGTATCTTAGTTTTGCCTATCACCATACAATTTTATGCAACACTTTGATCTGGAAGAGTATGATGCAGCCTTCATTAAACCATTCACTACTTGGGTATTCTCCTAAACTGAATGAAATCGATCTGGTACTGGTATAAATAAAATGTGAAGGATGTCTTCGAACCTATGGAGTCAGCTTAAGAGTCGATGTAATGGTTCTATCTGCCAAGTGTACTATTTGTGAACCACATCTATAACGGGGAAAAAATAGGATATCAATATATGGTTACGCCTGTGAGTTGGAGCCAGGATTCTTCAGCTTTGAATGCTGTCCGAATGATTGTGTGCCTCACTTCACCGGGGATGTTGTTGGTAAGTCTCCTACTTTTGTCCACTGTCTTTCCTTGATTCTGAATCCTACCCTACCTTGTTTTTAAGTGGAGTTAAAAGCTTTTGGTTATAATGATAATGAGGGTGAATGTTAATGTAATTCGATTCAGTGTTTGTGTTATTTTAATCGTAAAAAAAGAAAAAAAAACGAAGAAAGGAAGGGGAAAAAAAAAGCATCTCGTGTATGTAGCGTTGCTTTTATGGCCAGCCAGGTTCACTGTTTTGCAAAACTGGAGCAGCTATTAACATTTAAACGAGGCGAGTTTAGGTTCGCCATTTATTTTCGTAGGTGGAAACGTACTCACTGACCCATTGCAGAGATTCAGCCTGCAAGAGTACATAGAAGATACAATGATCCGTATTATCGTCGGCTGAGGAAGCTCCCTGACAGCTTTTCCGAACTGATTGTTTTTGTTTATTACACCTTACTGTTCTCTTCTGTTACATAAAGCCTTCCAATACCGCCATACTCTGCATAAATACCGTACAAATAGGGTATTTGGACATTATTATTTCCAATACCGCCATACACTTCATAAATACCGTACAAAAGAGTATGTGGACATTAACCACCAATTCCAAAAATAAATCTATAAGGAAGAGGTGTAACGGAGCTTCCTTAGCCGACGAAAATGAGAACCATCAAGTCTTCATTATTCACTTTCATTGATGTTCTGTTTTGGTACTAAATCACAGTAGGTTATAGAACAACTACATTTTGACATTCCGTTGGTCTCTTTGAGGATAGTTTGCCACTGTTTCCAATTTACAGCACCATTTTTTTAGGGGAAAAGTTTGATATTTTGGAAGTTATATTTCATACAAAATGAAGAATGCTTCTATACGAAATTTACTGAGATTTGCGAGCAGAACTAGGTTACTATTAGTTCTGTCTGAATGTTTTATGCTAAAGAAAAAAAAATTAATACAGTGACCGAATATAATGCATGTTCATTTTAAATCTTCCGAAAAAAGAGCAAAGCTTTTAGGGAAAAAAATATTGTTTCAAGCCTTTTTCATTTTGAAAAAGTTGGTTTTATTCAGTTCAATTAATAAATCTGGTAACGACCACGTTAAAAGTTTTCGTAACCTCGAAAATTACGATGACTTTCTTATTACTTTATTGCTCTTATAGCTACACTGTTTTGTCAGTTTGTCATACCTCTTCTAGTTAAAAGATTAAAAACAACCTCCATCAATCCTCTCATTATGATGATATATTCGTAGTCTCGTTACCACCAAATGATTTATTCAGCATGGGAAGACTTTAGTAACCCCTATTAGTTCTTTCGTTACAAAGATGTCTTTAGCATGGATTTTTATTACTACCATTCAGTTTTACACAACCCGTGGGACACCACTCGTAGTGAATGAGATAAAGTTTGTACTCACATTAGAAAGTCCAATGAGAGTCCTGAGCACAATGAGCAGGATGTAGTGAGCTCTGGCTGCGAGTGGCGTAAGCAGGGTGAGCAGACCGCCGAGCAGAATGGCACCACCAAACACTTTTTTTGTTCCGTATGTCTCTGCCAGTCGCCCTCCTGGAATCTGTGGCGGATAGGTGTGTGGTGACAGTTATGGGGTGAACAGAAAGGAGTGGGATGGACAGAGAGGTATGGAATGAAAGAAGAGTGAGGTGACAGAGGTGTGCAGTGACTGAGAGGTATGATGTGAATAGAAAAGAGTGGAGTAGACAGAGAGTTGAGGAGTGAACAGAGATATGAAGTGGGCAGAAAGGTATACGATAAACAGAAAGATGTGGTGTGGACAGAGGCGTAAGGTGATCAAACAGATGTGAAGAGAAGTGGGGGCTGAACAGACAGGTGTCGACAGAGGTATGGGGTGAACAGACAGGTGTGGAGTGCAGGGGACAGGTGTGGAAGATGTGGGGCAAGGAGGTCTGATGAAAACACCGGTGGAGGAGTATGTGCTTTATGGTGTGACGAAGCACTGAAGTGGCTGAAGTGATGAAAAAGAGACAGTATGCTTCTATAAGATATATATATATATATATATATATATATATATATATATATATATATATATATATATATATATATATAAATATATTTATATATTTTTTTTTATATATATATATATATATATAGATATATATATTGAGATAGAGTGAGTGTTTCTATATTTATATATATATATATATATATATATATAGAGAGAGAGAGAGAGAGAGAGAGAGAGAGAGATATATTTATATATATATATATATATATATATATATATCTCTGTATATATATATATATATATATAGATATATCGATATAGATATAGATATAGATATAGATATAGATATATGTATATATTTATATATATATATATGTATATATATATATATATATATATATATATATATATAAAACACTGTACATAATACTTTATATTTCTTGCACCACTATTTACAGGGTCGTCTTCTAGGCCTGTGTTTTCATTGCAACTCAGCAGATAGCATTGCTGAAAGCCACTCTTCTCTTGTTAACCAAGTCACCACAGGGTACTGCTTACCAGACTCATTTCATTTGGGGTGAAATACTTCTAGGATAATGATTTTGACTAACGGACAAATATGGAGTTAGAAAGTAAATATTTGACTTAAAAAAAAAAAAAATGTCCATTTATATTTCTATTTATCATCCAATTCTTTTTGTTTTCTACCCGATCAGGAGCGCAGGGACTCGGAGCTAAGCTACTCATTTCCTACATTTATGAGAGAATGACCAGCCTCACTAATCCCTGAGTGTCATTACGTGAGCAAAATGCTCCAACCAACCTTCGGATGTAAGCTATCACCGGTCCCATCCAACTGGAGCATCATAAACCACTAAACAACCAGACGTATTTGGTTATGTGGTTACTATCGAGCATAGTAAATGGTTTCTTGTGTTACAGGAAACCATTTGGCTTACTACTCATGGCAGAGCCATCTGAATGCATCACTACACTAAGTACTACCACTAATGTGATTCACAAAATTGTCTTTGAGATTTGTCTTCTTAAGATCTTTGATAAATATGGCTCGTGTTTCGTTAGTTCACCCATCCACGTCAGTTCACCATGGAGTCACGGCAAGGAAGTGTATTATATCACTAGAGGAAGACTGAAAGCCAATGTATTTCATGGGAGATAAAATATAGAGTTTATTGGAGGTTCGAGTCCTGTGAAGCTGGAGAAACACCTAATTTTGAATTACTTGAATTTGACTCAGAAAAAAATAGGAGAAAACTCACATTAGTTATGGTGTACCCGTAGAAGAATGAACCGAGAATAAGACCCTTCTGAGCACCCGTCAGCACCAGCTGCAATAGAATTGAGACAGGATTATAAGTTTGTTTACATATCAGGACTGTGCTGTGACTAAACTACTGTATGTAACTTAATACAGATAAGCTCTGGCCGTGAAGAGGCAATATAGATATAAATTTTCATACGAAGTACCCCCCGATATATTCTTTCAAATATGATAGAAAGTCAGTCCATGGGCTGAAATCGAACTTTAACATTAAAAAATATGTGAGCAAATTAAAACAACACTGGCCACCGTAACTGGCTACAATTCTCATCTCTCTACCTTGAATGCTGTGCTGCAACAAGAGTCATGATACTGTGTTATATTGACACTGAACTACGAGAAATAAGTTCCTAAAGAACAAAAATCTCTGCTAAGTTAAGGCTGAAGAACAATGGCTATATTTCTGCGAATATATCCAACTGTTAAGAACTTCAGTATTCTTTCCAGTAGGGTCTAACACTTGGTACCTTAGAATTCTCCTCGCCATCAGGGTTATCCACAAAAGTTGCTTCTGTCGTGCTCAGGAAGAATCCCGCGTCACTGCCACCTCGCCAAAATTCGCCTGGCGTTACCCTGTCCTCCCTCACACTCTCGTACATGCCAGCAGAGTCGTTCACCTGACCCAACCGGATAAAAAAGGAGTCATATATTTCAAAGCTGAATTTTGTTTATAATATTTCTGGGTGTATTAGTTCACCTGCCTCGACAGAAAATGAGTCGTATATTTCGAAGATGAATTTTATCTCTAATTTTGCGTATATGATTCAACAACAACAAAAAAAAAACAATAGTTATGTATTCGTATAACACCTCTGATCAAAGCGAGTATTATACAGGGTGGCCCATACATAGCATTCCATTTCCACTCCACTGGGCTATTTCTCGTGTGTTGTGGGAACGGCTCGGTCAATGATATTGTAGTCTACCCTGCATCAGTCATTCATTTCCTACTCACATTGTCACAATCACGCCCACACAAGCACTCTGAGCCGTGTCCGTTCAACCTTGTATATTATTTTTTTTTTTTTTTCCTGTCACCAGACTACTGTATATTTTTAAGCTCAGAAGAGACTTTCCGAACTACTTGGGTCATTAGTTGAACCCTCTCTAAAGCTGAATAGCTGAATAAAATCGTCTGAAGATTGCATGAATAAAACTAGCGTCCTGTGACTGAAGGGACATAGGCTGACCCCTGCCAGTGCGATGCAGTATGGGGTGGCGGTGGCGTCCGAGGGCTGGGTGGTGTTGTGGTGGTCAGGGCGGGAGACAGCCACGTCCACCATGGCCACGATGGCGACGGACATGTTGATCCGCATCATGTACAGAATCATCACTCCGAGAGACGTCAGTATGCCCAGTGAGAGACGGGCTGGTACCGAGTCTGCAGGAGCGAAGAAGACTTAAAATTATAACCTATCAACTACACGAGAGTCATTAAGATTTCAGTATGGTTGGAGGTTTTTCAATCATATAATGCCATCAAGGAGAGCAGCCTGGTTAGTTACCCTTAAATACCCGTAAGCTGGACTATGGTAGCCTACCCTTGGGTCTCTATCTACCCTCCAAGGAGATGAAATGGTATTGGCCATTGTTGTTTTATTATTATTATTATTATTATTATTATTATTATCATCCATCCATCCATCATCCAATCCTACATTGCCCCATGAGGAGCGTAGGAGCTCGGGGCTAGGCAGTTAGTCCCGACATTTAAGATGAGAGTGACCAGCCTCACTCATCCTTAGTGGCATTACATGAGCAATCAACCCCAACCATCCCTTGGATATAAACCTTCACCGGCTCAATCCGATTGGAGCGCAATAATTATCCATTAAACCACCAGGTGCCAAAATTTGGTTATATGGTTACCACCCAGCTTAGTAAATGGTTTCCTGGTGTGCAGGAAACCATTTGGCTTGTCACTCAGTGTAGAGTCACCCACAGGCAGAAGGAAAAGGAAAGAATGAAGGAAAGAAACACAGAAGAGGATGGAAGGAAAGAAGGATGGAGGAGAGGAAAGGGCAGACACCCGACAACAGCACTACATCGAGTGAGTGGATGGTGAGCGCCCCCACCTACCACAGTTTTATTATTATTATTATTATTATTATTATTATTATCATTAATTAGTAGTAGTAGTAGTAATAATAGTATTCCGCATCGTTTCCCAGGAAGTGGAGTCTTAATTAGGTCATGTCCGTCCATCCGTACATCCGTTAGTCGGTGCGTCCGGTCGTGCGCTCCACCCTGTACCTCAGATACCATTCGTTGGAATTTTCTTATATTTTTTACGACTGTAGGGCCATATAGGAGGAGGATGCCCGTCTTTTCGAAATCTTTAAAAAATCCAAGATGGTCGACTTATGACTAACTCCCTCTTCCTGAAACTTTAAATCATTTGTATCTCCTTTACTTTAAATGATTGGTTTAGAGGTCGTCAAGAAGGGAATATCAGTACTTATTATTAGCTGCAGTGGCGTGTTGCCGTGACGTGAGGAAAGTGCCTGTAATCATCTGTCCATCTACTGCCAGACGCCCCAATCTCATATTTTGTACGACAGTGGTGTAAAGCTTGTCTAATAAATAGGAGAGAAATACTATCAAATATTAATATTATTGTGCTGGTAGCCATGAATTTTCTCCCGTGGTAACTCAGATAAGCTCTCTCTCTCTCCCCCCCCCACCTTAGGGAAGAAAGGATGCGTGGATGATGACGATGATGATGATGATGATGATGATGATAATGTACATGTATCGACTGACTGGGGACAAAAGTGTATAAGGTCAGTGATAATTCTTTTTGGGAGATTCACCACTTCACCCAGACATCGTATATATTATTTTCTTTTTTTTTTTTTTTTTTGCTTATGAGAAGTTTTGTGGAACGATATGGGATAGATATTTCCTTCATTAACTCCTTCATTATGATTGACCTTAACCCCTTCAATCCGACGACGTATTTATTTTCTTTACTACATTCAGACGATTTTACTCATCTTTGGAGTGACTTTTCGAACTGAAGGGGTTAGATTTTCAACCTTCATTTACCCCTTCACTTCAAGAGGCCTCGCAAATGTTAAATAAAATCGTCTGGAGATAGCAAAATTAAATCTATATATACCTCATCAGACTGAAAGGATTAAGATCAATACAAAATCATCTGGTAGCAGAAGGAATCAACTAAAAAAAAAATGGGGGGCCCCTGAGTCAAGAGGTTGAGAGAAGGATGGATATTATACTGCACTGCATTCTGGGTTTTAGCATATGTTGGTTTATCAGTATTTGCAAGGAGCTTATTTTCAGAACTATACATAATCCAGTGCTCCACACTTAATTTTCCTATTCGGAACTCTGTGTCATGATATAGTATTGGATCGTATTCTAGTAACAATAAAAAGAGACAAACGATCCAGCAAGACTATTAATCATCTCCAACAGAGCTTAACATATTTCTTTAATTTGAATACCCGAGATACTGAAGACAACCTCCCAGTTGAGGGAAATATCTTTTTAAATTCAGTGGCCTTTTCCTCTGGCCAGTAATCTTCATATTGGAACTAGACCTAGATATGATTAACGTTAGGTTTCTAGGCCAAGGTTTTCATAGATTAGAGCTCAAACACACACACACACACACACACACACACACACACACACACACACACACACACACACACACACACACACACACACACACACACACACACACACACACACACACACACACACACACACACACACACACACACACACACACACACACACACACACACACAAGATAGCGGGGATGTAATGCAGTATGATAGCTGTGCAGACTTAACTGGCTGGCTGCAATACTCATATCAAACAACTGTCATATTGCAGGGTATGTGGTGGCGGAATGGTTAGCAAAGTGACCTTTAGATTGAAAGGACGCGAGTTTCATCCCAGATTTAAGCAAAGAACTGGTTAATTATTTGAATTTTATTACAGCAAACTTTACTGATCTTCCAAAAGACCCACTAGCATGTATTAAGAACAACCCACCTAATACATCACACCATCCCTTCATGAGACAGCCCTAGGATGCCTTTATAATGGACGGTGGGTATTAGTGCTGAAGTTATGATAAGTGAGGGTGTGTGGTACGCAGGAAGATTGCTGGCCCTAAGGGAATGGGTTGTCAAATCTTTGCCTAGAGTCAGACGCACAAAAAAAAAAAAAAAAAAATCATAAAGCCAGACACAAGTGCGAAAAAACCGTGCCTGCCACGAGCGTTGTAATCTTCCAGGATGGAGAGGTATATGAGAGAGGAGGGTGTGAACTGAGAGCAGGGCAATGAAATGGCGGGGGATAGGGCGACATGGAGGCGATTTGTTTGTGGCCACCCCTTACGGGTTTAAGGCGTCTGGCAATAAATAGATAGACAGATAGACAATGACGGCTGTATTAATCCTGTATGCGAGAAGCTGCTCTGAGAGTGTCCTACTTTAGTATAATTATCTCTCAGGTTCTCATGACACTTCAGCTGATGAGAGTCGTCTGGTATTATATAAAATAGGATTCTAGATTTGTAATGACCAGGAGAGGGTTAATAGTGGCAGTATAAACTCTTTCAGTCTCTTTTGAGTAATTCATCCTTAAGCTGCACCAAAATACTGAAGTTTTCCCCTACCATGAGAGATCTAATGAAAGATCTAATTCGCTTTTTGCCACGTATATTTGAACGAACATGTTGCTCTGTTTTTGGCTTTCATGGTTTAACAATTATGGTCATTTACCTAGGGAACAGAGAATCGAAAGATTTCTCTTGTCGCTACCGTGGCATATTGTTTATGTCTATGGGAAAACAAGTGTAAGACAACTTGCCTGTCAGTATTATCCGTTCAGAATGTCAAACTTAGAATGCGAACCTCATTTCAGAGCTACAGACAGAAAATATCAGTTATTAAATGTTAAATCACGGAAGCAGTTTATGTAAAGTAAATGATTAGTCTATTTGTTATTTTTTTAAAGAGAGGTGGTAAAGTTAAGTGGGTAGGATCGACTAGTAGCTCTTGCAAAAGATCATCCCCATTTTAGCCACGAAACTATTTTGTTAACAAATTGGTCAGGAGGGAAACTATGACCCATTTCGAGAAATGTTATTTTGCCGGTTATGCCCCTCGACGCAGGTAAGTGGTCGAAGTACGTGTTTGTACTGAAATAGCCTAGATGCCCAAGAGAGAGTCCCTCAACCGTATAAATTCTCTGTTTCTAAACAACTATTCCGAGCTTGACCCTGGATCTGGCATTAGATCTTAGGAGCAGAGATTTAGCAAAATGAGGAAGTTGAGAAAATATAAGATGTGAGATAAAATAAAGAAAAGAAAAAGAAAACAGAAAAGATGATACCACAATAACAAATGGAAGTAGTTCGAGAACAGGTGAATAGTTTTAGGAAGAACTAAATATGTGCGAAAAGGAGTATGAAATCTATCGGAGAACGAAGGTATGGTGGATATAAAGAAATAAATTAATAAAAAAATATTGGTTAAAAGGGAAGGGCATCCGTGGGTTTGTTAAGATGTAGCGAAAGCATCAGTTTTTGGAAGGAAGGGTGCTGTGTGTGTTCAGGAAAAGCTAAACGCGTAGTAAGAGTTGTGTGTTGGAAGTGATGAGAAAGTTGTAAAAACAGTGAACACGAAGCTTAAAAATAACGACTTGTACTGGAGAAAGGTGTGTAATGTATAAGATATGACATACAGGTGCGATGAATTGGTGTAATAAAGTGTGATGTATAAATAAGGTGATGTATAAGTGTGATGAATAAGATGTGGTGTAAGAAAAGTATGCCTTGTAAAGATAGGCACTGAATATTGTCCAGCATGGTATAATTCAAAGATATAAAGCTGGATGGAGTAACTTAGAGCACTGGAAAGGATGGACTGGGATGCGGACTGTTGGCGGGGCAAGGTGTGAGCAATGGACTACTACACCCTGTACAGGTGTGTGTTGTAAGTTGGGCAGCATTGGCGATGGGAAGGCTTAACCTACAGTCCGACGACGTAGTTGGTATTTTATTTTTACCATATACAGACGATTTAGTCTGGCTTATACAAAAGTTTTTGTAGAGGGAGTTAGAGGTAGCCAAAATTTACCCCTTCACTATAGGAGGTCCCTTAAGAGCCGAATAAAACCTCTGAAAACTGCAAGAAAATGTTAAGAATGTGTAACCAGTTTGAAGGAGTTAAATCACATAGGTAGAGAGGACAAAACGAGCTGGCATGGTGGTGAGGTAAGGCAGGCTTCGTGAATACTGTCATTATAGATGGAGTAGTATGGGCGTGATGGAGTTATTTCCAAGAAGAAAAACAATGACAAGTACGAGAAAGTAAGACCGCACTTTTCTCACATGTCTTATGACGCAGGTTAAAAATAGGTTGAATCATGACTAGTTACATGATGCGCAGTAATCAGCTTATCTGAGTACTGTACAGCATGTCGGCCGATTCACACAAATATCTTCTGTCAGATAAAAGACTGAAGGAGGAATGACAACTGCCTAACCACTTGAATTCGGTGACATAGATTATTCGTGTTACCATCACATAATTTTGCTCAGTTTGGAAAAGAATGTCAAATTTCAGAGGTTAGACATAGCTCTCATTTACCTCTTCACAACAAGAAGTCTCCCTTAGCTGAATATTTTCGTCTCGAGGTAGAAAGAACAAACCTTTGATGTACGTCACTGAAAATCAGGAATTCATGTTGCAAAGACTGGTTTCAAAGATTCAAGAGATATCTGGTTAAGGGTTCGTTACTGGGCGACAAGGGAAAGCCACAAACACACGATACTCAATTATCAAAGCCTCAGTGATGTAACACTATCTATCTATATACCTAGGCTGCTTCCCCCAACGAAAGGGAGATAGCCGAGACAGGACAATACACCCCAATTTACTCATCCACACACACACACACACACACACACACACACACACACACACACACACACACACACACACACACACACACACACACACACACACACACACACACACACACACACACACACACACACACACACACACACACACACACACACACACACACACACACACACACACACACACACACACACACACACACACACACACACACACACACACACACACACACACACACACACACACACACACACACACACACACACACACACACACACACACACACACACACACACACACACACACACACACACACACACACACACACACACACACACACACACACACACACACACACACACACACACACACACACACACACACACACACACACACACACACACACACACACACACACACACACACACACACACACACACACACACACACACACACACACACACACACACACACACACACACACACACACACACACACACACACACACACACACACACACACACACACACACACACACACACACACACACACACACACACACACACACACACACACACACACACACACACACACACACACACACACACACACACACACACACACACACACACACACACACACACACACACACACACACACACACACACACACACACATATATTCATTCGCATCTGCCCCAAGGGGAGGACATTATTCAGCATGTTTTGATGTACGATAAACTTTTGTATGAAAAATGTTACGTCTCCATGAATGACAAACTAGAAAGTTCTGTGCTCGATAAAGTGTGTTGAGTACAAGAATTATCATCTTTGTTCAGTGAAAGGCAGTATTCACACCAAGCAATAATACACTTATTTCTGACATTGCCAGAGGACGCCTTCCTAACTGTAGTACAAAGAGGTGTGTTTCTTCTAAACTGTACAGTATGTGTATAGCCACGTTTATATACGTATGATCTTTTTTTTTTTTCGTATTCGCTTTTGTTTTGATATCCTGGTAGAGTAAAAAGTTACGTACAAAGGCATTTCACTTGAGCATAATTTTTTTCTTGCCCACTTCAGGTAACCTCAATTTTACAGCATTATTGTGATGAACCGTTCCGGTAAACTGCTAACCTGTTGACATCTACAACTATTCAACACTAATTTATCATGCAGCACTTTACGCAGCAGTTGGAATCCCAGGGTAAAAGAATCCTAGGATCAGCAGTATCATTCAATCAGTGTGAGCTATATTATAAAAACATTACAATCATATGCTGCGTTTTATGTCTCTTCTTAGTACACATATCAGTTTGGAATATATTTACTAGATGATAATCACGGATTTTTTTTTTTTTCGTGTCTCATTCCTGTATAAGTAATGTGCTGTTATTTTATCAGAAACTTGGGTTGTTTAGTGGTACATAATTTGTCATGTCGTATATCAGTATGATGCATTTTTAATTCCTTGTTACAGCAAATACAAGCTTATTGAAAGTTTTCTTGTTACTCATATTCCATGTTTTGTTTTTTTTAATTTCTTTCGTGAACATACAGTAGGTACCTCTCTTACCCCCCTCCCCTCGCTCACTTGTCTGTTATGCTTTGCTTTGTGTTCATTCATGTCAGTGTTCTTAAATTATAAGCGTTCGTGCTCATTTTGATAATGCTGCAATTAGCTAAACTTTGTTCTCCACGCCCTCAGTTGCGCAGTTGCTGCTTTTCAGCCTGTATTTTGCGTTCATTCCTCCTCTCGCCAGTTAATCCACCATGCCATTTTCTTTTTCATCCACATTCTGTATACCGTTCTGAGTCTCCGTCTTCAACGCCACTACGCCCTACGAGATCTGTATCTAGGTTATCGTTGTTTTTCTCGTGCCCTAATTCTCTGTTTTCCCTCCTAGTGTGCTAGAGTAGCGGCACATGGGAACACATCTGCAATACTTGAGTTTGTTATTAGGGACGATCCATTAACGCTTTTCAGTACAGTATCATTATTTAAGATAGCTACTGCTGCCTCTACACTGTGTTATGTAAATTAAGGGTATTTCACAATGACGGGAATAATCATCAACCTCCGTGCCAACCCGTGTTGCAGCGCACCTGACACACTATTGGTGGTGTAAGGCGTGTCACTTGCCATTACCTCCATTGCCATCGGTAGGCCTACTCTTCTATAGCTGCGCCGTTCCACTGCCCCACCACGTTTCCAGCCTCTCAGTCCTTTTCCGAATGCAATTTAAAACTTAGATATTAACATTATTATTTACGTGTGTTTCTGTGCCACGTGCAATTCTTGAATATTAGAACTTTCCCTCGTGCGAGTACAAACAATTATTCGTAAAGAAAAACACACAGCTGATACTCACCGCAAGTCGGAATCGGTTTCATTTTGTAAGTTGGCAAGATTTGTTTGTAAGGAGATTCCTGTCTAAGAACTGCCGTAGTAGCCTACAGTACTGCCACACCACTGACTTTCCTGGGACTTACAGGACACTCAAGACGAGAACAACATCATAAATGAGCGGCGTCAGTGATGTATAGCTTATCTTTAAAGAAATACTCCACACATTCACTGATTACAAATGATTCAAGACTGCAAGCATGGGCGAGAGAAAAATGAATGTAGGAGCCGCTTTAGAGTGAACACCGACGGTTCTAGCACGATAAGAAGGGTGCTCGACTGCTTGAACAAAACTTAAATAGGTTGGAAGACATGGAGACGCCAGAGAGGGACTTGAGGTGGTGGGGGAGGGGAAGGAGAGGAGCGAGGACAGGGAGATAATACGAGAGGATCAGCTCCAGTAGATGTGATTGATAACGGTATAGAGGACAAAGGGTCAAAATGGAAAAAACAAACGAACTATAGTCTTGGGGTCGAAAGTATGTTCATAAATATGTACAAGTATATATATATATATATATATATATATATATATATATATATATATATATATATATATATATGTACAAGTATGTATGTATGTATATATATATATATATATATATATATATATATATATATATATATATATTAGAGAGGGAGAGAGAGAGAGAGAGAGAGAGAGAGGGAGAGAGAGAGAGAGAGAGAGAGAGAGAGAGAGATGCACGCAGAGAAGTGTGCTAGACAGTTTATTATATTTTCAAAAGCAAAAATAAAGGACGAAAAAAGCTCGAAATGTATAACCTAAGAGGAAACTCTAGGGAAGAAACAGTGCGAGAAGAAAGAAGAGTATAAGAGGAGGAATTATACTTACATTCGGAAAAGTTTTTTTTTTTTTTTTTTTGAAGTGAGAGGGAGGAGGTAGGGGTGCGAGCGTCAGAGAGAGGGAACGGGGAAGATGGGGGAGGGGGGCGAGGTGAGACGGGAAGAGTACGTCAGTGAGATGAGGCGAGGGGGTGGGATGAGAGTAGAGGAAGGGGGGCGTCATCTGGATAGGAGGAGGAGAGTAAGGGATGGGGAAGGCAGGTATGGTACGTTAATTCTTAGTTGCCAGCGCCTCCACGACCCAGATACGTGTGAGATAAGAAGCCTTCGTAACAACTCTCCCTTGGCGAGTTGTTTAGCGTATTACAGAGCACCTTCGCTTTTATGTTATTTTTATCATCAGAACATCAGCCTAAATTACAAAAATAATACATGAGACAATATTAACGTTTAAGTAGAAATGAACGAGAGTCTGTTTGTTTTTATCTGACGAGACTGTGCCACTCTCAAAACTTTAATGCATTACCAGTTTCACCATAACTTGGCACAGATTTTCGTCCTTTTTTTCCAGTTTATTTCATGAATCTACAAGGCAGGGGAAAAAGCAATACTACGGCTCTACATCTTTCCCACAGCACTTCTTCGTGATTAGCACCATATTCTAGTTACAGCTCAGGACAAAACGTGGACAGATGGCAATTTTAGGTCAGATTAGATTCAAAAAGGTATTGTCGTGTTTTTGTATGAAATTTGATGAGTCTTAGCTGCGAGGTAGAAATGAGTCTCCTTGGTTATTATTCAAGTCGACTCTCCACTCTGACCACACTAGGCTATCTACTGAGCTGAGAGTTTTAGGAATCATCGTTAGGTATGAAAAACGCGCTATATTTACCTCATCAGTCAAATTACATTAGTTTTTATACAGGGTGGTTCATGTATAACGCTTCTCTTCCACTGAGCTGGGTGAGTTCTCTTGTGTTGCGAGGACGGCTCAGTCAGCGTTATCAATATCTACCGTCCATCATTTATCCATATCCTACTCCCTCTGGTATGCCTACGCCCACACCAGCAGACTGAGCTGTCTCCCCAGTGCACAAGATACCTCCAGGTGAGTTTCTACTAAAGCTCTATTTACGGGCCAACCTGAACCCTTGTTGTTATCAGAAGCTTTATATTAGTGACATTTGGAGAAGACTTTCGAACTGAAGATGTGAATATGGCCTTAATTATCCCCTTCACTACTAAATGTCCATCTTAAGTTTGGTAAAAATCGTCTAGAGACAGCAAGAGATTATTCCCTTCATTACGAACTATCCTTTAAAAACAAAAATCGTCTGGTGGTAGCAAGAATAAAATCTTAAATATATCCCTTCACTACTAACCATCCCTCTTTAAGCCTACTAAAAGAAAAGGAAAGAAATAAGTTGGTGGTAGCAAGAATTAGCTAAAAAATACGCCACTGGGCTGAAGAGGTTGAAGGAGATACGTAAGGGAGCCTTCTTAAATCAGATGACTTCTGATTTTCATTTATTTCTACTTTTTGTGTGTGTGTGTGGGAATAGCTTGTCGTAGGGAAGGGATCACCGAAGACTATCTACCAGCGTCAGTTCGAAAAATCTATCCTTACTCAAAATAATAATGCGTTATCGGTCTGAAGGGATTAACAGACGAGACGACGCGGCCCCACGTGTTCCCTGGAGATAAGGGAACGGGTGGTTATCGGGTACTCGTCTGGCCTACTTTTTATTGATAGGGTGGTTCTCCTTGGTTTCCTTTTTTACCCCATTATTGACGTGTGTGTGTGTGTGTGTGTGTGTGTGTGTGTGTGTGTGTGTGTGTGTGTGTGTGTGTGTGTTATTCCTGTAATCTCCAGACGATTTTTGTACACTTTCGGATATACCTTTCGAGCTAAAGGAGTTAAATATATTCCTCAACACCCTTTTCACTGCAAGAAATATTCCCTAAGTTGAATAAAATCATCTGGAGACGGTAAGAGTAAAGCAAAAAAATGAGTCGTCGGAATGCAGGAGTTAAGAAACACGTTGTATTGCTACCGCCAACTCCCTTCAGCCCGGGGATGTCATTTTCTTTTTATTCAGGCTGTCTCCTGGCGATTTTATTTAGCAGAGAAGACACTTTGAACTGGAAGGGCTAAGCACGGCCTTCGGGAATGAGGTCGCTCCAAAGTTCAGGAGCACCGGTCAGAGGCAGCTTGAATGAATTACAACAGCCTTCTTTGGGTTGAAGGAGCAAATAACATTCATAAGTTGTCAGCATGTAAAAATAGGATAAAATAAGATAGGTGTCCATTATATTTGAAGGAGTAAAAAAAGACAGTCAGAAGTTGTCAGCATCGAGAAAAAAATATCAAAAGAACGATACCTGTCGAATGTTTTTAACGAAACTTTACACAAGTAACGACTGTAAAGTTGATTATAAAAGCTGACGTTCCGAGCCTCGTCAGAAAAAATGTCTTCTGAGGGGGGAATTTTAGCTGCTGCCACACCCACAGTAAAGCAAGAGCAACGACCATACCGAGCAAAGGCGCTTATCATTACTACAGTTCGTTCACCTACTGTATTACCACCACCCCCACCACCACTGCTACTACTACTACTACTACTAGAGTTCGTTCACCTTAACTTTGTGGAGATTTTCGTCCTTTTTTAGCTTATGGCCAGTAGCTCATTGGCAGAACACAAAACTGCTGCTCGTTGTCCATTTCATAACACTTTTTTGGTGACTAGCAATATATTCTAGTATTAATACAGTAACTTACTGGAACACAGAATTCAAGATGGAGAGATGGCAATTTTAGGCCAGGTTAAAGTGGGCAGAGTATAGTAACACCGCTTGATCTTTACCAGTCATCATCATCGGTACTGGTACTGCCACCATTAGCATCGTCATGATGATGATCATCATCATCATTTCTAGTGCCACCATCATCATGATTACTATCATCACTGCCAACATTAAAATCGACCTGTCAGTCCAGTGAAGCATGGTGGTATCATTTTCGGCAACGCGCCCTATACTGTAACACCAACTCAAGCTGTGTGTGTGTGTGTGTGTGTGTGTGTGTGTGTGTGTGTGTGTGTGTGTGTGTGTGTGTGTGTGTGTGTGTGCTTTAACTTTTCCTAGGCTATTTGGTGGATTTGAATGAAATTTTCCAGGTGCGTTCGGCTGGTTACTGGGAAGGTTTTCCACTATTTACAGTTTTGCAACCATGATTTTTAGCCCCCTCCCCCTCATCAAACTGAAAATTCTCAGAAATAGTGAAAGGAGAGCAGATATCGTTTTGATGTTTTTGATATCGTAGTAGATGGCGTACAATGGACTCTCATCCATAATATGATATCTGGGGAGCGTGACCCCTCCAGTGATACTTGGGGAGTCAGTCCTCCCAAAAATAAAAACGATAATAAGGGAAGAAGAGCACATGAATTTCATTGAAATTTCTCATCTCAGTTCATCTGGTTCTTGATATGTCTTTCACTAAATAAAGTTTTCCACCATTATTTTTAAGGGGGTCGGTCCCCCTCACCAAGTGAAAAATTCTCTGAATTAGTAAAAGGATGGTAGATATGGCTTTGATTATCATAGTACAAATTTTGCAATGGATTCTTATCCGTAATATAGGAGCATAACCACCCCTCCAGTGATTTTGGGGGGGGATCAACCCCCCTGCCAAAAATTAAAACCATCAGATGGGGGGAAAGTGAACTCAAGGATCTCAACGATACTTCTCAGGTCAATTCGTTTGATTCTTTGATAAGGTCTTCCACGAAAAAAAAAAATCCATTAATTTAAGGTGGGTCAGCCCTCCGCAAAACATATAAAGGATACAAAATAGAGGAAGGAGGGCAGATGTGGTTTTGATGTCTTTGTACATATTTGTACAATTAACTCATCCGTTATGAGTTATCTGTGGAGTGTGAACCTCCAGCGATTGTTGAAGGGATCAATCCCCCTCCCAAAAATAAAATTTTTCAGAAATATGGAAAAGATTTGAATGAAACTTCCCAGGTGAGTTCGTCTGGTTACTCTGAAGGCCTTCAACTATATACAATTTTCTAACCATGATTTTTAAGGGGGTCAGCCCTCTTTCACCTAATTACAAATTCTCAGAAATAGCAAAAGGAGGGCAGATATGGCTTTGATATCTTAGCGCATTTTTTACAATGAACTCTCATCCGCAATGTGATATTGAGGGACCGTGATTCCTCTGTGATTCTTGGGGATCAGCCCCTTCCCAAAAATAAAAATGATCAGAAATAGAGGATTGTGAACACATGGATTTCAAAGAAATCGGTATAAATATCACAGATGTAGGTATGCAGTTTCCATTTTTCTCCGAAGAAACTGCGCCTCTGCTTTATTCCATCTGTGCACATGGCTTCTAAGCGGACTGCGTATCGCTGCAGCTGACTCAGCCTGGTTATTGATATCATGACAAACAGTGCCAGATTTTCCTGATTATTATCTAATAGCATTTCCTTCTTATGTTCTTGGTCATGAAGCAATCAGTTCTCTCTCTCTCTCTCTCTCTCTAGATAGATAGATAGATAGATACATACATACATACATATAGATATATAGATAGATATATATATATATATATATATATATATATATATATATATATATATATACATACATATAGATATATATATATATATATATATATATATATATATATATATATATATATATATATATATACACTTTACACTTATTTATTTTTCTCATACTTTCTGTTAATGACCTACATGGATGCAATAGACCTGAAGGGATGTAAAAAGACCAGAAAGACCTATATTATCATATCTCAATTGCGTCTGCTCTAATAAGGCGTTAATTTGGCACACTTCTTCAGGGGCATGACATTATTTGATTTAAACTTTATCAAAACAACGGCCTTGAATGTCGTGGAAGGGCCATAACAGTCTGAAATATGACTTTTTTTTTAATACTTTGGTTAGAAAGCGACACATATCACTTTGAATATTCACAGTCAATTGAAGCTGACTGGAACAGAAGTAAATAGATCTGATGTTACATTAATGGACCTGAAGTTACCTTAATGGGCCTCAACCTGTCTTAATGAACATACAGTGATGAGCAAAAGTTCCCTGACACTTCCCTGCTGGCTGTGGTAATGGAACGATGTTACGTGTACCATATTTATGATATAATTATGAAGCACAAGGAAATAAGTATGAGAGGGAAGGATACTCTCTGTTGTTTAGGAAGGAAGAAGAACTACTGAAGGCAGAGCTCAAAACTGGCAGGAGAATGTCGGCGAATTTGTGCTCATGGGTGTACATAATTGGAACTGAATATTTAAAGGACATACTGTAATTGAAACTAAATGGCTCTAAAGTTACGTTGGTGCTGGAGAGAGATGCCTTCATTTGGGGGCATTGATTTTACCATGCGGCTCCACTACCCAGTTATGCAAACGTCCCTCAACTCCCTTTCCTATCCCCCTAAAAGAAGGATGGTGGACTGCAGGAGGAGGAGAACTTCAGCCTTCAGCCCACTGGACTCACGTTTCAGATGAACTTGGGGTTACAATAAAAACAGTAACAACAACCACTACCACTGCTACTACTGCAACAACAACAACAACTACTACTACTACCACCACAACTACGACTGCTACTACTACTACTATTACTAACTTAATTGAACTGACTTAACTGAACCGAACGTATGTGAAGGACCTAAATAGACTTAGCTGGACATAGTTATCCTCAAAATAACCTTAAATGACGTGAAATGGCCGACATGGAGATAAAATGCATACATGTAAAGTCAAAGAACCAAAGTCCAGTAGCCTGTCCTGTCACTACTTCATCAACTGATTCACAAACGCCTCAGTGTGACGTAGTGGACTGAGGTGCACTTTATCATTCAGCCATGCGTGATAATGTGTACCTCTGTTCACAACGTACTTAAAGTATCTACGAATTACAGCAATGAGAAAGAGGTAGGAGAGGCGAACGGACTTCAATATTCAGTAGTATCTAAAATGACATTGAGAAACCTAACTGGAACTGAGGGGAACTAGCTCACCCTGACTGGCCTCGCTGGGTTGGCTTGAATGTAAAGACAAAACCTACGGAAGCATTCGAATGCCATCAACAATAACACTGGTAACTCGAGGGTTTGACATGGAGGTCTGAGTGATTTTATAAAGTAGTCTGGCTGTCCTGAATTGACGTACTATTTGGTTTTGAAAGAATCTGGCGTGATCTGACTGTATCGAATTGGAAGAGGGAAAGTCTGGATGGGCCTCACATAATTTGAACTGTATTAACAGGATCCCAATGGAGTGCTGGAGAGGGAGACCTTCATTCGGCGGCATAGATATACCTGAGGAGTGATGCCTGATTATAGTACTTTCCCTCACTTCGCTTCCTATTTCCCGAACGGGGATGCTTGAAAGGGACACCTTCACTTGGTGTACAAAGGAGGGAGAGGCTGGTGAGGTCACATCAGGTGTGGTTGGGAAAAGGTGTCCTCATCCTGCATATAATCAGCTTCTTAGTACTTGTATGTACCACTCTTGGTCTGTAGATCCACTGAAAAGGGCGACAGCTGTCGCCGAAACTGTATGGAATACAGCTTTTTTCGTCTCCGAGTGTGGATTTTTGTAACCTAGGACACAGATATAATTGGGATGAAGCTGCCTGATCATAAAAATATCCCTCGCCTCCTTCCCCATATCCCAAATGGAAGATGCTGGGCTACAGGAGGCTGGCAACTTCAGCCTGCAGTCCACTAGGTTACTATTCAGCTGAGCTTGCTACTACAGTTACTGCTTCTAGGATCTGAATGGATCCTACTGCCTAGAACTGACTAAAATAAACCTGACGACCTCATTCAACCTTGAAGTAATTTGACTGGCCCTACACTGTCCTGTATGTATGAATGTAACATTACCCGAAGAGATCTGTGTGGACTGCTAATATGTTGGTAAAACGAGCCATTCATAAAACTAATAAACCATCTCGGCATTTTTTTTCTTCGGACGGTTTTGCTGGCACAATATGAAAATACGGTCGGCGGACTCGCAGCTTCATATTATTTTAAAAATTGATAAACCACTTCAGGACCCCAGGCTTGAAACCAAAATCATGAAACCACGGAGCATGATAGCTCATATGAGCAAGACAAGCATAACAAGCAGGTGCGGAAACCAGCATTTAAAACATCCTAACTTTACCATTGGTTGGCTGTTTCTTGTTTGTTTTTATTCATTGCTGGTTTGTGGGCTTGGGTATGTGCCCCGGACCACGGTCAACCAAATAGTCATTATCAAAACAAAAGAAAGACTTGAATAGGATTGATCATCTTGTGACGACTGGATGGAATTTGATAATTTAAGGAGGGCCGTATGGAATGTAAGAGTTAAGCAAAACAAAGTGAAAAATGCTGGGATATGGATGAAAT
>NC_136975.1:4237500-4267500 GCF_032717465.1 Coenobita brevimanus
TAGATAGATATAGATATAGATATATAGATATATATATAGATATAGATATAGATATATATATAGATATATAGATATAGATATAGATATATATATATAGATATCGATATATATATATATATAGATAGATAGATAGATAGATAGATAGATATAGATATAGATATATAGATAGATAGATATAGATATAGATATAGATATAGATATAGATATAGATATATAGATATAGATATATATATAGGTATATATATATATATATATATATATATATATATATATATACAGATAGATAGATAGATAGATAGATATATATATATATATATATATATATATATATTTATATATATATATATATATATAAATATATATATACAGATAGATAGATAGATATACAGATATATATATATATATATATATATATATATATACAGATAGATAGATAGATATACAGATATATATATATATATATATATATATATATATATATATATATATATATATATATATATATATATATAACACGACTAGTGTAATGATAATGACAATAGTTAAGTTCAACAAAATGTTACGTGGTCTTCAAATCATTACTGCTCAGGGTTGCGGAGCGTGGGATTTTGCTGGAATGGTACATCGTGTACCCCCCTGCGTCTATCGGCTTAGTAACAAAGTTCATACGTTCAAACTTCAGGGTTCCCCTCTTGATTAACTAAAGGACCCTAGACACAAGTGGGTTCAAATGATTGTGAGAGCACAATCTAAGATAAACGAGTTGTCATGAATGAAGGGACAGTAGGACTACGAGAATGTCGATGCACAAAAATAGCACTGATAACGGGCAGATGCGCAGCGAGTCTAGCCGCTCTGTTAGTCTTCGCAAGAGGCGCCGTAATCTTGATATATGCAGCCCTCAGCGATATACTGGCCGGGAACATTCCACGCCCAGGATTAACACCTTCAGCCCCATAATGTATTTTCTGTTCTATTTTTTGCTGTTTCCAGACGATCTTATTTATCTTGGGACAAAGTTCAAGCAGTCTAAAGGTTAAGGAAGGCTATATCTCATGCCTGCATCTAGAAAACTCTACAGTGTTGTAAATCGTCTGGTGATAGCGATAACAGAATGCAAAACATGTCTAAGTAGTGAAGCAGTTACAGTCATTGATCAGTTCCCATTCGTAACAGATTTGTTTTTGGAGGAAAGACAAGGAGAAAAGGGTGTAGGATCCTCCAGTTATCTCTAGTTCTTCCTGCAATAAAAAGAAAAATATATAAGTTACGACAGAAAATCGATCGTAAAAGTGGTTGAGAAACCCACCCCACGACTCGGATTAACAAGTTTATGTTCAACCGTCTCTCGTAATTAATATAATAATCATCGCTCTTCGCCTTGTTGTTGTTGTTAAGCTTCCCCGGTCTGCTTGTCCGAGCAGACCCATCAACTGCAGGCAAGCCATCGACCCTGCAGGATGGTCCCGAGCAGTGAACCGATGTTTCCTTACGGCTGAATATGAAGCGAGAGAGAGAATGTGGACATTTGGTTCCTATTTGCGTCTCTCCATTCAGTTGTCAAGCGCACGATAGTAGGATCCACATCACTCAGTTATTTGGTTATATGGTTAACAATCAACGTTGTAAATTGTTTCCTGGGTTACAGTAATCAATTAGGCTTGTCACTCAGTATAGTACCACCAGAAGTGGGAAGAAGAGTAATAAAATGTGAGAGGAAGGATGGGAGAAATAGAAAGAGAGGAGGGTAGACACAGATTGAGATGAAGGAATAAGCAGGTCGAACTACATCAAGTGAATGAATGATGGTCGCCACCACCTGCTGCTCTTCGCTTTATATTTCCTACATAAACAAATTTGACTTACCAGAGAGGAGTCATAGAAACTTGCTATAGTCAATCTCATCTCGGGCCCAATTCTCGGTGGCATGAAAGAAATAGCATCTTTCCCACAGCAACTTATCTCCATTATTATACCTTAATATATTTTTGGACGTTATTGATGTCTTCCATAAATTCGACATGATTTCCTTCGGTAACACACTAAAGAATATTAAGGTGCTATGGGCAAAATTCGTCTTTTAGAATAAGATGTTACGCAATCCCCCTCCGACAGTTTAGCCCTTAACTTGAAGGGTAATAATAAGAAGTTTCCAAGGCGAATACCATGATTACATAATTGGAGTTTACCTGACCGATTCGGATGGTCTTACATAAGTTGATATATGTATGGACTCCACTAAAGACTTCAGATCATGCTATGTTTGCCCAGTTTCTTTCTGCTTCCTCATTCTTCTTACGTTCTTCTGTTTTCTCTTCCAAACACGTTTAAACTTTGGTGCCATTCCTTCATTCCTTCACTAATTCAATTCAAGCTTCGTACAGTTGTTCCCTGCTTCAGTTATTCCCAGACAGCTTTACCATTTTTGGATTTAGGCCTTTGAAAGGGTTTTATGGGGTCAAACGTTAAAAAATCATACAGGAGCATATTAAGTGAAAGGTGGCAACAAGAACCCGTAAAGGTTATCAATATCTACTAGGAGGAGTGGAGACAATCGCTTGTTTGAATGCCGAATATTGTTTCTTTTATATTCTTTTGTTTTCATTTCTTTTCTTATCCATCCTGCAATCCCTTGGGATGTTGGCAGCTTTATTTATGTCTTTTAATTACACATACTGTTTCATAAACATATTAATTTTCCCAAGAACTTTCTTCTTGAGGCTAATGATCTGGTCGGCTCCCATATATTGATTGAATCATTGACGGACTGATTGATTGACTGATTGATACATATAGACAGATAAATAGAAAGGTACAGAGAAAGAAAAATAATCCCTCAATACTTCCATTTGTAACTATCATAATATACTTAGTCATATCAGTCAGTATCTACTGATCCTTATCCACAGAATGTACTGTATTTATCTGTTGTCTTTGTATCTTGCTGTGTGTTTTTTCATTTGCCAGCTGATAATAACAGTTGTATCATCTGACCATTATTGAACTAAGGACAGAATAAAGGATAAAAACCAAGCTGTCATGTACAATTATATGTTTTTGTATAGAAAAAGAATATACATTTGTCCCTTTTTACAAATGTCACTATAAATATATAATTTTACCGTATTATTCTTGCGTCTTAAATGAAATTCTTTATTAGTTTTATTTTCATGGATTGTACTTATCGCTTTCTTAGTGTTTTCATTCTTAGCAAATTTATATACATTCCCTACTATTTTTTTTACTTCGTTGTCCTCACGCCTTACATGCACCATTTTGATTATCATTCAAGATTGCCTCTTTAGTTGTCAAAAGTTTCTCCGCCGCCTCCTTCACATGTTCCTTCTCTCCTCCTTGCTCTTCTTCCTCGTAGTTCCACGATTGGATGTCCGTGGAACTAAACACAACAAAGATAAGCCAGTTGACGATGTAGATGCCAGCTGCCAGCCAAAACACCCTTTGCCATTGGTCCAACGTCTGGAATAGAGAGAATGAGGTTGGAGGCAAAAGGCTTCATTTTTATCTTATCAGGCATATGGGCTCTCAAGTATCATAACCTGTGTGGAGGACAGGAGGCTACTATACTCTTTTTACTCCTGGTTGGCCTAAAATTGTCATCTCTCCACCTTGAATGCTGAGTCGTAGTAACTTATTAAAACTAGAACACGATGCTGGTCACAAAGAAGTGGTATGGAAAGGATGTAGAGCGTTAGCATTGTCTTCTTCTGCCACTCAGCTACGCGAAATAAGCAGGAAAAGGACGAAATTCTGTGCCAAGTTAAGTTAAAAGAGGTATAGTGGTATTGGACACCTATGAGGATTATGTCAAAAATTACGGAAGGTTTGTAAGCCGCACTATCAGCGACTTATTACGTAAAGTTTTCGACACAGCGGGAGTAATGTGAGAACAGAACTGGCGTCAAGGTATCGAGAGAGAGGGAGAGAGTGTGTGTCATTCACCTGGTCCAAGATCTGAAGACTTTAGATCTTGCACGGGGTCGGCCAGGATTACTTGATGGGGGCGTGATCGTCAGCTTCTTACCCTCTCGGAAGAGAACTGAGAGCTTATATAGTCCGATCCAAGGGCAAGGGCCGTGACCTTCACACACACACACACACACACATCCCCTTGCTGAAGGGGGACAATATCCACTCGCTTCATCAGTGAAACTTTTCGCAACATTAAGCGAGGCACGAACTCCCGTCTACAAAGACAGTAAGGGAGAACGTTACCACTGAGCCAGCGAGTGTGTGTCTGTGTCTGTGTCACAGTCATTTCATTTCTCTTCATCTTTCAGTCACTTGGCTTCTGTAGGGGATACTAACATGAGAAATACAGCAGAAACTATTCCAAAATAGATGCATAACTCGTAAATACATTCAAAAGTTTTTTTTTTTTTTTTTTTTTTTTTTTTAATATGTCTGACTCCAGGCAAAGGCTTCAGGGCATATCCCAAAGCCCAGTAGTCCTCCTACACACCTTCACATGTCACCACTTCGGCGCTAACACCCACCATCCATACATGGCTGGTATTAGCGGGCATATTTTTACATGTCGGCTGGTCTTCTGGAAGATCAGTAAAGTCTGCAAAACTTCATAAGATATATTTGGATTACATACGCGTGTGTGTGTGTGTGTGTGTGTGTGTTATTGATCGTGAAGTGTACTGTCTACGCAATAATAGCTTACACATGTTTGTTGTACCTTTAATACCCTGCCGTAAACTTTAACCTTTGCTTCTCCTGCTCACACAACCATAAGCAATGTCTACGGATCTAAAATGTCTAGGCTGTAGCTTTCACTCCTGTCTGTTGAATGCTGGGCAGGGTGAGCATTGTAGGATGTGAGTGAAATCTTTGTCAGTAAATGGTATGCTCTGATTAGCCAAAGTTGCCCATATTATTATTATACTTAATTATTTATTTATTTACCTACTTTTTCTGCTGCCACCTTGAATCAGAGGGATTGTATTTGACTAGGCCAGAATTTGTCTTATTGCCGCAGCTGTAATAAAATTCGTATACTCTTAAATGACAAGATGCGTAAATCTCTCTTGCTTATCTGGTAACTAGGTATGGCACTCATCAGTTAGCGAGGGAGGGGAGTGTACATTGTGCTTTTGTACTTCCATAGTTGGTAAATAATAACAGACAGGCTATGCAGATGCATATACACTTTACCGTGAACTGTCACACACACACACACACACACACACACACACACACACACACCTTTTCTGGACAGGAAACCCTTTAAAATATTTCTGTTCCATGGACCTGGAGTTCCGTGGACCTTCCTTGTGGGGAAATTGCAACATGGCGGTAAATACGGGTTTGAAAAGTATTAGGTTACAGTAAAATTGCCTTAATTTACGAGTAAGTTAGGTCCACTAGGGGGTTAGGGCAGCATTTATATTTTTTATTTATTTATTTACTTTGAGATTCTTGGATAAAGCGCTGAAATCCGCAGACCTTTAAGATATAAGAAGATAAGCCACTGTCACCTGGCCTAACGAACTTATCTCAGCCGTGAAGCTATGTAACTGAGCTGTGTGTAAACTGATGTTCACCCCCCTATCAGGTAGTTTCTCACGCTAAAGAAGGTCTGCAGAGTGGTGGTAATGATAGCGACATTTCTCCACGGGTTTCTTCTCCCCTTGAATCCTCCGTACATGCCTCCTACCCCCTACCCACCGTCAAACTCTACGACTTAGGTACTACTTATACGGTACTCTTGCTTCAGACTTTAACTTTGAATGGTCAGCAGTAGTAGATGGATTAATTAAGGCTTCATCTAATTCTCAGTTTCGAAAAGTCACATCTAAGCTAAATAAAACTGTCTTGAGAGATAAAAAATAAATATTAAAAACTGTTTGAATGAAGAGCCTAAAAATCGCTCTCACGCATCCATTCTTGTGCCTCACCTCTCTTCACCAGCGCCGATCTCTCATAACTCTCACATCTCACTGAAATCAGATCCCACCTCTCCCTTCATCACAAAATTAGTCTCACCTATCGCCCAATATGCCTTTCGTAATGTTCAAACGTTTTAGTTTTAACTGTTCAAGCCAAAAATCACTTCCACGCATCCGTTATTGTGTCTCACCTTTCTTCACCAGCGCCGACCTCTCATAACTCTCCCCTCTCACTGAAATCAGATCCCAACATGCCTTTCTCTTCATCACAAAATTAGTCTCACCTATCGCCCAATAGGCCTTTCGTGATGTTCAAACGTTTTAGCTTTAATTGTTCAAGCCACGCCACAGCAAACCTTTATCAATTTCCTTTAGTATCGACCCAGCCTGCCCTTCTCAGTTTCAGCACAATTAACCTACATATGAGTGTTATCTTTATGTAAATTTTGGAATGTATATGTGGTAAAAGGCCAGTAATTTGATGCTGGACGTCACCGTTTGCTACCATACATGCTTAATAACTTTATCTAACCAAATGATGATATAAATCCCAATGTGTAATGTATTTTTTTGTGGTCATACAACTTTCTAAAAATGCAAAATCAGCCACTAACACCCAAAATTTAATAAAGGTAAACATTAGAATTACTGTAGTTAACTGAAAATGTTCCGTGTATTACCTTTTTTATTTTTCTCCTGCCGGTCACATTTTGCCTTTATGCCATTTTTTTCTTTATTTTTTTTTTCATTTGTGAGGGGCTCAGTTATGTAGCTAGATCATGACATGTCCAGTATGATCATTCATTACAAAATAAGAGCGGAGGGCACTGGAAAAATGAGAATAAAGTGCAGGGTGATCCGCAAATAATACTTCATTAGGAACTCGCTTAATGGTATCTTACGTGTTTTGGGAACGGCTCAGTCTGCTGGTGTGAGCATGGTTATGGCAGTGGGAGTGTGAAATGAATAAAGTATGCAAATACTGTTAAAGCAAATTGAGGTGTTCCCGCAACACATGAGAAATTGCCCTGTGCAATGGAAAAGAAAGGTTATATATGGACCACCGTATATATACCCCATTATGATAGTTCCACATTCTCAGATGGGAGGCCAACAAGACGAGTCACCCGCCAGCTCTTTTTCCATAAGAAGTATATTACTGTTTAAACTTTCTCCTCGGCTATAATGTGCACACGAAAGGTTGTAAAAATATATCCTGTAATAGGTGTTGGAAGAATATTTACATAATCTCAGAACGGAAGGAAGTTGGGAGAGGGAGAATTTTTTTACTATGCCTATACATGGTTGGAAACAATATGTACACTCTGATCAAAAATGACCTTTACACTAACGCCATTGAATATCTGGGTGTGGGTCAAAGTCCTGTGGAAAGAGTATAATCTCACCGGCACCTGTGTGCGTCCGTATCTCACCAAGGCATACCAACCATACAGACGATTACATCAAATACATTTCGTTCACACACGTATGTAGAGGTCACCAGTGTAAAGATCATTTTTTATCTGAGTGTACATCTGAGTACCATTCACGATAATATTATCGTACTTACCTTCCTTGTTATTGTACTGTACAATACGTTTTAGTAAACTGACCTGGTCAGGGGTCATGGCTCCCACGATAACAGGGACACACATGGACACCATGAAGGCCAGAGTATTGCTCACGCCCATGATGGTGCCTGCAACGGCGAGTGGCATTGGTTAGGCCGCTCTGGGTGATGTACTGATAGCCACACAGACTACTGTACAGTACATTATTATGGGTTTGCTGTGACGATACCAGAGATAATAACCGGACATAGTTACATGACACAGATCAGGCATGCCGAGTAAAGGATAGTTTACAGTTCATGATTCATGAATACAGTCATTCCAAAGAACAGTTGATGCAAAATAAATTTGTTACTGATAAGAAACCCATCACCATTTTTTTTTACAGATGTTGGGCCACAGTGCAATATCACTGTAAATGAGCTAGAAACTGCGTTTGCAAATATGGATACCTATCATGAGAGTTTATTAAGTAGGCATTTCAGGAAAAATAAAAAATTAAAAGAGAGAACACTAATGCTGAAAAGTATCAAGGACATAGAAATCACTAGTTAGTGGCAAAATTTGAATTATATAGAGCATACATCTTTTGCGCCAAATGGTGACGTAGCTTAATTAATCAGTTTATCAACACTGATGGTCAGGCTTGCTATATCATCCTGATCAAGATGCCACTTGAATAGAGGGCAAGGATGAATGGCGGGCCTGCTGTAACAAGGTCTAGGCCCAGATCAAGGGCCACTCCCACCTCAGAGCCTTGCAAACTGTCATCCTTTGATTCCTACCTCCTGCATAAAGTATGAATACGTCATGAAAAAAAATCATCAACACATAAACTGCTTAGACATACCGAAACAAATCAAACCTTTCTTTTAAGGGTGTTATTACCAGCAAAATTAGGTGAAAGGTCGAGGTGGTTGGCCATGTGTCCGGAGCATATGGCACCACTGCCGGCCGTGCCCAGACATAGAAAAACAACGGCGAGGGTAGCATGGCAGCCCGTGTAGCCCACCACCACCAGCAGCAGCCCGGGCAGCATCAAGGCTAAAGTCACAGAGCAGGAAGGTAAAATAACTAGACTGTGTTAGTTTCCATATTAATCCCATCATATACTGCAAGGAGTAATAGCTAAATATAGTTTAACTGAACAATCAGGAAACATCAGCTCTAACACGGCACCATCTGTGCTATGACATATGAACGTACAAATTTCATGCATGGAACTAATAGATACTGTCTAGTTTTAAAAAACGGATCGACTTTCAACTGTTTTGTTCTCCCATAACACAGCTGTCGAGATATGCTCATCAGTTGTTTTGATGGGAGTAGTAAATGAGGACGCGAGGGGGGGGGGGGTCATGGGAAGGATGACATTCATACACTTTGAACTCTTTTAAGGCACTGACTAAATATCTGTGGTGATTTTGGTCAAAATCCGACAAATACAGTTAGAAGAATCTCTGAAGAAACAGTTAACACATGGTCTCACTTATCCATTATACTCAGATACACAAGATTTGATGTATGGAAATGACTGCAACTGGCACGGGACAAGGGCCATGTATAAGGAGAGTTGACCCATCAGACGTATCGAGACGTGCCCATCTGGGGGTCTGGGGTGAGCCGGGGGTATTTCAGATCGAAAGGTGGTCCATCATAAGACATAAAACCAACAATGTCGGCATGGACAGAAATAAGAAAAATAATACTTATTATGTACAGTATTTCGGTACTAGTAACTAACAATAAAGCAAAACAGTATTAATGTTGAGAGGGTACCCAGGGCACGTAGTGAATAGTATATTAGGTCACAGTGGATAAGAATAATGAATAGAAAACATTGCTATCCTGTCAGAATATCATTGACCAAAAGTAAACAAGAACACGGCCATAGCCGAAAGCATAACAGTCATGAACACGAATATGATCGAGAGATAATTGGAGATGGTTACTTCTGAACAGTGAGCACAAGATATTGAGTGGACAGTAAAAGATAACAGAGCCAAAACCATCATTATAAGAGGTAGCAGGATAGAAAGAAATATATGTACAATACAGTTAGCTTGAGGTAAACCCAAGTGTTTTGTGTTTTAATATTGGGTTAAAAACCATCTGGTCAGCATTCACACTATTTTAGCCAGCACCTAATAATATATCTCCTAGAATACTCACAAACGGTGGCGAATAATTTTCTGGAAGCATTGACGGTGATGTATTTTCGTGTGAGCATCCAGTCGCCCAATAAACCTGATGCAGTACTACCTAAGAACTGGGCCAAGAAAGGCAGAGCAGAGAGGAACCCGTTCTGTAAGTCAGGTAAGAAGATGCGACATTACAAAAGTGTACATAATTCCATGACACTGATTTAACTTCACATTATATAATATTGTGGATGTTTATATCTGCCAGAAAATTAGCCAGGTTGTTGTTGTTGTTGCGCTACCCCGGTCTGTCTAGCCGAGCAGAGTCATTAACCATAAGCAAGCACCCGCCTTTCTCTAGCAGACTCTGCCTCGCCAGGGTCGGAACAGGGTCGGGTCGGAACAGGGTCCTTCCACATGGCCAGGCGAGGAAAAATTGGAGGAGACATAGCTCCCAAGTGAATGATGTGTGCATAAGAGATATACGGTATATGAGTAGTTGTCTCAATCCGGCCTATGGCTACTTGGAAAAAGTCATTGAATTCCCAGCCTAGGAGTGTTGTGCAAGGCCAGTTACCGTACCTTGGCTCCACATTACTCCCACGGTACTACCTTCCAGGACGATGGTATTCATCCATCTACTACCTTTTTGGTGTGCTAACGGGTGTTACACCAGGCCAAAGGTGACCCTGGTCTACGTAGGGCATGGGTGTCTTTCCTGAGCCGGACATACGCTACGCCCGCATACCCGAAATTGGCCAAGTAATTTCTTGTAATCAGCTACATGCACTCTTGAAAGTGAAGTGTAACAATGCCATAAAAAATGCTTGCTCTTCATACATTGGTAGTATCATCGGAGGATTCCATAAAACTACAAGAGTTAAGCAATCCTTGACTCACATTGGTGATGGAGAAGCCCAAGATGGTGGCCATGTATGTGGGCAGCTGTGTGAGGAGGAGGTTGAAGCCGAACATGCTGCCGATGTGGGCGAAGGTGGTGGCCCAGAGTGGAATACTGGTCATGATGCTGCGCCACGGGGTGCGGCTGGGCTGGTGAAGAGAACGGTAGGAAGGAAAACAGAGGATAGGTTATTGCTCTCTCTCTCTCTCTCTCATGTAGCATAATAACTACCCACACTCAAAACACCCCTACCCCCATAGCATCATACGAGTCCTGAACGAAAAAGCCCATCCTTGAATTCAGTATGGACGGAGGGTATGAGCGCCCAAACGGTGACATGTGTGAGCCTTAGGAACCATTAAGAGACAGGCAGACAGACAGACAGAAAATCTTATTCTGTCTCCTCACCTGCCTCAACTAGACCACACCATTTCCTTTTTGATCTCCTCTAATCACCGTAGAATCTGCGTCTCTTCTTCGTGTCAGATCCGGAGACAGGCAGACAGACAGACAGAATGCGGGGGGGGGGGTGAAGGAAAGTTAAATTCCTTTTCTCTCCTACGTCAGTCGGACCTTACCTTTTCCTTTTTGGTCTCCTCCTCCAAGCCGTGTAAAATATGTGCCATTTCCTCTGGTGAGATGCGTGGGTGCTGCTGCGGGGTGTCGTGCATGAGGAGGCCCCACACCAGGACCCACAGGAGCGACACGCCACCGCTGAAGTAGAACACATAGGGCCACCCCACCCAGGCGATGATCAGACCGCACAGTGGCATAGTGACCACCGTACCCACCGTGTTGGCTGAAACCGTACGCGTTAGGGGTTAGGGCTTCATTATGAGTGACGCTGAAGAAAAATGAATAAACAAGTAAATGAATAAATAAAAATTAATTGATAAAGTTTATCTTTAATATATATACATTTTAGAGAGAGAGAGAGAGAGAGAGAGAGAGAGAGAGAGAGGTACCATGCATAAATATACCCCATTCAGTCTTTTAATGCATCATCAAGAGTGTAGCTGCCCTAATCAAGGCTGCTTATCCCACACATTTAGGGCGAGAGTGACCAGTTGAAGTTCCCTGAGTGGCACTGTGAACTGTACAGTAAACCACATCCATCCCCTCGGACGTTAATCCTCATGGGGCACATCTAAGTGAAGCACCTCAATCCATGGACCACCAGGCGTCCTTTTGGTTATATAGTTACCACACAAATATCAAAAAGGAAAGGAGAAAAGAAAAAAGAAACAAAGGCTGATATTGACTTACACATGTAGGCAAAGGACATGAACCGTGGCCTCTCCAGGGGCGGGATCCATCGGGCCACCATCACGTTCATAGCCGGGTACACCACTCCCTACAGACAGACAGGACAGACCCTCTCAGGCTCGAATAATTCACACTCAGTTTAGTAAAATCGTCTTGTGTTAGCTGGATCAAATTATTGGAACTGCCTTGACAGGATTAACACTCAGAGTCTCCCATAACTCACTCCATTGAACAAAATCGTCTGGTGTTAAATGAAATGGTATACTAGAGTTGTCTCGACCATGAGAAGGTTAATATAATCAATGTGGTCGTCTTTTACGGTCTTATTCTTGTTGCTGCCAGACGGTTCTATTCAACCTGGGAGAGATTTTTTTGACCCGGGGGGGAGGGGGTCTTCATTAACCCATACTTCCAGCATGATGCCTTTCCCAAGTTGAAAAAAAAAATTAGCAGTTAAAAAAAAAATACAAAACTACATCGCAAGAATGAAAGAGTTAATAATTCTAATATCAGACGTCTTTTTTTTTTTTTTAAATAAATGCTTGCTATTTTCAAACGGTTCTACTCAACTCAGGGAGAAGCTAAATCTGTGAAGGTTTTTAAGTGAGATTATATCCAAGACCTGTCGTTTCAAGTCTCTCGTAAGCAGAATAAATGCCTTTGAGGACAGCAAGATTTTATTGAACGACGTTACCCCATCAGTATGGTCAGGCATTCATATAATATACTCTTGATTCTGCTAGATGACTTTATTACCACTGCCAAGGAAGTTATGTTTTACCCCGCGTTCGGTTATTTGTCTGTTTGTTTAACTGTTAGCAGGATTACCCCTAAGGTTATGCACGGATTTAGATGAACTTTTGTGGAAGGGTGGGCCATGGTCCAGGGAAGAAATTGTTAAATTTTGGGCCGGATCCTGATCTGGAATATCCTGCACAATATCTCCAAAAGTTTTCAATGGATTTCAAAGAAATTTTGTGGAAAGGTGGGCCGTAGACCAAGAAAGAATTAGTTAAATTTGGGGCCGGATCCGGATCCGAATCTGGGTCCTATATCCACTGATCTGGATCCGGGATTACTAAAAAAAAGTTATAATCGGATTTTGATTAATTTTGTGGAAGGGTGGGCCATGGGCCAAGGAAAAAATTATTAAATTTTTGGCCGGATCCGGATCCAAATCCGGAGTATCCCGCACAATATCTCCAAAAGGTCTCAAATGAATTTCAATGAAATTTTGTGGAAAGGTGGGCCATGGACCAAGAAAGAATTTATTAAATTTTGGGACGGATCTGGATCCGCATCCGGATCCTATATGCACGGATACGGATCCGGATCCTTAATAATGGCAATGGCATTGACGGAGGTATGCTCTTTCTGAGCGTTTTCTAGTTCAAATTAGAACTCACTGGTGGAGAAGACGCCTTCTGTCTGTCTATCTGATCTGCCTGTCTATCTATAACCAGACGCCTTAATCTCTTTAAGAGTGATCACAAACGAATCTCCACGCCATCTTGTCCTCCGCTGTCGGTCTGCCCTCCCTCCATCAAACACCACTCTTATTAATCTACCTGTCCAGTCCGTCCTTTCACCTCTAACTTGAGCTCCCTTTCCTCCTCTCTCCCTCCACCTCACGCGCATGCACTCTCCCAGTCAGTGTCTCACTCTCTATTCATTCTACATAGAGCCAAACCATCTCAAGGTACTGCTAATAATTTCCATTCTCATCAACACAACAACACTCTCCAATTTCCTTACTTGTCTGTCTGTCACGTCCTCGCTCCACCACGCTGTTAACCACATACCTCTTCCCCAGTCCCTCACACCACCTCACATTGGGCACAAAATTTATCTGTGAACACCATACTCACACCTTCTGCTTCCTCCGTTCGCTCCAAAGTTATATCTTTCTTGTAGCTTTCCCGCTTCCCTATTATACTCAACTTTTTTTTTTTTCTGTCGTTGATACCACTACTGTACATAACGGTAAGACAAGTCTCCCCTTGAGCCCATATGCGTTCTCATATCAAGTACTGATCTCGTTTGGTCACACACACACACACACACACACACACACACACACACACACACACACACACACACACACACACACACACACACACACACACACACACACACACACACACACACACTCTACTTAAGGCGAATATAATCGTCTGCGGATAGCCTGTACATGGTTCTGCTTAAAAACAGAAGAGTGTGTAATAATTGTGTTAGTGTTTAAGCAGTATTAATGCAGCAGAGTGTGGACTGTAACTATAAATACAAGTGTTGGTATAAAGGACAGGTTTAATGATACAGGTGTCTCATGCTGGCACAGGTGAGTGTAATAAAGTGTGTCTGAGGAGCACAAAAGCCTGAGAGTGCCTCGCAACTACATATTCCACGTAAAAACATGCAAGCATTTGTTTGGTCTATTCAAGAAGAGCTCGGTCCACTTCATAAGTAATCGTATACTCACGTGAGCAAGTCCTGTCAGTACCCGAAGTAAAACCAGCACGCTGTAGTGAACTTTGGCTGCGAGGGGAATGAAGAGAGTGAGAATGCCACCAATAAGAATGGCACCTCCAAACACTCTCTTCGTTCCATACATCTCTGCTAGTCGTCCACCAGGGATCTAGGGCAAAACAGTGTAAGAATAATGGCAAAGCTTTGTTGCATGCCATAAATGACAATGGTGGTAAAATGAGTGAGTGTATACAATGACTGATTACACAGTGCAAAGTTGGATGATGTCTGAAAGTCGAGAATCCTCAGTTTGTTTAGAAGTAATGAATAGCTGTTAGTTAATTATATCAAGTGAAGTCACACTTCAATACTGGCAATATTATATACTCATGCAGTTGCTCTTATCATTCCAAAACTAACTTAAACTTTATTCAATGTCGCTGTAAAACTGGAAGTGATACGTTTAGCACTTTACGGCTTTTTTACCTCAAAAGACATCTTTACATTTATTTTCTTTCTTTTTTTTCTGTGTGTGATGCCTGTATAATAGAACTTGAATTAAAAAAAAAAAAACTCCAGCAGGAAACAAAGACAAAGAGAGGTTATGGAAGATATTAAGTGTGTATAGTGGTAGGAAAACTAAAGGACACCCCAATAATGGCTCATATGAAAGGTAACGTAGCTTGTGGAGAGAGAGAGAGAGAGAGAGAGAGAGAGAGAGAGAGAGAGAGAGAGTGCAAGGAGCAGGTTAATGGAGAAGCCCTTGATGTGGAGAAGGATTATTTTGAAGTACCTTAATGCAGTGGGGAGGTGATGAACGTCAGGGAAGGAAGAGAAGAAACTAACAAAGAGAAGATTTGATGATGATAAGGAATGTGGTTAACGTTAACGAAGGAGGAAAAAAAATTAAAGAAAAGATAACAAAGAAAAGTGGCCGACGCTGGGAAGAAAGGAAAAAAAAAAAGAGAAGGTGTGATGAAGATAAAGAAAATAATGGCTGTTGGGACGGCAAGAAAAGACGAAAACCGACAAAGAAAAACCATGGATGAAGGTTCAAATGACGAGTTGCATCTCTTCTCTCAACTCGAGCGGAAGAAATGTGGCGACCCAGCAAGTGCCATATGGGAATCGCTACTGATACCATGAGTGACAGGCTCGCGTACCTGCATGTAGAGCTTAACCTCATTACTTTTGAGATACCTGAAAAAGTTTGTATTATTATGATGACGATCAGGAGGAGGAGGAGGAGATGGAAGAAGAAGAGGAAGAGGAAGACGAGGATGAGGAGGAGGTGGAGAAAGAGGAGAAGGAAGAGGAAGAAGAAGAGGAAAGGGAAGAGAAAGAGGAAGAGGAATTTTAATGGCCTATATTTGCCTTTTTTTAGTTTAAGAATCTATGCTGCATCCTACTCTTGACAGTTTTATTAGAGAGAGAATGAGGTACAGTATATAGAAGCGGAAACAATAACAATACCTTGTACAATTGTAGTCGAATCTTCAACGTATAAAAAGAGCAAGACAAACGGGCACACACATCACATTATCAAAGAATCTATGCTGGCAGGAGAGCAGAGTCAGTGAATCCAGTACAGTTTAAATTTAAAAGCTGCATATGCAAATTTAGGGCATAAAGTGGTCGTTATTTAAAAGGATATAAGAACGAACAGTACTAGGCAACGTTTTGAAGCAAACTATTTGCCTCACTCCTAAAGAAGCCTGAGGGAAAAAAAGGAATAATAAAGAACTAGCACCAAATCATAATATGGCTACATGACACTTAGGCAGAAGTGAGTGGGGGCAATAATTAAATTAAATGTATCATGTAAAGTGCAATAAGAAATTTGATAATATTGGAAACAAAGACAGTGGGAAAGTCACCTAGGAAATCAGCAAACAGTGGAGGCCGAGGTAGCGAGAAGAGGAAGGGGAAAGCTGAGAGACGGTGTTGGAGTGTAGAGGAGCAAGCAAGAAAAATGTGACAGTTATGAAACAGTGACAGTGTGAACAGAGGGGATGATGGTCATGGCTCATTAAATGACCATGAGGAAGGCGGGTATGACCCAAACGAAGACAAGCAAGATTAGTCTCCCATCGACGATTGGGGTGGGTTGATGTGTTAAAGATGAACTGAAGGTTTAATACTATGAAGGTTGTTGCTAAAGGAGCCTGGTCTACCTTTGTTTTACTACATTTAGTAGTATTGTCATGGAGGACCACTATGGTAGATAAGGGTCAATTAAGGCCGATAACAACAACAGATATGAAATTTGAGGTGGGAAGGTTCTGTGACTTCGCTTATCAATGGTGCTTGTGAACTGGACTGGACATATTGTAACGTTACAACCTTTACAGAAAACTCACATTTGTGGCAAAATATCCATAAAAGAATGCACCAAGAACCAGACCTCGTTGCGCTGTTGTCAGCTCCATCTGAATGGAAAAATATATATTTTTTAGGACCAACTGCATAGTGTGAAAACGACTTTGTCGCAAAAATAAAATGCGTGTTCTTTAAGAGTTAGCTTGGCTCAAAAGGGGTCTGCTGCTGCATAAGCAGAAATAAAACTTAATAAAGACTGAACCACACTTCGTTTCAATTATGCATCCATTATTATCCTCTCCTTCAATAGCCATGAAAGTTTTCATCGTAAATTCAGTGTTCTTCGACAAGTGTATGTAAACCAAAATTATAAAATAATTAATATCTGCATGCATTAATGCACAAATTTCTGTAATATATCACTGTTTATTACACTTGCCTTGTAACGATGCTGTACCTTATTATTCAGATCATCGTTTGAATCAGTTTCAGCTTTGACTGCCGTCGCGTTGAAGTAATAATTGCCCAGGTAGTCTTCTCGCTGTGCTGTACTTGATTCTTTCTGAATTCCGTTCGCACCTGTGTCTGTGGCAGTGGATCTGTTTACCTGTGAATAAATAATCTGAATAATTTAGTGGAACGAAAGAAACTCTTTCTTTTCTCCAGTCTTGTGGAACTGTATGCATATGTTTTCTGACAGTTCAAGACAGCATATGGATGATACCTCCACCACAAAGGAATAAACAACTAGGACTGACATTTATTTGGACAGTGCAATAAGCAACATTGTTGTCGGTTGAAGACAGCGATGAGTTCTGTGTATCCTGTAGGGAAGGCGTTATATCCACCATGGCCACTATGGCCACGGACATGTTGATTCGAAGAATGTAGAGGACCACCACACCGGCTGACGTCAGTAACGCTAAGGCTACGCGGGCAGGCACTGCCTCTGAGGACACAACATAATACAATTCGTATCAAATGACGATCAAGTGCATTGTACTTCAACATTTCTCACCCAGTATTAAAAAACAGTCTAAAACAAATAATCATTCTGAAAGCTAACGTCCTCGAAGATCTCTCCTATCGTACGTATATGTATGATTAATGTCGCAGGATAAATTTGTTTCACAATAAATTATTTTTCAATATTATAGAAAAATGTAAGCGCTCCTTCCATTAACTGTAAAATCTCGCTAACTGGTAGTTGAAAAGTTAAAAGTACTGCGATAACATTTTGGTTGTGGAAGAAGTGGAACTCACGCCAGCGGTGACAACCTTTCAAAAATGAATGAGAACCGCTCCGAAAATGTATTGACATACTATTCTCCTTTTACTCTAACTTGCCCTAAAATTGCCAACTCTACAGTGAAAGCCGGACTGTAATTCGAGATTAACATTACAGTATGATGCTAGTCATTAAGAAGTGCTATGGAAACGATGTAAAGCTACAGAATAATGTTACATTCTGGCACTGAGCTACGTGGAATAAGCTGCAAAAGGAAGAAAACCCGGGCCAGGTTGAGGAGAAAAGAGTATAGTCACGGTTTCAGTTGGTTTTTCAGCGAGTAAAATATGTTCCCATGCGTGTATGGTCGTGGTGTTATGTTAACAAATTTTTGCAGATTAATCTAACTCCTCTCAGGGTTTGTATATAATCTGTGAATTAAGATACATAGTTTTAGAATAATGTACAATTAACATTCATTCTGTGTTAAACATAAGCTGCAGAACAACAGTGAAAGTTCAGAAAATCTTGATAACTCTTTTAAGAACTGATCCATTGTATACTCTGGTTTGTAATGATACGAGTACTTTTTCAGTATTGTTATTCTCTCGTGCATGTCTTGTGGATATTCATCTGTAAACTCAGTCACTGGCCACATGAAGAATCATGGGGACAGTGGTTAGAAGTATACCCTACCCATGAAGCGGCTGTTGTGACTGGTCCTTATTCTCGTCGGCCTAGGAAGCTCCCCAGTCCCTTTTCTGGAGCGATTTATTTTTGGATACGGCTAGCTAATATCAATTTGTGTGTTTTTTATGCTAAAAATAGTGGTATTGTAATTATTTAAATGAAACAGAACAGGATAGTAAGGACTAATAAACAAAATAAAACTCTTAGGAAGAGATGCTAAAGGGCTTCCTTACCCGACGAGAATACAGGCCTTTGTGACTGCATTCGAATGTGAGAAACGATCGATCATGTGTTTGTCTTATTCTTGACCACAGAGGAGGTTTCGTTGTACCTCGTCCTAAGCAATTTATTTTGCATATTACACCTGAACAGTCCCTTTTGTGCTGTTTACGTCGTTTTCATATCAACGTATGTTGTTGTTGTTGTGAAGATTTTTCCACCTGACATTGTCAGAGTGGAAGCGGTGCCTAGGGTGTGAGGCCCGCCAGTGAATATTTTGCCGCAGATATATTAACTAAGAGTAAGTCTACCAAATCACAACTATAATAACATCTGTCCCATTAGCAGTGCAACAGGGCCACTACTTCGTACCTATTAATTACTTCATTGCCTTGAGAGTGCCGGGTAAAGTCAAATACATTCGTGTTATCCAGGCATGTCATACTCACATTTCTCAGGAGAACTCTTGCAGTGCAGTATACAAGGGAACGTGACAGGACCATTGCAAAAGCAGTTTTAATGACATATTAAGATATAGCGTGGGTCACACTGGCATGGAGGAAAACATTAAGTGCAGGGAAAGGACCCAGGTATACTGTATATTCAACGTTTCAGCTGTTTTGGCTTCTTCCGTTTCCTGAAGAGGACTCTGTAGGCAAAATGCTGAATGGATCATTTGGGCTTCTTCTCTTCACATGTGTGTTTGTTTTCCATTTAGTTAGATCAAACTGAGGAGTCAGCTCTGGTTGGTGGCAAAATGCCGTCTTCCCATCTGCCTCATAAAGGGCCTCCGGGTCTCCTGACCATAGGCCACCGATGGAAGCGTACTTAGAACTCTGCAGAGCCTTCAGTGAATCATCAGCTCTGGGAAGGTGTCGTATGTTCGTGACTTTGCAGTCATGTTATTGCCAGTAATCGACACAGAATCGAGGGGTAACACAACTCTTCTTTTTTAAAAGGAAGACGTATGATAAACAAAGATTTCGCTGAGGACTTGCTTATGCCATGCCATAGATTTCCTTGACAAGTTCCTGCTCTGCGTGGCCTTGAATGAGTTTTTTTCCACAGAACAAAACAAAAAAAAAGCTACATGAGAGGCCCAACAATGTGGATTAAATGACCTGTATTTATTTATGTCAGATTGAGCGTGTATGTTATAATGCTGGTTTAGGAAGGGCGGTGAGAGTTGTTGTTGTGGTAGGAACAAATTTGCTGGGAACTATGGTAAGTTGGTCACCTGTTGTGGGCTGTGGCAATTTTGCTGAAGGCGGTTTCGTAGGTGTCGAAGTTCCTAGAATCAGACACTTTGGTAACATGAGTGGTTCACGGGCTGTGTTGGCGAGGATTTTGTCTGACGGTGATATCTTTAGTGGTAAGCACCTCGCCTGCGAAGTTTTGGGGTGTGTCCAGGGAAAAACGTAAGGTTCAGGTGAAGGTTATGGGCCTTCAAGGGAATGATAACCTAGTATTTTGGTGTCACTGTAAATGTATGCTAACAGGTGGCAGATCCGAGATGCTTACACTAGGTATTTGCGTCGAAATTAGTGGTTCTGATTAAGCTACCAAAGCTCTTTTGACTTTTGCCTACGCAAGCAGGGTTTTGACGCTATCCCCCGAAATAATTACTATACCCTTTTTACTCTAACTTGGCCTAAAACTGCCATATCTCCATCGTAAATTCTGTGTTCTAGGAATAGATTAATACAACAAAATTATGCTAGTGATGAGGCAGTGAAATGGAAAGGATGTCAGCTTTAGAACTGTCCTATTTTGCCATTGAGGTTCACGAAACAGGCAGCAAAAGGACGAAAAATCTAGGCCAAGTTAACATGAAAGAGCTATAACACTCTAAGACTCACATGATTCACTCTTTGTTGAATAAAAATCATCTGGTATTAACAATAGAATACCTGAGTTGTTCCGACCATGAGAGAATATTAATAACATTCAAGCTCCTATGACTCCTCAGCTGAATAAAATCGTCCTTGCGTTAACTGGGTTGGAGTGCTACAGTTGTCTTGGCCATAACACGGCTAACTATCTGTCCCGTCGGCAGTGCGTGACGTGATGCGAATACGAATATTGTACATATAAAACACTTCCCTTAGTGGAGTAAGAAGTGAATAATCTCGTTTCATTGGGTCACACACACACACACACACACACACACACACACACACACACACACACACACACACACACACACACACACACACACACACACACACACACACACACACACACACACACACACACACACACACACACACACACACACACACACACACAATCAGCCAATTAAAATGGATATAGAAATGTATATCAGTTCTGACCACAACTGCACTCCTACCCCTACGAAACTTCCCGTTCTCTACTGCATATCAGAATGAAGCAGAGACAATGATCAGTGACATGCAGTTCACCACAGTTAACTCGTTCTTCTGCATGACACTTTTATATCCCTCATGTCCTTGAGATTCACTTGTTGATTAAGCAGTTATGTTTGTTGTCGGCAGGAAGAAATTACTAGACTCTGGTGGTAAGATTTAATATTAGTGTATTGTTCCCTGAAATAGTTCTGTTCCTCCTCCTGCCATTCATTAGGTCATGATAGTATAATAGGCTGGGTAACTAAAAATGTCAGTACTTAAAATTAACTGCGTAATTTACAATATGAATTGTAGTGACTACATGGAAATTTGCCCGAACTATAATGCTGTTATTTATAGGTTACTAATGGTCAGGAGGAAGAACAGAACTTTTGCAGAGGAATGCATATAAAAATCATTTCAAGTATATTTTTTGCAGTACTATTTACACACTTGGCATAAAATAAACAAGTGGTGCCCGGCACAACAAACCTTGGCCGACATCAGTTGTTTTAATGCCGTTAAATACTGGAACGGAACTGCCATTTAGTGTCAGTACGGTACCCAATTAAAGTCTAAGGTAATGACGCAAATGTTTTCAAGTTACGCCCTCTGAAAATCCGTGATCTTGTGTTTGACCTTTCAAGGTCACTCAAGGTCAAAGGTGATGCTGCCAAATAAAAGCCCATATGAGACTTCCTATGTCTTTATAATAGTAAATATCTATCTCCAACGAATTTCGAGTTATGGCCCCCTGAATATCCGTGATCTTGTGTTTGACCTTTTAAGGTCACTCAAGGAAAGCCCATATTACGAATTCCTGTATTTTCTTAATAATAAACGTCTCTAGTTTCAACCGGTTTCATGTTATAGTCCATTGAAAATCCGTGACCTCGATTTTGACCTTTCAAGATCACTCGATTACCTCCAAAATTTAATCACTTTCTTTTGAGACCAGTGCCCACATATACTGAAAATTTCATATAATTTCTTTCAGCTGTTTTTCCGAAATGTTGATAACAAACAAAGAAACAAACAAACAAACAAGCAAACAAACAAACAAACAAGCAAACAAACAAAGAAACGACCAAAAACAACACCTCGTCGGACTCCGTCCGGGCGAGGTAATTATATCTAACTCTTAAGTGTTTGCGTGCTTGCGTTACAGGATCTGGAAAGGGTACTCAAGTGACTGATTTTTTATCAGATATGTCAGGTGCGACATTGTACACAGCTGTTTTTCGATCATTTCTTTTTAGTTTCTTTCTTTCTTGCATAACTAAACCAAGCTTTATATTATTAATCAAAGGTAAGAAAAATTAATGAATGCTTTCGTATCCGAGAGGATAAACTCTGCAATGCGCAGAAGCAAACTCAGACAGCTCTTATCTACAGAAGCTGTATTCATTACAAAGATTGTAAAAGAAATACTGAAATGTCACCCAGTCAACTATAGCCTACCATAATGCAGCAGAAGTCACTTGACTTCTTGGAAGAATCAACAGACTAAATTTACTGGAGCAACAGGACAAATTACTGAAATAAAGTTATGACTGGAGGACCACAGCCAAGAAGAAAGAGTGCACGAGTAAGCAGAGGATTTTGTTGTTAGGAAAAGTTCAGGTATGATGGAACTTTCTCCAAGGCCATCAGGGATACTAGTGGGTGTCGTATAAGCTCCCCTAGATCATTAAAGATAGAAAATATGTAAGCTTGTTCACCTGCTGGATCAGTGAATGAAGAGGAGAATTCAAGGCGGTGCTGAACATTTAAAATAAAGGAGAAATAGAAGGATTATTTTCATCTTTAGAGGTGAGATATTAAAAAAGAAAAAAGAAAAAAGGAAGAAATCTGAATAGCTAGTTGCGTCAAGGATATGCAAACAGTGCCGATATAATTATTGAATCAGAAACTGGCAGGCTAGCCGTAGCCAGAATGTGAAGAATCCAGAAGATTCATTTCGGGGAGCACGAGTACTGTGCAAGTTAGACTGTTACGCACACATGTGCTGTCATTTTTGGTTCTGAAATGATTTTCGAGCTAGCAGGAAGATGCAGAACAATGTTTGTTATCAGTGGTCTGAGTCAGCTGGGTATAACTGAGGAAAAGAAATGATGGTTTGAGAAGGAGAGAGTGCTGTTCGATAGCCTGCAGAAGAAGTATGGGGAAAAACCACCGACCCTTACAGAAACTGATATATAGGAGTCAGACAAAGATCATCCCATATGGTTGTCAGCACAAAAATTTATCAAATTAATTTTTGTTACATGCCAGTATCAGGTATCATAATTTTATCATATCTGGATTTGCGTTGTTCTCTTCTTTGGAGAGCTTGCATCCGCAGGAAACGCTCTTGAATACGCCATTGTTGAACTGGTTATCATCGCTGTTCAGATTATCAGCGTCTTATCTATAATATCTTGAAAAGCTTGTTCTGACGAAGAAGCCAAACAAAATTCACCTGTCTGCAGATGTATCTTCAGCTATCAATGAATTAACTATCTTCATCTTATTTCCTTAGCTGTATCCTGTGTAAGCCCTACATATCTTTGCGGCTATTAACTTTGTGCTTCGTATATCCTGAAACATAATTTTTCCATCACCTGTGCATCGATGTACATTAAAAGCAATACTGAGCTAACTGATAATTACCTGTCACCTATAAAAGAAAATTCACATACTCATCACGTATCGTTCTTTGGGCTGGTAACTCCAGCAACAACAAAACTACACCACCGTACCATGAAAACTGTGAGCTCTAAGGTCAGGCAAACCCCCACTCTCTGACAGTCATTTGTTGATCCCGCGAAGAAAGTAAAGCTTCACTGCCTCGCCAGTAAATGCGCACTCTAATGTGACATGCAAGCTAAACACATCGAACGCTCACAACTGTTACCTAACCGACCTCAGAAAATTAGGGTTTGCTTACACCTTTACCCTTAAAGAAAATAATTCAGACACTGGTACGTTAGTGTTGTAGGGAAAACATTTTTTTTTTTCTTGTTCTCTTTGATGAATGAAAGGTCGTAATCCAGAGGGCATATGAAGCAACGTGGCACTTCTTCCTTAGCGATTTTTTCTGCAAAATACACTTTGATAAACTCTTCAATTGCACTTATTTCATTTAAATATCGATTTAATTTGGATCAGCAGCGTGCAAGAGGATAATGAATGTTCAGAATAAATCGCTAAGAAAGAGGTGTTACGAAATCTCCAAGGACCATTAGAATACGATCGTTAGTGTAGCCTTATGATAAACCGTTAATAATGTCTATCTATCTATCTATCTATTGCCAGACGCCATAATCCCGTAGGGGTGGCCATTTGACTTTGAGTTATTTGATTTACAGGGAGGGGCACTAATCCTCCACCAACCCACTTGTTGATACTTAGGGAGCACGTATGGTTTGGTTATATGGTTACCACCCAGCCTTGTAAATGGTTTCTTGGCTAACAGGAAACCATTTGGCTTGTCACTCAATGTAAAGCCACCTGTAATGGAAAGAAAAGCGATAAGTGACAGGAAAGATGGGAGAAATAGGAAGAGAGGAGGGCGGGCACAGAAAAAGAATGATAAAGGCTAAGGAAGAAGTAGGCAGCACTACATCAAGTGAGTGGATATATATCTCAAGAGAACTGTTTATGCAAGTCCTTCACGTATCGTCCATTGACAATGTACTACCGGTACCTAGTATACATACATACATACATACATACATACATATATATATATATATATATATATATATATATATATATATATATATATATATATATATGTGTGTGTGTGTGTGTGTGTGTGTGTGTGTGTGTGTGTGGGTGGGTGGGTGGGTGTGACCTGCAAACTTATTCAATAAAATCTTGTAATTATGCATGAAGAAATGGAAATCACAGTGTGTAGAAGTTATTAGTGAGACATTTATAAACATTACCATCAATCTGAGTAACAGTACTGCCATTCCGCAAAGCTGAAAAAAGTAATATTTTTCCGTATTATGAGATGTCGGTAACAGTGTATTAGATGGAAGTTCATAGTTACCGTTTTTGTAATAATGAAGCCTAAATTTTGTGTGTGTGGGAGGGGTATCTGACGAACCACCAGGGACTGTGATGTAAAGTCATCTAACCTTATGTTACGTTTAAGAAATATTACATGTATGTTTTTCCTTTACTCATACAGTCGCCAGACACTTTATAGCCAAATATGAATGAATTTTAAAATAGAGACATACATACATACAGACAGACAGACAGACAGAGGGGAGGTAACATAAAACTGGACCTACCACATGTCGTTCTCTTCGTCGCTGCCATCACAGTGTTTGTAATTTGGGAATGGCTGTTTGTAGAGGCTGCTGATGGAGGCTTTGTATCCTTGTCTGGTGACCTACCGCACGGAGAGTTAATACACATAGATCTAAGTTTAATAGGAAATATTTTCAGTTCCTTATTTTAATCCCGTGTACTCAGCATTCGTATCACAAAGATTACTTGTGTTAAAGGGAAACCTTTAGCAGACAGACTACCTCCCTTCAGCACAGACGTGGGTATCAGCGACTACTCGTATAGCCACTGGTTCGTGAGCGTATGAACAGCATCATTGTGAAATGGAGAGGAGAGGACTGAAGGTCAGGGTGCGTGTGTGTGTGTGTGTGTGTGTGTGTGTTGGAGAGGGGAGAGGGGGGTAACTCGTCCGATAAGCAATGCGCTCATGTAACCTGAGAGAATAGAGAGAGAGAGAGAGAGAGAGAGAGAGAGATTAAGACTGGACACTCATCAGTAATAGAAAAAACAAGTTTTTGAGAGAAAGTTAATCATTTACCTTCAGATACAACGTCAACATTATCGTCGTCGTGACCACTTTCTTTCCATGTAAGGATGAAATGAAGAAGTAGAACTCAGTAGACTAAATTCGCATTAACCCATCCAATATCTATCTATCTATTGCCAGACGCCTTAACCCCGTAAGGGATGGCCACAAACAAATCGCCTCCATGTTGCCCTGTCCCCCGCCATTTCACTGCCCTGTTCCTAGCTCACTCCCCCCTCTTTCATAAAGGTTGGTGGGGGCGCCCATCATCCATCCACTTAGTGTGGCGGTACTTTGTTTTTAGGGTAGCTTGTTTTTAGGGTAGCTCCATACTGAGTGGCAAGCCAAATGATTTTCTGTAAACCAGGAAATCATTTACAACGGTGGGTGGTAACCTTACAACTAACCAACACGTGTTCCCTACGTGACAACAAATGGGTTGGCGGAGGGTTAGTGCCCCTCCCCAGAAAACACCTATCTAAAAATATGAACAACCTTGCAATATAAAGATGTATTTTTTTCATCTGCGCCAAATGGATTCATTCGGCTTAGATGAAACATTTAAGAGTGATGGGCTGAAAACAAAGGTCTCACAATTCATTTTTCAGCAGCATGAAGCTGGGAATAATTATGCTTTAGCCGACAGAACGACGTCCAACACCCGTGATATGCAGCCGATATCCTAATTATGAAACAAGATGCAGGGATAACAGTATGGCAAAGCAAAAACAAGAAACGATATGAAAATCGGTCTGCATTTTCACAAGCCGATATACGGTACATATATATTTTTTTCTTATATGTACAATATATGAGTCGAGCCACTGGTCTCTCACTGATTGATTCATCGCACTCATTCATTTCATTATGCAACTTTTTTGTTTCTCATCATTTGATGAGTTCGTAGAAAAGTATTCCAGTAAGATGGCAGTTATTATGAAGGGACAAAATGGAAAGAAAAAGTTTGTGAATCGCGAATGGAATATCCCGTGAATCATGGTAGGTGGCGGCTCCCATCATCCACTCACTCAATGTACTGCTGCGTAATGATCTCTACACTGAGTGACAAGCCAAATGGTTTCCTGTAACCCAGGAAACCATTTACTACGCATGCGATTTTTTGCTTTTCATGAGTTAGGTGCGTGGTTTCCTCTCGTTCAGCATCCCAGTTCCACGAGTGTTTGAGCTATCCTGCCGAGAACTGGTCGAAATCATCGGATGAGAATAGCTAAATGGAGCAGTAAAGAAGAAGAAGAAGAAGATTGAGAAAAATAGGAAGTCTAGAGCATGGCGTGGAGATGAAGGAAGGATATCTAAAGAGAAAACGAATTTTTAGTAGAAGAGGAAAAGTGCCGATGGTCATAGCATGCCAGCGATATGAAAGATGCTGGCGGGTGTCTGACGCATAGGTGAACTCTTCATCTGCTAGTTTCGGGATCTGGTTGTTATTTAGTTGAGGTCTTGATTTTGATTTTCGGCCGGTGCTTTGACTGCTTTTCATCTTGATTTCTTGGTTTCTTTGTTCCCGAAAATGAGTTTGAGGGTCTTGTGCGCGTGAGTCGGGATGACAGTTTTCAATGTGTTCGTTTATTCGTCCGTGAGCGCTCTAGCAGTCACAGTTATGGAACAATTTTGATGAATGAGTTGTCAAATAAATCCTTTCCACCTGACGGTGTGCCCTCACCGAAGCAACCCCAAAGTCACTATGACCAAAAAGTCTTTCTTTACACGAGTATAGGCATTACATTAGTATCACTTGAGGGAGATGTCACAATTGCACTAACTTATGCCTCTCATCACAGTTGTCAAATAGCCTGCAAGAAGCTGACAAATCATAGGGAAATTAATAAATGAGCAAATAAATATATAAATACTCATTTGCGTTGCCACTCAATTGGTGGTGGAATAGGTAGGGGGGCAGATAGGTAGGCAGGGAGGTGTATGGGTAGGTAGGTTGGCAGTGAGATAGTTACGCAGGTAGCTAGGTGGGTAGGTAAGCAGGTAGGGTGGTGGGCAGGAAGGCAGGTAGGAAGGCCGACAGGGTGATAGGTAGAAATGTAGGCAGGCAGGGAGGTAGTGAGGAGGGTAGGACGATGGGTAGTTAAGCATGGTACGTAGGTGGGCAAGAAGGAACGCAAACAGGGAGATAAACAGGGAAGTAAGTAGGTAAGTAGGCAGGGAGGTGTGTAGAGAGCAATGACGTACAGTCGTGGTCATAAATATCACCTATTCTCCTGTCTCTCGTGCCTCAGGCTGGCTCCTACATGCGTGGCAAGTCACAGTGGAGTAAGAGGGGCTGAGAGGTAGGGGCCATTGAAAGAAGGGAAGGTAGGTCGGGGGACGAACGATGGTGAGGCGGTGGAGTGAGGGAGGGGAGGTTGAGGAGGGAGAATGAAAAGCAAAGTGGTGATCACATTATATGTCTATTTCATTTTATTAAGTGCATGATATAAAGGAGTAATATCTGGTAGATGCTGCTGCATTACACCTTGTGCACCGGTGTCAGCTAACAAGCATTACATAGCTGGTGATATCAAGGGCTGGCTCGTGAAGGAAACATACTGACGTGACAGAGCAAACATTAGTGCGGAACCAGATATTTGTGTTTACATGTACGTTGACTTGGGACGCAGTATGGAATCTGAATGGCTTAGACTTCCGTAATGTCTATATAAGAAGCGTCCTCTACCTTTACATGTAATTATTTTTTGGAAGTAAATATCATATGCAACCTTTGACATGGTTGTGTCCACAGTAAATATGTTCATCCTCTCAGTATACACTCCCTCTATACAGTCTCAATCATGTCAGCTGTTTAATGGTATCTCTGTATGAGAAGGCTATTTAAAATAATTGAGCATAAAAGGTAAATAAATCTGATGTCTGTGCACATGGGTGGATATGTTAACAATATCTCATTAATCTGTTGCTTGGACTGCATACCGGTATGTGTTTGAATGGCCGCCCAACAATCTCAGCACCCTCTCATCACCATGGAATGATATTTTCCTTCGACAAAAAATAGCTAGTTACAGATTGGTGGACAAGGCAATAGTGTGTTGTGCTGGAAACATCTGGCTCTGCACTAATGTTTGATCTGTCACGTCAGTATATTTCTCTCATGAGCCAGCCCTTGATATCACCACCTATCTAATGCTTGTTATCTGACGCCGCTATATAAGGTGTAATGCAGCATAATCTACCAGATATTAACTCCTTTTTATCATTCCCCGAAAGAAAGAAAATAGACAAATAATGTGACCACCACTTCGCATTTCATTCTCCTTCCCCTACCTGCCCTCCCTCCCCTCCCTCACTCCACCCCCGCACCATCGCTCGTCTCCCCACTCACCTTCCCTTCTCCTCCGGCCCTTCCCTCTCAGCCCCTCTTATTCCACTGTGATTTGCCGCGGATAAAGGAGCCAGCCTGAGGCACGGGGTACCGGAGAATAGGTGTTTGTTTATGACCACGACTGTACATTTACTCTGATTACTGGGGGGGAACTAAAGAAACTAAAGAGCACTTGGAGAAATAGGGCCACCGCCGAGGAAACTGAGCCGATACTATATAATGCTTGCAAAATGGCAGGTAGGTAATGCATGGACAAGACAAATAATAATTCTTATGGCCAAATTTGGCACCATTCCATCGTAATACACTTGTTTTTAAAGCTTAGTGTGCTACATCAAATCATCTTACATTTTCTGATGCTATAATATTTTCCGCTGTATCAGTTTTAACCTTTTTAAAATAACGCCATTTTCAATGCAAAGTCTGTTAGTATTTTGATAATAGGATTAAATGTAGGTGTATATTTGTATTTTCTCCCTGTATTATCTAAAGTGTAGAGGGGATGATTACATGGGCTATTCCCTCCCAGCTCATATGCAGGAGGGGGGTATCCCTCCCATTCCCAGGACCTACGCCTATGGTAGGTAGGCTGGGAGTGGGCGGTATGTTTGTAGGTAGGCAGAGAGAAGGTAGGTAAGCAGGAGGGTACGATGAGTAGGAAGGTATGGAAGTAGGGACGTAGATAGTAGGGAAAAGCGACAAGAAGTGCAAGACAATCCTTTACATGCTAAAGGAATATTTTGCAGCTTATTA
>NC_136975.1:4272500-4305000 GCF_032717465.1 Coenobita brevimanus
CGCTGGTTCGGCCTTATACTTCACAAATGTCCGTGGTCTTGGTACCAGATTGAATTCAGTTCACTTTTTCTCCAGTCAGTATCCCCTCTAGCCCTGTTCCTCACAGAGACCCTAATCTCTCCCTCTACTGAAATATCCCCATTTGTTTTCCTGGTTACCATCTCCTCACAAACTTCCGTAACAAGGGTGGCACCTGTTGTCATATCAAATCTGAATATGCAGGTGACACTGTTTTGAACTTCAACTGATATTGATAATTCACTGTATAAACTAAATTATCTAAATATTACCCAGTATATCTGTGTAGTGTGTCACTACCCCAGTGCTTCTTCAGAACCCAGTGTATTTGACTCCGTATCCACACAGTTGACTAGGGCTAACCTTAACCTCACCTTAGCATTTAAATTAACATTTTGGGTACTTAAAGTAGAATGATTATTGCATTCTGCCAGGGCTGACGATGCTGGTCTAGAGTGCGAGCTGTTTGCAGAATTGTTTATAGAGAGGCTGCCTGCAGTCCTGATGGACCCAGGTTCGAATCCCGGCTGGGGCAGGGAACAGTTTAAAGATTTGAATTTCATAAAAGGCAGACTTTCCTGATCTACCAGATGACCCGCCGACATGTAATAAAAATACCCTCGCTAATACCAATACACCAGTCCTGTGTGAGACAGCCCTAGCGTGTATTCAATATGGACGGTGAGTGTTAGCGCCGAAGTGGTGACTTGTGGAGATGTAAGAAGACTACTGGGCCTTGGGATAGGCTACTGCCCCCGAGATATAGGCCCTGAAGCCTTTGCCCAGAGTCGGACACATAGAAAAAAAAAAAAAAAACACGCAGTTGGTAAAGCAACCAGCCAGAATACCAGATAATCCTGATCATAATGCCTGTCTCTTGGATCTATTTTTGACAAATAATACAGGTCAGTACAGGATAGAAGTACTGTCACCACTTGGATCCTCCAACAGCAATCTCATCAAAGCCCCAGGTCGGTTCCCCCAAACCCAGGGGCGCACCCAGGAATTTTCTAAAGGGGGGGGCCGTAGTGAGGTGAGGTCAGGTAATCCGATAATTACGAGGAGGTCACATGCAGGTTAGAGACAGAGAGCTGCTGGCTCATGTGTTACTCTTTGTTTGTACTTGCCAATTTTTCATGTTTTGCTGGTCAATCAATCAATCAATCATTTCCTGTGGCACCCTCGGGGATGCATAGGGCCTCGATGAACTCACACCACCACATCCTATCTTGTGCTAACTCCTCAAGATCTCCCCAACACTCATCTCCAGCTTCCCGTCTCATTGTCCTCACCCACGTCTCTTTTGGCCTTCCTCTACCTCTCCTACCAAGTGCCACCCACCCTGGTGTACCTCGTACTATTCCCTGTCTCCTATACACATGTCCTAGCCACTTCCATCATGAGAATCTAACATATTCATCGATCGGCTGCACTCCCGTTATATCTCTAATTCTACTATTTGGTATCCTTTCCCACCACTTAACTCCTAATATTCTTCTAAGTGCTTTATTTTCAAACACCAAGAATTTATTTTCCATAGTCACTGTGCTGTACCAAGACTCGTGTCCATAAATTAAGATACTCCTAACCATTACCTTATAAAGTTTGATTTTTGTATGCACAGAAAAATTGTTATTATTCCAAATATTTTTAAGCATTCCCATTGCCTGATTAGCCTTCTTTAACCTTTCCTCGAATTCAAAGTTCAAAGAACCATCCTTGGCTAAATAAGTACCTAAATATTTAAACCTATCAACTTGCTTTACAACCATACCTCCAATTACACATTCCTGCGCATTTTCCATATTCATATTGATTATTTCAGTTTTTCCACAATTAATAACCAAACCCACCTTGCGACCTTCTCTCACCAAACAGTCCAACACTCTCTGCATCTCTTCTGGCCCATCACAAATCAAAACTATATCATCTGCATAATCTAAATCCAAAAGTTTCCTGTTCTCTCCCCAAAGTATACCTGCACCGGTTTCTGTTCCAACGCGTTTCATAATGTAATCAATGACCAATATAAATAGTAAAGGCGATAGAACACCACCTTGAATTACTCCGGACTTGACTTCAAACGAATCACTCAGACAACCATCAACCATCACTTTACAAAATGTGTCCTCATGCATGTTCATAATGACCCTCACAAACTCCTCTGGTATTCCATAATGTCTCATGATCTTCCCCATAGTCTCTCTCGAAACACTATCAAAAGCCTTTTCAAAATCAACAAAACAAAGACTTAACGGTACTCTCATTTCATTATCTTGCTGCATCAAATGCTGGTATCGAAATAAATATATATAAATTTTTTAAGGACCCAGAGAGCTAAGGGGGGGGGCCGGGACAGCCCCCCCCCCCTGGGTGCGCCCCTGCCCAAACCTCCACGTTCCGAACCTGTTAGGTTGACCCGCTGGCACTTTGATAGGGCAAACTGGGATGGATTTAGAAATTATCTTGCTGACTTTCCAGGACAGTTTTCTGTAGCGATATCAGTTCTACCCAGCCCCACATTAATGACTTAATACAAACTAGTATGGAATTATTCATACCTCAACAGTTCACTTAAAGATCAGACTCCCCAAAACGGTTTTGATAGATAGGGCCCAAAAGTCATTAGCATATAACTCTTTCTTAAAAACCAAAAAAAAAAAAAAAAAAGAATCGCTCAGTTTAAAATTGCTAGAATCAATGCAAAAGCAGTAATAAATCTCGCTAAATTAAACCTTCACAACCAAGCATCCAGCAGTCCTAATGAGAATAAAATATTCTGGTCAGCTCTCATTTCTTTCAGTAATAACTTTAACAAGTCATCACCCATTCCCCCACTGAATTCTTCAGATGGTAGACGACTTAAGTTGGGGGTATGTGTTTATAAGCGAAATTTTAGTGCTTGCAAGGGAAAACCCTTGCTTAAAACGTCATTGCTGTACCGTCCGCTTGATCAAATAAATCTAACGAATGTTGCATTTTTCACATACCATTGCATATTTCGGCCTTCATATTGCTTTATAAACAGTGCTCTGCTAACCTATGAATAAATTTGTGTTGCAGAAATCAGTGGAATAGAACAGTCCCGGGAGCAACATTGTCCGTGCGGAAATCAGCTGCTGTTGACAAATAGGGGAGGAGCAGGAAGTGACTCGCTTGATTTGTACTGCATTTCTAGGAGTTCCATTTCCAACTGAACGGCAATGTCTTCAGATATTAATCTTTTACTCGGTAAGCATAAAATGGTAGCCATGGAGAATGTTTTAGTTGCAGTGTTTACCCGGTAGCCTATTCTATGATAGAATGCTCATGCGGAATTTTTGCTGCGTCTCCATTGACATTCAGAAAAGTTATATTTGGTAATGCTATAGTTTCGGTGTCTTATGAAGCAAAATGAATTCTGCCTATTCATGTACTCAGGTATACTGACTGCACAATATCGAAGGTGTTTCTACACGGTTAGTGGTTGTGAATGAACCTTCAATATGACAAACATAAGGTGACTGGAAACCGTCAGTTGCCATTAGTTTCAGTAAATTGATATTGTAGTAGGGGGATATCTGACTTTTCCAGCATTGTGTTTTATATTATGATATACTGTGTAGAAGTTGATCAGTTTAGCTGTAATAGTCAGCTACACATAGGCCTATGGTAGTTTCTGGTATGAGGTATAGGAACTGAATATCCTTGAAGTGTAACCGGTCAGTTTCTGGTACCAGTCGTTCACAGCACTCAATCCAGGAAATCTGGGTCAATTTTCGGTTATTCACATTACTCGGCTTCTAAAAAATATGTATTTTCTGGTCAATTTTTGCTTGATTTTAATGAATTTGAGCTTCATTTTGTCAGAAATCACTCGTTTTGGAGGTTAGATATACCCAAGGCAAAACATACGTATTTGGGGGTAGTTAAGGAAGTAGCCAGGTCACCCGCAGCAATGTTTACTGATATCACTGACAGGCCGCGTTGTTTACCAACCATTGCCCTGATTGGAGACATCAGCGTATCTCATGTTAATAATTAACCAAACCTAACCTCACAAGTTGGAGAGAGAGAGAGAGAGAGAGAGAGAGACGTGTTTAATATACTGTATGTGTATTAAGGGTGGAAGATATATATACAGTATATATATATATATATATATATATATATATATATATATATATATATATATATATATCAATCAATCAATCATCAATCATTTCCTGTGGCACCCTCGGGGATGCATAGGGCCTCGATGAACTCACACCACCACATCCTATCTTGTGCTAACTCCTCAAGATCTCCCCAACACTCATCTCCAGCTTCCCGTCTCATTGTCCTCACCCACGTCTCTTTTGGCCTTCCTCTACCTCTCCTACCAAGTGCCACCCACCCTGGTGTACCTCGTACTATTCCCTGTCTCCTATACACATGTCCTAGCCACTTCCATCGTGAGAATCTAACATATTCATCGATCGGCTGCACTCCCGTTATTTCTCTAATTCTACTATTTGGTATCCTTTCCCACCACTTAACTCCTAATATTCTTCTAAGTGCTTTATTTTCAAACACCAAGAATTTATTTTCCATAGTCACTGTGCTGTACCAAGACTCGTGTCCATAAATTAAGATACTCCTAACCATTACCTTATAAAGTTTGATTTTTGTATGCACAGAAAAATTGTTATTATTCCAAATATTTTTAAGCATTCCCATTGCCTGATTAGCCTTCTTTAACCTTTCCTCGAATTCAAAGTTCAAAGAACCATCCTTGGCTAAATAAGTACCTAAATATTTAAACCTATCAACTTGCTTTACAACCATATATATATATATATATATAGCCTCCGTGATACAGTGGTAGAGTGTGCGTTTTGTACATGGGTGAACCAGGGTTTGCGCCCTGCCAGGGTAATAAACTTTGGGAGTGTTCACCCAGCCACGTACTGCACTGGCGGACACAAGGGGTGCTGTGGATGAACCAGTGTCACATACTATAAAGTAAGCTTGCACCCAGTCGGCTTGTGCGGTCCGATTACACTTGGTTCACAGACTACACACTCATCCAAAGCCACTCTAGCACTACAGTTACACTTACAAGCACTTCTCACCCTAAATACAATCTCTACCCGACAGCCTAAGCCACTTGGTAGAGGTACATTGGCTGTATCGCCCCAACTTCGGTCTGGATAGGCCGGTCCTGCAGTGGATACTCAAACGGCTGATATATATATATATATCTATCATCATCATCATCATCCAATCCTACATTGCCCCATGAGGAGCGTAGGAGCCCAGGGCTAGGCAGTAGGTCTCAGCATTTGAGATGAGAGTGACCAGCCTCATTCATCTCTGAGTGGCATTACAAGAGCAATCAACCCCAACCATCCCTTGGATATAAACCTTCACCGGCTCAATCCGACTGGAGCGCAATAATTACCCACTAAACCACCAGGTGCCAAAATTTGGTTATATGGTTACCACCCAGCATAGTAAATGGTTTCCTGGTGTACAGGAAACCATTTGGCTTGTCACTCAGTGTAGAGTCACCCACAGACAGAAGGAAAAGGAAAGAATGAAGGAAAGAAAGACAGAAGAGGGAGTGTAAAGTCACCCGTAGGCAGAAGGACGAGGATATAATGAAGGAAAGAAAGACAGAAGAGGATGGAAGGAAAGAAGGCTGGAAGAGAGGAAAGGGCAGACACCCGACAGCAGCACTACATCGAGTGAGTGGATGGTGAGTGCCCCCACCTACCACATATATATATATATATATATATATATATATATATATATATATATATGTAAGGGGAAAAAGAAGTGTGTGGTAATCATAAGGGCATTTGTCTTCTTAATGTAATAGGAAAAGTGTATGGTAGCATACTTATTAACAGAGTTAGGGAAATAACAGAGGAGTTAATTGGAGAAGAACAGGGAGGTTTTAGGAAGGGAAGAGGTTGTGTGTATCAGATATTCATTCTTAGATCTTTAGTTGAAAAGTTTCTATAGAAGGGAAAGAAGTTGTATGTGGCCTTTATGGATTTGGAGAAAGCATATGACAGGGTGGATATACAAGGATTGTGGAAAGTATTAAGAATATATGGAGTAGATGGAAAGTTATTGAATGCTGTGAAGAGTATGTATGATGGTGCTATGGCTGCAGTGTGTGTGGATGGTGAACTGAGTGAATTTTTCTCTTTGAAGGTTGGGTTGAAACAGGGATGTGTCATGTCCCCATGGTTGTTCAATCTGTACATGGATGGGGTAATAAAAGAGATACAAGGTAGGGCTGTGGATGTTGGAGTGGCCCTAGTGAGAGAGGGTAGTGTTTGGAAACTCTGTATTGTTGTTTGCAGATGATACTGTGTTGTTAAGTAAAGACGAAGGGGAGCTGCAAGGCTTGGTGGATGAGTTTGGGAGAGTGTGTAAGAAACGGAATCTGAAGGTGAATGTAGGGAAGAGTAAAGTGATGGTCTTTGCGAGAGGTGAAGTCAGTGAATGTGCAGAGAGGTTGGATGGTGAGGAAATGGAAAATGTGAATATGTTTAAGTACATGGGGAGTGTGATGAGTAAGGATGGAAGTTTGGAGGGTGAAGTGCTTGAAAGGGTACAATAAGGAAGAAAGGTTGCTGGTTCCTTGAAAGCAGTGATAAGAAACAAGGAAGTGAAAAAGTTACTACATGACAGTATTGTGATAACAATTCTAATGTATGGAAGTGAAGCTTGGACGTTGTTGGAAGGACACAAGTCAAGAGTAATAGCAATGGAAATGAGTTATTTAAGAGGAGCCTGTGGAGTCACATGGAGAGACAGGCTGACAAATGAGGATGTAAAGGAGCATTATAGTGTGGATGTGGATGTGATAGGAAGTGTCAGGAGGAATGCACTGAGGTGGTTTAGCCATGTGGAGAGGATGGAGGGTGAGAGACTGATGAGGAGAGTGTATGTGAGTGAGGTGGAGGGGGGGAGATGGAGGGGGAGGCCAAGGATGAGATGGAGGGATGGAGTGGAGAGGTATATGAGAGAGGGGTCTGTGAGTTGGGAGCAGAGCAGTGAAATGGCAGGGTACAGGACAACGTGGAGGTGATTTGTTTGTGGCCACCCCATGCAGGATTAAGGTATCTGGCAGTAGATAGATAGATATGTATACAGTAAAACCTCAATATAATGGACTTCAGTAGACTGGAATTCGCTTTTATCGGACTCGAGGAGCTACCAGACTAAATTCCTATACATCGGAAAAAGTCTGATAAAGCCAGAAGCAGTCTGGACTGCCTGACCACTTTAGCTATGTTCACCACAATAAGGTAAATAAAAGACATGTTCATCAGTGTACAGTACAGTATTGTTGTATACAATATACTATTTGATTAATGTAGTGAAGTTATGACACAGTACAGCACTGCAGTGGTAGTCAAAACAGTTTAAAACCGTTCATACAATCCAGACTACTGGTAATGTCTGATGTATCGGAAAAAGTCCAGATTAAGAGGAGGAAGTCCGGATTTCGCTTTTTTTGGAATGGTTTGGTCCCCAATTAGTCTGTTATAGCGAGGTCTTACTGTATATATATATATATATATATATATATATATATTACGGTATATATATATATACATATATATATATATATATATATATATATATATATATATATATATATACTGTATATTTATATATATACATAAAGTATATATATTTTATTTATGCATCCGGATCTGGGCATAGGCTTCACAGCCAACTCTCAAGGCCCAGTAGTCCTACATACCATACTCCTCCACATGTCACCACCTAGGCGCTGGTACTGTATATACAACTCTGTTACTGGGTATGAACTCCTGTATGTGCAAATTCTCCATATGGTAGCTTGATATTAGGCCATATACAGTACAGTTTAGTCATGGCATTATATTGTACTTGGTTTTAATCTTTGGCAGAGAAGGCAACAAGCCCCCTCCTGCTGGACATTGACTGGGACTCAACTCTCCACATTGTTGATCTTATTCGCCAGGGAGATGTGAAGTGAGTGCAAGAGCTAGTTACAGTAGTGATGAATTCAACAGTAGACTTCCCTCATCTCTCCTTATGAAGTTTTTCTGTACATATACATGGTGTTGAATACTTAGCTAGTTAAAATTTCAGAGGCCAGTGTGACTTGAATAATTTGCTACAGTATTCTTCTGTCAAAGTTTAGGCGATTTGGGTATTAGTAAGAGGCAGCACACAAAGCTATTGTTTTTAAAATTCTTGAATCTTATCACTGTTAATAATGAATATGGTAATTTTTTATGTAAGGAAGTGGTATAGTTTTCAATTGTCATGATTAATGTGGTAGAATAGATGCTGATTCCATACAGTACAGAACATCTAAGAAGCATATTTCCCATACAGTCCCAAGGCAGCAGTGCAGTCACTTGTGTCTCGCTTAAAGGACAGCAACCCAAATGTTGTATTGTTGGCTCTCCAAGTATTTGAGTCTGTTGTGAAGAACTGTGGGCAGGCAGTGCATGAACAGGTGGCAACACGAGGAGTCATGGAGCAAGTTCATGATGTCCTCAGGTCTACCACAAATGATGAAGTCCGCAGCCGAATTCTCATGTTGCTGGCAACCTGGGTTCATGCTTTCCGCAACGAGTCAAAGTACCGAGCTGTCCAGGTAAGCGAGAATACTACTGGATGTGTCAGAATGTTAAAGCATTGATGGGAATGTTACTGATAGTTTTGCTCACATTGTTTGTTTAAATATTAAGCATTGCTTTTGCTATTAAGTTTGATTTGTAGTGTTGTTTTGCTACAACCAGGACTGCCTTTGCCATGATCATCAGCTTAACCTCCTTTTCCTGTCTAGGTGAGGTTGGGTCCAAAAAAATAGGAAGGAAGAGGAGGCACAAGAGAGGGAGAACCTTCAACAGCATGTCTATTGGAATGTGCCAGACACTCATTCACATACCATTAATGCCCCCAAACATGCTTACTCTACCTTTCAGTCAACTATCAGCATATTTTTTCATGTGTGTTTCTGCCAGATATAGTCAATCTGTTTACTATCAAGTTAAGAAGGGGTGCCAAAACGATGTCATGTACATCTCGTAGTATGCAGTACCTTGCATCCCCAGTATTTCCAAGGTTTAGGGAACACAAACCCCTGCAAAGCTTGACTATCCATAAAAAGAAAAGAAAAAAAAAAAAAATAGAATCTACATGTTTAAGGTGTGTTTTCAGATGATTTAGCAACACAGCTCATTAAATCATCCCAAAGTACACCTTAAACTAGTGTATCATGAGATGGTTTATTAATTTACAAATAATTGAAGCTAGCAATAGCAGACTCCTGAATAATGGGGAGCACAGTAATTCATCCATCCAACTTATTGCCAGTTATAGCCTCGTCAACTTCTGTCCCTTGTTTTCTTAGACATTCATTTACCATATGCATACCACCTTCCTAGCCTGCCACACCTTGCATCTTAAGATTCACTCATATACTGTACATTGTATTTTGCAGGATACAGTGAACATTCTGAAAGCTGAGGGCCATCACTTACCCTCAGTGATTGAGAGTGATGCAATGTTTACTGCTGATCGTGCTCCCGACTGGGCTGATGGGGAGTGTTGTCATCGCTGCCGCTCACAATTTACCATGCTCAGGCGCAAGGTTGGTGTGCTTTTATGATTACCAAGATCGCAAGTACCATTGTGACAGCCACTATCATTATCCATTACCAGTTCATTACATGTTCAATTTACTGCATCACATGATTGACTCATAAGTTGCAGCATTAGGAAATTCAGATCAACCCATGGTGTACAAAAATATTGATTTTCATACAACTCGAGAAACCAGTTTTATGTCTAGACATGAAAGAGAACATATTGAAGAGTGCACATGTCTAATATAAAATCATTGTTTCTCTTGGTGTAGTGATTATGCACTTAAGTTCAGGGGTTTTTGATTTTACAGAAAAAAGTTCAAGGGTGTTTGATTAAAAAAAATAATGCTAATTTTTATTTCCTTCTTAGACACTTTATAGCATGATGAGATGAGAGATCATATGAAGCGTCCGATACCAAGGAGGCATAACCCTCAAATCCGCCAGTTTGTGTTAGAAGCAGGAAAGTGTTCGTCAAGGCCAGCTACAGCACATGGTGGAAAATTTCAAGGGAAATACAGCTTTAATGTGGGGGACAATAGGGTTGGAAGTCATGTGGTTTCAGGTGCACAAACCTCGGATGAGAAATGTTTTACGGATCCCAGACGGGCGTATCCAGCACTGTCGAGTCTGGGCCAGTAAGCCAATGAGCACACCTTACACAGCCGTCAATGTTGTCATCCCCAGGCTCAGCCAATCACATGCCTCTTACCGTAGTGGCTCGGCTCTTATCAGCCCTTTAATATGCACGCTGTGGCCATGCACTTTTGCATTTTCTTCATATTTTGGTTATTTTATGTTGATTTTCACCTGAAAATGAGTTCTTCTGAGAGTGAGAGTGAGGACCAACATCCAGTGCATACTAGGAAGCGTGTAAGAAAGCCTGACACTTGGGGGAAAACATGTTGTTAAGAAGAAATGAGACAGTGGTCAGGCATACATTATTTGTGTCACAAAGAAGTATTAACCCACCCCACCCCACCCCCCACCCCATCAACCTAAAAAGCAGTACTGGTGGCGAGAGATTGGTAAATGTTTATATCATATCATTTTCGGTATTTAATCAGCTATTATCTTATTAAAGGTCATCTGTACGAACTGTAAATAAGAAAATTGTTAGAAATCACAATTTAAAAATTAATAAAAAAAAATAAAGCTCATAACGTGTTGAAATTTTCACAGGTTTCTATCCTCTTATTAATAATGTGTTAGATTGCATTGTTTGGTACAACCAGTAATGTTTATGAAGACAAGTTAGGTAAGAGTGCTGAATAACTGCCATAAAAAAAAGAGAGAGAGAGAGAGAGAAGAGAAAAGGAATACATTGTGCTGGAAAGTACCAGCTGAGACGAGTCTATAGGTATCACGATAACAATAATTGTATCAAAATCATGATGAAAACGGTTCATTTACTTTAAACTGCTTTAGTGAAAAACCATGGTTTTTAGGTTACATCCCTCTGGTACCAGACGCCTCATATTTTAAAATATAGGTATGCCAGTTTTTAGGTCAGTGTCTGTAATAGTAGTGGTCAGGATATGTGTTTTAAGATTTGAATATCAGGGGGATTGCATCAAATGAGACACAAGTACAGTATGAACAGGTGGGTAGAGATGTGTGGGGAAAGAGGCTGATAAAAGTTCCAGATGCCATCATATGATCATCATGAGTCACCAAGTAGCTTGAAGTGTGTGGAAAATTACTGCTCCTTTTTTCTTTTCATTTTATTTTTGCCTCACTCATGTGATGTAAGTCACAGTCACTTGCTAGGCATTTATTGATGCAAGTTGCAATTGCTCGCTAGGCATTTAGTGTAGTGGCAGTCTACTGTAGGGTAGCTCTGCATTGAGTGGCAAGCCAGATGTTCAGGAAATCATTTACAACTCCGGGTGGTAACTTTAAAACCAACCAGCACGTGTCCCCTATGTGACAACAGGTGGGTTGATGGAGGGTTAGTGCCCCTCCACAGAAAACAACTAACTAAAAATACAAACACGAAGTCTTGGACCAGGACTGACCAACAGGTGGTGACAAAGGACCGAACGGAGGACATGATACAGATTGCAACTTGGAATGTAAAGAGTGCGAATGGTTAGATGCGAGAGAGAGAGATTGTCCAGGTGATTGAGGATGCAAAAGTGAATGTATGTGAAATAACTGAGACAAAATGTAGAGGTGAGACTGTGAGAGAATGGGAGTATGGATAGGGTATATGTGCGGAAGTAGGTGAGAATGAGAAGGCTAAGGAAGGAGTTTGTATTGCGTGTAAGAGATGGAAGGAGAATATAAGAGAGTATGGATCCATTGGCTCAAGGACTCAAGGATTGTGTGGGTAAGATTGAAAGTTGGATAACAAATGCGGGCGATTGTGTGTGTGTATGTACCAGTGCAAGATCGTGCGTGTAGAGTGAAAGGAGTTCTGGACAAATGTGGAAGCGTGTATGGAAAAGTTTGAGAGGAATAAGAGATTGTACTTTGATTGGAGATATGAATGGAAAACTAGGGAATGTGATGGTGGATAGAGTAGTTGGAGAGTGGGGTGTGCCTGCAGAAATTTAATGAGAATGACAGTGCTCTAGTGGACAGTTGTGCAGGGAAGGGGTTGGTGATAGCCAATATCCTCTTTAGACACAAAATGATCCACAGTATACATGGCGAGTGACAGGATGGGTGGGTGGTGAACTGAATGAACGGAAGGCAATGATTGATTATATGTGTGTGAATGATAGAATGAGGTCTGTAATGGATGCAAGAGCATACAAAGTTTGGGGGAGTACACTTTCTGACCACCACATGGTGGTGGTGAAAGTCAAGGTTCAAATGAATTGGAGGAGTAGTCCATACAAGGGGGGTAGAAAGGTTGCAAGAGGATGGAAAAAAGGCAGAATGAAAGAGAGAAGTGGAGGAGCAATTGAGTAATTATAATTGGAGCAGATGTGGGATGTGGAAGGTGTGTCCAAGATTTTCATAGACGTCTGTGCAGCACATGAGGTGATATGTGGGGTGAAGAGAAGACGAAAGGGGATGCAAGGAACAGCATGGTGGAATGAAGATGTGAGATAGGCAGTGGCACAAAAGAAGAAAGCATATAGTGAGTGGATGAGAAACGGGCTTGGAAGAAGTTCAGAGACAGAAGAGAGTTATATGTAAAGAGGAAGAGAGAGGTGAAAAAATTAGTAAGAGAGAAAGAAGTGAGCGGGTGAGGAATTTGAGTGTAAAGTGGAGGGAATGTTAGAAAATGTTCCAGAAAGAGGTAAAGTGAATCAGATTAGGTGATAAAAAAGTAGGTTGGGGAGTGAAAGATAAAAATGGTTGATTGCTTGTGGAGAATGGAGAAAAAGTGAGCAGATGGAGAGAACACTTTAAGGAATTGTTGAACATAGAGAATAAAAGTACATAATACAAGTATAAGTGGCTGGGGAATGGCTGTGAGAAGCAGGGAGGTGAGAAGAGAGGAAGAAATCAGTAGGATGGAAGTAGTGGAAGTAATGAAGAAAGTCAAAATGGGGATAGCCTCAGGGATTGATGGAGTGTGTGGAGAAATGCTCCATGGGGGAGAGATAATAGTAGAATGGATATGAAAGATGTGCAGATTGGCCAGGGAGGAAGGGAGAGTCCTGGATTTTTGGAAGTCAGGTATAATTATTCTCCTGTACAAAGGAAAAGGGTAAAAAAAAAAGTGTGTAGTAATCATAGGGGCTTTTTTTTTTTTTTTTTTTTTTTTTTTTTTCAATAGAACGGAGGAAGGAAAAACAAATGAATAAAAAATATGACCCATACACCAGATTACTGGCATCCTCCATTCATAAAATATCTGTAGGCTAAAAGTTGGACTTGAACAGCTGTAGGTTGAAGTCTGGGGGGAAACAACTCTGGGGAAGCGAGTTCCAGAGTGATGCAGTTCAGGAAATAAGAGAGTTCTGATAGTCAGAAGTTCTGCAATATGGCTGAGTGACATTCCAGTCATGAGGGCTACCAGATGCCCGTATAGCACAAGGGAAGGCATGGAGAGGTGGCAAAATGGACACAACTTCGTCTGTTCATTTGCCATAAAAATATCTGTAAAAGAATGCAAGGGAAGCAACATTTCTTACTTGTAGGGGAGGTAGTTTCTTTGTAATAGCAGTGTTATTAATAATTCCGACAGCTTTGTTCTGAATTTTGTCTAGTTGTTTTAATGCAACCTCTTCACATCCATTCCACAAGGGTGAGCAATATTCAAGCTGAGAGCGCACATGACTTATAAATTATAGCTAACTGCTCGTCAGTAAAGAAGTTATGGACTCGGTGCAACAATCCAAGATTCTTTGAGGCGGTTTAACAAGTGATCTAATATGAGAGGTCCAACCGAAGGAATTGTTAAGCAAGACACCAAGAATTTCAGTACTTTTGGAGAAGGGAATATTAGTAGCATTGAAGGTAATTTACATATCTGGCAATATATGTGTATTAGTAAACTGTATATATTTGGTTTTACTAGCATTAGATGAGACAAGGTTGTTTTGTCCCCATTCATTGATCATAGATAAGTTTTGATTTATGGAGATGGCTGTACTGAGTTCAGAGTTAGAGATATTAGACTTTGTAAATGGGTGTTTGAGTGTGAATGAACTGTGAAGTGTTGAGTCATCTGCATATGAATGGATGGGATTGTGAGTGACAGATAAGAAATCATTAATATGAACCAGGAACAGGTTGGCGCCAGAACTGATCCCTGTGGCACGCCGGCGTTAATTGAGTGGAAATTGGAATATACATCACCTACTTTTACTCTTATTTTTCTGTCGCTGAGATATAAGAAAAGCAGAGGAACAAAAGACGTTAGTCGATAGCAAGGGAATTTAGACAGCAGGGAACGATGCCATACTCTGTCGAAAGCTCTAGAAATATCAAGGGCTACTGCATGAGTTTCTCCATGTAGGTCCATTGATTGATGGATGGTATGAGTCAGATGATTGAGTATGTCAATGGTGGATCTTTCGTGGTGAAAACTTTATTGCCTATCACTAATTAAGTTGTTGGATTAAAGATGTTTAAGTATGTGCACATTAATTAAAATTTCAAATACAGTACTTTACCAAGAGACGATGTGACAGCTATTGGTCTGTAGTCAGAGGGGTCAGAGGAACTTCTTTTCTCTGGAATTGGGTGGATATTGGCTTCTTTCCTTGAATTAGGGAATGAAAAGTACGTATGCATAGTCTGAATAATTTAGCTAGAACAGAGTCAAGTTCTGGGGAACACTTTTTCAAAACAATTGGAGAAATTCCATCTGAGCCTGGAGCTTTGTTTGTTGGTATATTGTCTAGGTTGGATTTTACATACCTTGTCTGTATTTCAAGTGGAACAGTTTTGGTAGAGTCAAGTTCTAGTACTCGGACGTTGTGGCTGACTTCCTCTATGGTAGAATTTCTGGCAAATGTACTGGCAAAGATATTTACCTTCCCATGCAGGTCATTTGTAATGTTACCATCTGAAGATTTTAATGGGGGAATGGATGATGGCTTGTTAAAGTTATATTGAAAGAATTGAGATTTGACCAGAATACTCTGTTGTCATTAGGGTTGTTAAGTAGTTTTAATGCTTGATTTTGAAGAAAGCTTGATTTAGCGAGATTTATTACAGCTTTTGCATGGTTTCTAGCAATTTTAAATCGACAGTGATTCAGATGTTTTTTGTTTTAAGTAAGAGTTATATGCTAATGACTTTTGGGCTGTTGTTGTGGCACAGTTGCTATCAAACCATTTTGGAGTATTCAGTCATTTCGTGAATTGTTGACTGAAACTGCAGTAGGTTTGTAGTACATGACCTTCCTTTTCAGAAGCCAAATTGACGATTTGTTATTGTATTAGTTCCTTTTGGGTATTTGATCCATTGGTCTTTCATTATGATCTCACAGGTTTTTGCAACAACATTGGTTAGTGATACTGGCCTGTAATTCAGTAGCTCTTCCTTGTTCCCTCCCTTGTATATGGGGACCACATTTGCTCATTACCAATCCCAAGGGACTTCACTTTTTGCTAATGAGCTCATAATGATGTTATGTACCCTTCCTGCTATTTCCTTTCTGCACTCTTTTATTATCCAGTTAGACACTCCATCTGGTCCAGGTGCTTTCCTAACATCTTGTTTTTCCATTGATTTCATTATTTCTTGTATCTCTACTTGTATTTCATCCAGCACTGAGTCCTTAGCTCTATCATTATTTTCACTAAACTCACTCTTTCTTATAAAAACAGTTTGAAAACATTTGTTCATCACTTCAGCCAGTGCACCTGGATCCTCGTAAACAATTCCATCTACTTTCAGTCTGTATATCCCTTCCTTGTTTTTAAATTTTCCATATACATATTTTTCGAAAAGTAGAAGAGCTTTGGTTCATCCTTGCATCTGTCTACTACACTCTTCTCGTAATTTCTTTTTTCTTCTCTTTGAGTCCTTAAACATTCATTCCTTTCCAGTTTATGTTTCTCCCATAGATTGTTTCTTCCCTTTCTTCTCCATCCTTCCAAGCCTTTTCCCTCTTCATTCTTGCTTCTTCGCATCTCTTGTTAAACCACTCTTTCTTGTTGCTTTCATTGATCTTAACCTTCGGTACATACAGTATCTATCAACTGCATCCATGTATCCATCCATCCATCCATCACCCAATCCTACATTGCCCCCTGAGGAGTGTAGGAGCCCGGGGCTAGGCAGTTGGTCCCGACATTTAAGATGAGAGTGACTAGCCTCACTCCTCCCTGAGTGGCATTACATGAGCAATCAACCCCAACCATCCCTTGGATATAAACCTTCACCGGCTCAATCCGATTGGAGCGCAATAATTACCCACTAAACTACCAGGTGCCAAAATTTGGTTATGTGGTTACCACCCAGCATAGTAAATGGTTCCTGGTGCACAGGAAACCATTTGGCTTGTCACTCAGTGCAGAGTCACCCACAGACCGAAGGAAGTGGAAAGAATGAAGGAAAGAAAGTATATCCATAAAAATTCATCCCATTTTTCATGAGTACCTCTTGCCCTGTTGAAATTTCTCCAGTCAGTTTCTGTGAAGTATTTTCTGAGCTTGTTGAAAACAGCTTTACCATAATTGTCCATTTCTGTACAATTCTGATCTTGCAATGTCTCTTTTATCTTTTACTATATACTCGATGAGAATGTGGTCACTTTTTCCTAATGGACAATTGTATATCAGCTTGTCAGTAATATCTTTTTTTTTTTGTTAGTTGTAGGTCCAGTCGAGAGGGTTCTTCGCTTCCCCAGAATCTTGTGTTCTCTCTAATCCACTGTGTTATGACATTATTCCATCCATCCATCCATCATCCAACCCTTTGTTGTTCATGAAGACTATAGAAGCCCAGGGCTAGGCAAGTTGGTACTGACGTTTAAGATGAGAATGACCAGCCTCACTCATCCCTGAGTGGCATTACATGAGTAATAAACCCCAACCATCCCTTGGATATAATCCTGCACGGGCTCAATCCAATTGCAGTGCCTTAATTACTCACTAAACCACCAGGCACCATAATTTGGTTATATAGTTACCACCTAGCATAGTAAATGGTTCATTACGATATTTAACATTTTGCCTCCCCATGACTCCTCTCTACTTACTGTGTACCAGTCTTCTCAGCAAATTTCCTTACTGTTAAAATCTCCCATCACCATCATGTCACTACTTCCACTTACGGTATGTATCTTTCCAAGCATTCATTGGTGTCACTAGGCATTAATTCATATTCTCCCTTAGTCCATGCTTTGGTCTTGGGTGGAACATAGGCCACTGCAGGGTCCTTTTTTTCCACCATTACTTTTCTTGATCACAATTTTCAGCATCTCTACCATACCCTCACCCTTTTCAACCTTGTCCACAACCATGTCTTTCCTCATCAGTATTGTTACTCCACCTCCCCTCTTTCCAAGTCAGTTTCTGTTCCATACATTTTAGTGTCCTTCACCAATTCCTTTGGTATCATTTGTGTCACTCAGTTTAGTCTCCTCCAATCCAGTAATGTCTGGCTTATTTACACTCAGGTTGTCTTTAATCTCTTCAAGTGAAGATGTCAACCCATTAACATTTGTGTGAAACTGTCCACCCTTTACTTACTTATTTTAAGTTGATTCATTCTCCTGTGCTGCATTCCTCTACCATTTCCTCAGCTTTAAATCCAAAACTCTCTAGTAGAATTTCTTCCTCTCGTACTCTGTTCTCATTGCATTTTTTTTTTCCCCTGGCTTCATTTTTAATTCACTTGTTTTAGCTCTTTTTTACTCATTCATATATTTTCTGATCCAAATTTTCTTAAACTCCCCTTTCTTAGGCAGTTTCCATGACCTTGCAGTAACTTCTTCGGCAGCAATCTGCAACTTGACTTTGATTTTCATGGGTCTCTCACCTCCTTCTTCATACTTTCCTAACCTGTGATCCCCTATAATTTCTTCATTTAGTGCTGCATCTGTCTCTTGAACTTCCTTTATTATCTTTTTGGCCACCATTTTTTCCTGTTTCTCTCAGATGTGACAGACTGGCATTAAAAATTCTCAGACTCCCAAAACAACTACTGTACACATTTTTTTCATTTCAGCTGTTTCCCTTACCAGATTTCCCTTTTTTTTCCCCTTCAGTTGGTTTTCCATTATGTCCCTGAAGTTCACTTTCACCTCCTCCTTTTCTTTCTTCCATTCTTTAAGCAATCCTTTGACATCTTCAACAATTTCCTTGATATCATCACTGTCTTCTATCTTCTCACTCAGAGTTTGACATTTTTCTGTCAAATTAGGCTTTCTCTCTTGAGATCAGAAATAATCCCATTAATTTCCTTCTCACTTGATTCCAACTTTTCCTGTAATTTAATATTTTCAGCTGTTAGGTCACTTGCCACATTACCACTTTTTCCAATCTCTCCAGCAGCCCCTCCATGATGCTTGCAGAATTCTCCTTCATCCTAATTTATCAGTAAATTCTCTTCCTTCTGTATTTAACCCAGTAAATTCGTGTTTTTTTGTTAGAGAGAGGAGTTTGACTGTCTCTGCTCACCATGTTCAGTGTGTGTGTGTGTGTGTGTGTGTGTGTGTGTGTGTGTGTGTGTGTGTGCGTGTGTTTTTAACTATTAACAAAAATGTGTTTTCTTGGTCTCTAACACATGCCGGTATTTTTCAAGGGAGTCCCAGTAATTATGTTTTCATTTATTTTAGCACCACTGTCGTGCCTGTGGGCAGGTGTTCTGTGGAGATTGTTCCAGCAAATATTCAACTATCCCAAAGTTTGGAATTGAGCGGGAGGTACGGGTGTGCGAATCTTGCTATGATGATATTAACAAGTAAGTTTTCTCACTCTTGGTATGATAGGAGCAAGATTGTCTGCTTCTTTACACCTTATCTATAAGTTATCATAAATAACTTATTTATAAGATTTTGTGGCATACAACTTTTATCACTTCATTGTTGCATTTTATTTAAAATACAAACTCAAATTCAGAATGCTTAGGTCCAAAGGCTTTACGGAAGATGAAAAGTTTTGGATTGAAGAATCATGATGACGGTGAACGACAAATTCACTTAATGAATAGCCTACAGTTTCATTAGCATTAGATACAATTAGTCCTGTAAATCGGCAAGCAAAAGCTGATTAATATCGGTATCGGTATCGTAAGGGTAAAAGTATCCGATAATTGGAATCGTATCGGAATCGGCTGAGTTATGATAATAAAAAATAAACAAATATTTGTTTTACCCAATGACCGTAGACTCTAGCATTGCTTTCTCCATCATTTTAAGTTTGAACTAATGCTGTAATGATGATTATTCTTCGAGATACAGTCTTATCCCACATTGTACTGATTGTCTTAAATGGTATAATGCTTCAGCTAAAACATACTGAAAATTTATAATGAAGCTCAACACAAAATATCTAGACAGCAGTCTTCTGCCAAGTAGCGGATGAGGTCTTGGCTGGTGGAGGAAGTAGTACCAAAAAGGAGTTTGAAGATAAAGTTATTGGCCCGATCTTTCAGGCAATTAGAGACGTTTCAAATAGACTGGAGGCATTAGAGACCAAGGTCTCATCATCCATGGCAGTCACGCAAGTTCAGGCCAAGTCATTTGCGGATACTGTTCGCGGGTCTCTTGTGGGGGAAGGGGAGGATCTGCCTGGGGGCATGATTGAGATCAGTGCTCATGGCCAGAAAAAAGCCATTCATAGTCAGCATGTACTGATTGTGAAACCAAAGAGTGGTGCTGATGCCCTGATAAATCAGATGGGACCAGAAGACATCAGAGGTGTACTTAACTCTGTACTTGTTGATAGCTGCCGTAAGACCAAGGCTGGTGGGCTGGTAATGAAGTTTCTGTCAGCTGAGGCCAAAGGTGAAGCAACTGGGGTGCTTACGGATCATTTTGGTTTTGAGGGCACTTTTTGCATATCAGAGCCAAAGAAAATGTTGCCTAAAATGACTGTGACAGGCCTTTCCTCTTCCTTGGGTGACTCTGGCATCATCCCAAACATTCTGAGAAAAAACTATAAAATTAAGATGCTCATTGATCGAGGTTGTATCCTCAACCTTCTCTTCACAAGAACAAGGAATGATACCAAAACTGCTGTCTTGAAGATGTCGCCAGAGGTGAGATCCTCCATTGTAGAACAGGGCAATTACATCTATGTGGATCTTACAAGATGCCGTGCTTTTGATAGATTCTGGGTTACACAGTGTCATCACTGTCAAGGCTTTGGTCATACATTTGAGAGATGTTTTAGGAAAAATGATGAACCTAAATGCATCTTTTGTGCTAGAGCCCATAAAGCTAAGGATTGTAGTAACAGAAATTCTCCCAAATGCATGAACTGCTCTTCTTTAAGACATCAAGATGCTAATTCAAATTCACAGTCAGTTGCCCATTTTGCATCAAGTAGAGTCTGTCCAATTATGATTTCTCATAGGAATAGATTGATTGAAAACACCAATTTTGACCATTCAAAAAACTGACCACGTCCCTCTTGAACCAGTTACGGATGGATCTTTTAAATATTCATTCTGTCTGTAATAAGATAGACTATATTAATGAAACTCAAAATCAACACAAGCTTGACATTTTGTGCTTGACTGAAACCTGGTTGTATGAGTCTGATATTGATATTATTCGTAATGCTTTGCCTAAGACATATTCTGTTATTAATATTCCCATGCCTGCTGCTGACTGTCCGGAAGGAGGCGTAGCACTCATCTACTCGGCAGCACTTGCAAACGTTTCTCTAATTGACTCAGACCTGACCCCATCTTCATTTGAATTTATGGAAGCATTAATAAATTTCCATCAGAATACCATTGGAATTGCAATTGTCTATCAACCAGGTCATCCGGGCACAGATCGAGGTTTTATGTAGGAGTTTGGGCAGTTTCTTGAAAGGTTTTCTCTTAAACCTGGAAGACTTCTTGTTTGTGGTGATTTCAGTTACTGTATTGGGTTGACAGTCCTGAGTCAAAACCGTTTTCTTCAGAATTCCTTGCGTTGATCACCCAGAACAATTTTTTCAATCATGTGAGTAATCCAACTCATGTCTCAGGACATGTCCTTGACTTGATCTTGTCCCCTGTTGGTTGCAGGCTCGTATCAGATGTGGAGGTTGACTCATTTGACCCTCTTATCTCTGATCATCCTCTGATCACTCTTAGTTTTGATGTCCCGAAATCCCCTTCATATAAAAGGGTCATCAGGTTCAGAAATTACAGGACTGTTGACCACCAGTTGATGTGTCTTGAAACTGATCAGTGTTTAAACTACATTGATTCATCAAATCTTTATTCTGATGAATTGTTTGATACTTACAACAGCGAGCTTAGGTCAGTTTTTGACCACTGTTGTCCTGAGGTAGTAAAAACAAGCACTGTACGTGATAATTCTCCGTGGTATGGTCCATCCATTAATTCTTTGCGTAGACAATGTAGAAGAGCAGAACGTGAGTGGCGCTCGCAGCGGACCGAAGTAACTTGTTTGTGTTATGTTTTTGCAAGAAGAGCAGTCGTTTACACTGTAAAAGCCCAAAGGCTAGGTATTATCAAAATAAAGTTGATTCATGTGATGGTGATAAAAAAAAAAAACTGCAGTCATGAACAATTTGGTTGGTCGGAGGAATGTAATTGTTAAACCAACTTCTGTATCTGATGCCCAATTGGCTTCTGATTTTGCTTCATTTTTTACAAATAAGATATCTCGCATAAGAAGTAATTTAGAGAGCAGTTCTCCTAGTGAAGCGTACTCAGTTGACTTCCAGCCACAGTGCACCAGGGATCATTTGCTTTCAACATTTCATCCGCTGGATATAAACAAAGTCAAATGTTTCATCAGAGAACATAATAAAACATTTTGCTCACTCGATCCGTGTAACATGTCACAATTGCCTGATGTGTATGAGCACGCTGCAGAATTTATCTGCAACATAATAAATAGATGCTTCTTGGAAAGTAATTTTGTGCAGTCTGAGAAACGTGCTTTGCTTAGGCCCCTAATTAAGAAACCTGGCCTTGATGTCGAGAGTATGACAAATTATCGTCCCGTCTCTAACCTGTCTTTTTTATCCAAGATTATTGAGCGGGCCATACTCTATCAACTTTTACCACTACTGGAACACAACAGAGTTGTTGCTGTTGTTCAATCAGCATACAGAAAATACCATTCAACTGAAACTGCACTAACAAGGATTCTGAGTGACTTGGTGGCAAACACTTGTAGTGGGATGTCCTCTCTCCTAGTTCTGTTGGATCTGTCTGCAGCTTTTTTTTTTTTGATGATCTGTATTTTTATGGCATTCGTGATACTGCCCTTTTGCTCCTTAAGTCATATCTGTCGGACTGATCTCAGAGAGTGGTTGTTGATTACACTAGCTCTGATTCTGCACCCCTTCATTTTGGAGTCCCTCAAGGATCAGTTTTGGGTCCAATTCTATTTATTATCTACACAAGTAGTTTATCATCTCTACTTGATGCTCATGTTGTGTCCTATCATTTTTATGCTGATGATACCCAGCTCTATGTTAAGATGTCAGATATCAACAATACTAAGGCAAAGTTTGAATCTCTAATGTCTGATATTAAGATTTGGATGGCCAAGAGGAAACTTAAGCTGAATGATGGTAAAACTGAGATTATCATCATCAGAGGAAACAGAAGGGGTGATGACACCAACAATGCCCTGGCTTTGAATATTTGTGTGTCACAGTTTCATCCAGTCAGTTCTGTTCGAAATCTGGGTGTCTGTTTTAATACTAAGTTAAATTACAAAGAACATATTAATCAGGTTGTAAGAGGGTGTAACTTGCATATCAGAAATCTTTACTCTATGAGAAAATTCCTGGATAGATGATGCCTCTTAACATTGGTCCATGCTGTGGTCTTATTTCGTGTTGATTATTGTAATTCATTGTGGGTTGGTCTTCCAAGTAATATACTAACAAGAGTTCAGTCTGTGTTGAACAGGGCAGCACGGCTTATCTTTGGTCTCCCCTTGAGAACCTCAACTATCCCGTTTCTGATTGAGTTGCATTGGTTACCAGTAAAGGCTAGAATTGAATTTAAACTGTGTCTTATTATATTCAAGGTTCTTATTTTTGGTGAACCGAAGTATCTTGCTGAATTGTTAAAACTCCCATCGGCATGCCCGGGTGTGATGTTACGCAGTCAAGATGATTCCTTGTGTCTTGACGAGCCAGGAGCCATTCACCAGTCATCTTTTTCTGATCGTTCTTTTGCGTATAGAGCCCCTAGATTTTATAACAGATTGCCATTGTCTATAAGACAGCTCTCTACTGTTGAATCCTTCAAGAGACAGCTGAAAACGTTTCTTTTTTCAAAATGCTGTGACCTGGAGAGAGGTACTATGACAGATGATTATAGGGTTTAATTATTGCCACTTTCATGTATATATGATGTAGCTTGTATTATACACAAGAAATATCACAATTCTTGTAGGCTAATTGTAAAAATAATGTATGTATGTCGAGCGCTAGTGAATTCCCAGAGGAAGAACTGGCGTTTTTTGAGAAAGAAAACACCAGATTATTATTATTATTATTATGTAAAATTCTTTCTTTCCTTCATTCTTTCCTCTTCCTCCTGCCTGCGGGTGACTTTACACTCCCTCATCTGCCTGTCTTTCCTTCATTCTTTCCTTTTCCTTCTGCCTATGGGTGACTCTACACTGAGTAACAAGCCAAATTGTTTCCTGTACACCAGGAAACCATTTACTATGCTGGGTGATAAACATATAACCAAATTATGGCACCTGGTGGTTTAGTGGCTAATTAAGGTGCTCCAGTTGGATTGAGCCATTGCAGATTTATGTCCAAGGGGTGGTTGGGGTTTATTGCTCATGTAATGCCACTCAGGGACGAGTGAGGCTGGTCACTCTCATCTTAAATGTCAGGACCAACTTGCCTAGCCCTGGGTTCCAATGCTCCTCATGGGGCGACATAGGATTGGATGATGGATTGATGGATGGATGTAAAATTCATATACTGTAATAATAAAAATCAACTCCCAGTATATCCTCATACTAATCAGTTATTTTTGTGTTTCTTGACCATTTTGCTTCTCAGTGGCCGTCTGGAAAGTGTGGCCACAGTCAGTCGCAGCAGCAGCAGTGAATCTCTTGAAATAAAGAACGTGAAAACTGTATGCATATATTATACTTTTAAGATGTGCAGTAGCCAAAGTGTGTAATGCTTGCTGTTGGCTTATTGTAGTGGAAGATGCTTTCATGCAGTTTCACAGATATAACTGAGCAGTGCAAGCATTTCTTGGCTCTCTCTTCCCCCAAAAGGAGGAGGAAGGGCTGAAGGAGAAAGGCAGCTTCCACCTGCAGTCCACCAGGTTAATGCTCAGATAGGTCTGAGGGCACAGCAGCGGCTTAGTAACTAGGAAGAGGTCACTCTTTGCTTTTTGTATACAGTGCAGTTCCCAAAATCTGAGTTTCCTTTGTCCAAAAATACAGTAAACTCTCAGTTATCTCTTGCAATTCAGCCAAGCCCTATGCCGAATAACGTGAAATGCCGGCTGTTGCATAGCACCCTCCCATCGGCTCAACATTAAGCATTGAACCAAATATTGTGTCACTATCTGTCGTGGCCCTCTATCCTAAAAACTTTCCCATGAGTGAAAGATGAAAGCTAGGCATAAAATACAATAAAATAATGATACAGTACAGTAATACAACGGCAGTTGGCTACCAATTACAAGCCGGTTGATACGACTCGACGCTGGATGTTGCATAGAATTGCCAGTTACGTCCCGTTTCAGTACCAGATATTGCCTTAACCCCTGAAACGCGGCCATGGACAGCCGACCCCCCCCCCCCCCCGGGTGGCGGGGTAGGATCGCGGTCTGAGTACCCGTAGGAAAATATTAGCCAAAAATCAGAGATTAACCCTAGAACATTATACCTGGTATGGCAGATAGTACTTACATTCAGCTTTCTCCAGAGACAGGTGTTGAGCCTTTGTGGACTACCCAAGGACTTGTGGAGACTTGCAAAGTTGGGTAACAAAATCTTCATTTTTCACACCTCCAGCAACCCGGTTTCCCTCTACCACAGCCTCATTCTGTCACAGTAAACTTTATACTACAACGTACAGGTAGTTTGGAATCCGTATTTGTACAATAAGCACTGAAAATAAGGCTAAAATCAACGAAGCGTACAACCGACATGCAGCGCGGTGGCGGTCTTCCCGTCACTCAACAAACATTTCCATTTTCACAGCTAAAAACACATATACTACATTATTTTCAATCATATTACTTCCCAAAAGATCACCGCAGCGCGCTTTTATTCTGCCTAATGCCCGTCACTTTATTCTCGTTCCCATCGGCCGCTCACACTGACTCGGAAGAGCTAGAACTTGCCATAATGTCACTGTGAAAGCCTGTGGTAAACTGACGCTAAACAGTTGCAAACCGCGCGAAATAAAGCTAGTGTGACAACTAGGGAAACAAGCATTTCCTATTAGCATAAACTGCTTGTGAGAGGAGAGCGCAGATTTACAGTTCTGAGCAGTCAGAGCGCTGCCATATATCACAGCCAGGCTGGCCAGGCCGTGGTGGGGGGGGAGGGGGGAAAATGCAATACTTGGCAACAACGGAGGTCAGTAGTACAAAGGTCAAGTATGCTAATTGTAGCTAAAGGGTGGTGGTACTGATAGACAATACCAGCTGGAACATCCTTGCCCGTGTTTATTCAAAATTAACTCGAATCGCAAACGCGACGATCCCCCGTTATGTCCTTTTTGGCGATCGTCGCAAACGCGACGCTCTGCATTTAAAGGGTTAATGGAGCCAAGCTAGCAGCACCAGATATTGCATTGGACCAGATATTGCAACAACAGATAATTGAGAGTTTACTGTATCCATTTGTCCAGAAGAGTTTTGAAGGAGTTAATATGCTGACAAAAAATAGTGAAGGAATATATGAAAAAAGAAGAAGAAAAATATATCCAATCTATCTATCTATCTATCTGTGTATCTATCTATCTATATATATACATAATGGATACAGGGATTTCTGAAGGGAATGTCAAGTAGATAGATGTCTATACTTATAACTGATGGTGATAAAGAGTGTTGTACCAGTTTTCAAAAAATTATAAATTCCAAAGTCACCTGATCCTGACCATTCTGGATCTGAGGACTTGCACTGTAATATCGTCAAAATGTATACCCTCGTGTTGTAAACTAGCAGAGCAGTTCATGGGTACTATTTTTTTATGTACCGGTATTTATTTATTTTTTTTACATTAACTTGGCTCAGATTTTCATCCTTTTTTAGGCTTATTTTACACAGGCCGGTAGCATGGAGGTGTTTTGTCTGCGGCCACCCTTTGCGGGATTAGGGCGTCGGGCTATAGATAGATAAATAGATCCCTCTGATGTAAACCCTTATGAGTCCCACCTAGCTGAAGTGCATTTACCCACTGGATCTACGGATGTTATTTAGATGTATGATTACCGCCCATTGTAGTTTATAGTTCCTTGGGTTACAGGAGCCACTTGGCTTGTGACTCGGAATATTCACCTGAAATCAGCAATACTTTGAGTGAGTGGATGATGAATAATTTGTATCATATTGATTATAAAGGCTCCAATGTGTGTGCATGTGTCAGCCTTATGCAGGCACGTTGAAGCTGCACTTCAGATTACTGCGGTTATTTCACTGTGTTTATTTTTTATCCCCTCATCTCTTCCATTGACAAATGGTATAGTGCATAGAGATAAAGAAAATAAAGAACACTAGGTAAACATTGCTCTGCTCACAGACACTCTATTTAGATGATGATTTGGGGGAGGGTGTTTTATCACTTCCATGAGAGGTATTTGCTATCAACATGACAGAAATTGGACTTATGAGGAAAATAGACTTCCCAATATCTCGAATCCATTTAAATTCATAAGTTAAAGACCACCTGTCTAGTACTGTATACAGTAGGTGCTAAGCATCCCTATTGGGCCACTCAGTACTTGCTCAAATGAGAGCCGTTTCTGGGCCACGTTTCACTTTGCTTGAAACCAACAATTTATGAATTGGCGCAGGAGCAAGTGCTTGACAGCCATGTTAGACCATCCAGCCGTAAAACCACTGGGAACAGTCAGGGGTCAAAACATCACTCAGAAAATTTCAGTTGACATGAAATTTAACATGAAAAGTAAAAGGGCCCATCTGTGTCCCAGTTGAAACCATGCTGCCAAGTTTCATCAAAATCCCTTTTCCAGTTTCATCTGCACACACACACACACACACACACACACACACACACACACACACACACACACACACACACACACACACACACACACACACACACACACACACACACACACACACACACACACACACACACACACACACACACACACACAGGGAGGGAGGGAAGGCTTGGTGCTAGCACGTGTAATGTTCCAAGGTAAACGATGTGGGGGATGGAATGAAAGATCATGCAAGCCTGTTCACAGATGATGCAAAGATCATGAAGAGAGTTGAAGGTGAGGAGGATTGGAAAATGCTGCAGAAAGATCCGGACAGGATTTGCAGTTGGAGCCGGGTATGGAAAATTAAATTCAATCCTGAATAGTGCAAAATACTGGAAATGGGTAAAGGTACTAAGAGGCGATCACTGAATTACTCAATGGGAAAGGAACCAATCACAAGAATGAGAGAAGACAAGGACCTGGGAGTGTTGGTCCAGGATAATTTGCTATTCAAAAAACACATTAACAAGATTGTCAGAGAGACATATAAACTTTTGGCAAACATCAAAGTAGCATTTCAATACATGAATGAGGATATGATGAAAAAACTGATAGTGGCTATGATACACCCCAGGTTAGAATATGTGGCAGTGGTGAGATCTCCACATAAAAAGAAAGATATAAACAAGATCAAGAGAATACAAAGAACAACAGCCAAGATGGTCTCTTGCCTGACATCTATCGTACAAGGAAAGATTAGAAAAGCTCGGTCTGCCTTCCTTAGAGGAATGAAGAGAGAGAGACGACCTGATTGCAGTGTTCAGGGCAGTGATGGGAGTAGATAAAATTGACAGAAAAGACGTGTGTATGGGATGGGGGAGCAAAAAGAGGACATGGAAAGAAATTGCAAAAGGCAAGTTGCTTGAAAGATATCAAGAAAAACAGTTTTCCACATTGGTGCATTGGCCTGTGGAATAGCCTGGACAAAGAGATTGTCCAGTCTAAAAACTTAAATGAGTTTAAAGCAAATTTTGACCTACTGAGACATGGAGACGGGACCCCGCGAGTGTAGCTCATTTCCTGTTTATCACAACTAGGTAAATACACACACACACACACACACACACACACACACACACACACACACACACACACATACATGCAGGATTATAGTATACTGTATATGATACAATAGCCTACTGTATTATCTACCTAAGGGCCTCTTTTGCAGGATGCATTGTAATCTAACGTGACTGTATTATGAAATTATTATGAATAGCTTGAAATAAGCTTATTTGATTGAACTGTACATTGCTCATAGTAACTTGTAGTTAGCTTGGTGTAATTGCTTGTTGGCCATACTTTGCCATTTGTTGCTTTTCTCCCCAGTACCCTGCAGCGCCCAGCCCCGGCTAGTACTAAAGTTGAGCCAGAGGAACCGAGCAGTAGCCCAAAGTCTACAAAGGTATGTAATTTGATTTAAGTTTAGTAGTAGGAATAGTGATTAAAGGATGATACCTGTTTGAAATTGTGCTTTTTTTGTGAATGAAAAATGCAACTTCTTGAAATTTGCATGGATAAAAAGGTACTGCAGGGACTTATTAAGTCCTATGAAAATACCACTTGATGTATCTATTTTATTTATTTATTTATTTTTATTTTTATTTTTATTTTTTTTTAGACTCCTGGCAAAAAAAGTGAAGAAGAATTACAAGAGGAAGAGGAGCTCCAGTTGGCTCTTGCTTTGTCACGCTCTGAGGCTGAGAATAAGGAGAAAGAGGTAAGCTTTCCTTCTTCCCCTCCCCCTACACACTGTGTCTTCATTTTTCAATAAGGGCTAAGGCGTTACCCCTGAGTAGAGGACGTTGGTTTTGGAGCGTCTAACACTTTATGACTGGATCCCCCTCCTGATGTCTACCAATGACCCTTGGGTGGACTTGAACCTCCAACCTTTCAGTCAGTTCGCTCTAAGCCACCGAGCCACGGCTGCTGCTAAAGAAGCCACTTGCTTAGTGTGCATCGAAACCTGGTTCTCAGTCAAAGACCTGGCATCTTTCCTTGTCAGTTGTGAGGGTTTACTGTATTAGTATCTTAATTGGTAAACCATTCTCTGTTGAATTGTTTTCTACTTGACAAACTGTAGAATTTATTGGGGTGACAACAGAAATACTACTGGTACTTGTGTGTGTGTGTGTGTGTGTGTGTGTGTGTGTGTGTGTGTGTGTGTGTGTGTGTGTGTGTGTGTGTGTGTGTGTGTGTGTGTGTGTGTGTGTGCATGTAAGTGTGTTAGGTACTGCACAGAGTTACAGCATTACTGTTACTGAGATGCTTAATATGGTTTTAGCAGAGAAATAAGAGTCAAAGAGGGACTTTGAACATAACCATAATTGATGTGTATTGACCTGAATTGATCTGCTGGATAAATGACTGGAAAGAATGTGAAAGACCTGAACTGACATATTACAGTTACTGTACTGCATCGATAGGGACTTATTGCACTTTAAGCCAAGGGGAGTCTTCTTCAATTTAGTCTTTGCCATTTCCTGGTGATATTATTCAGATTAGAATAAACACTTCGAACTGGAAGTGTTAGAGAAGCCTTAATGAGCAACTTCAGCACGAGAGGTCTGTTCCATGCCATGTTGTTGTTGCTCAACCCCTGTCTGTCTGATCAATCTGATTGATCAGCTGCAGGTAACCAACTGCCCATGTGGGGTTTTTCCATAGGTTCCTTAGAGTGTGATGATGTGTCTGCATCTAGTGTGGCATATGTACTGCTGTGTTGCATTATGTGTGTTATGTTGCATGGGCTTTTGTTACAAATTGGGCATGTGTCATCTGCAATTCCACTCAACCCACATGTATGCTGGTAGCTTAGGAGGGCCATGTACGGTAGTTAATAATCACAAGAATATAGTGGAAATGATATCACCCTGACTCAAAGGGTAATGGTACAGGACTTTTTAGATGAGGTATTTGTGAGGCTGAAGGTAATGAAGGACAGGGTCATTGTTTCAGAGGTAGCCTTCTGGAATAAATACCTCCACTTCTTTTCCTTTGCATTCTTTATTCACACCTCTAACTTTCCACACATCCAATTGAGGCCTCAACTTTGTGGGCTCTGGGAAAATGTTGGACCCAGACACAAGGTTTCTGTAATCCTTTATAGGTTTGTGATAAGAGGACAGTGGGATGCCCAGTTGACACCACCCCTCCCATTGTAAACATTTTCATGACTACTGGGAATTGTTGGCATTGTTAGTTTTGTATCATCCTCAACCTTGAGGATACTTCTTATGCAGAATTACTGTAATGCAATGTGGCCTTGGTATAACTGCTTATTGTAGAGTTCTCCATTTGGTAATGAACAGCAGTTTGGCTAGTTACCTAACATGCAGCCACACTTCACTCTCTAGTACTGTACTTCCTCGGTACACTATTGACCGAAAGTAGTGTTCCTATGACAGGCAAACAAATAGAATATTTATTTGACACCAAAAGAAACTCAAATTTATGTGCAGTATAAACTATAAGTGCATGGGGACATGTTTTGTGTGCACATTTTTGGCCTGCAAGTTTTGTTGTGCAAAGTCCATGTTCTTAATTTTTTTTTTTTTTTCCAAGAAAGTTTTGTTTTTTAAACTTTCAGGACTGTAGGAAGGTTCCAGTGCAGTATAGTTCTGCAATAATGATATGAAAGAATACCATACAGGAAATTTAACTTTTACTTTTGAGACATCAGGTGATATATATAGATAGATAGATAGATAGATAGATTTAATATATTCACTCTCATCTTAAATGTCAGGACCAAATTGCCTAGCCTCGGGCTTCTGTGCTTCTCATGGGGCAACATAAAATTGGATGATGGATGGATATATATATATATATATATATACTGTATATATGTCATCATCATCAGGACCTCCCTTCCCGCCCTGGGCAGGGTGAGGAGTAGCAATGTCCAGACAGCCAAAGTTTGCCCAATCCAGTGGGCCATGCCTCCATTCACTCATCATTCAAGCCCCTGGAATCTTGATTCTATCTCATACACCAATAACATTCACCACATTTTGTAGCTACACACAAATGTATCCGGGAGTCAATCTAGATGCTGTCATGTTAAAAAAGAGGTGCCAGATCCCTTATCATGCGCTTCTCACAACATCCAGCCAACCAGTTCGATCTCTTGTCAGTCCCCTAGCCTCACTGACTTCCATACCCCTCTTCCTCATACACTAATCCATGATAAACTTCCACCTTTTACTTGGCTTACCTTACTACCTTCCTCTTTCAAATTTGCTCAGATATACCTTTATCACCACTCTTGTTATCCATTCTCTCCACAGGACCATACCATCTCAGTACACACTCTTCGATTTTGGTGTCCACAGACTTCCACACGCCACATCTTTCACCAGTCACATTATTTTGTATCCTAACCTCTCTTAGTACTCCACATACATTCCTCAGCAGTCCCATCTCCATTGCTCTTACTGTTGACTTTTCATTGTCATGCCACACCATAGTCTCATATCCATATGTTAAAGTTGGCACTAACACTCCTTCATGTAAGCCTCGTGCAGCAGCAACACTCAGGCCTCTGTTTCTTATCACGACCTTTATAGTACTAGCTACTTTCCTTCCTTGTGTCACTCCACTTTCCACTTCTTTTGCACATTTTCCTCTCGTTTCTATCACTGTACCCAGGTTTTTGAACTCTCTCACCAATTCCAATCTCTCTGTTCACTGTAACATCACACTGGGATTCATCTTCTCTCTCTCAGTGACCATCACTTTACTCTTTTCTACATTTACTTTTAAGACACAATGCTCACAGACATTAGCAAAATTGTGCACTAATCTACCGAGTTCTTGTCTGATATATGCAAGTAGTACTGTATCATCAGCATACAACAAATTTGAGATATTCCATCTATCACCATTCATTACCAATGCCATCCCTCTTTCCGTCACTCGTGTTTTTACTTCACTTATCGTCCCATTCATATACAGTATACAGTAAAAACTCAATATAACAGACATCAATAGACCGGAATTCGCTTTTATCAGACTCGAGGAGCTACCGGACTAAATTCCTATATATCGGAAAAAGTCCGATA
>NC_136975.1:4310000-4463658 GCF_032717465.1 Coenobita brevimanus
ACTGACTCGTGAGTTTTCAAAGTTTTTTGCAATTTATAGGTATTCATCTACTGTTGGTTATACCGAAATTCCTCAAAATCCTTGCGAAAGCCCATGAAATTCAGCTTTAGATATATGCTTAACTCTTGGAAGGTGCTGGCAAAATTTTACCGTAGGATGGTGGGAGGTTATATGAAGGTAAGTTTTACTCCAGAACACTTTAATCTTGTTTATTCTTGCTGCATTTCTGTATTTTTACTTACCAGTTTTTTGTGTTTTTATTAGCTTAGCTTATGGTATAAACACCAGCGAAGATGATGGTATACCATTTATACCAATATAACCAATTTCTGGTGGTATATTTGGACGTGGAATTTTTTTTTGAGCCAAGGGAGCAATGACTCATCACAGATAACTGTTTTTCAGACCGTCTTCAGGTTTTTTGTGGATTTTTGTTGGTTATGCATTGTTTTCTTGAGGTTTAGCATTAATATGGATAATCCTATGTGTGTTTTGGTGCCTCGGTATGGTAGAATGACCGGAAAACAGTGCCAAAATTTGGAGGGGTACCGTATATACAGCAGTGTACAGGTTGGGTGTTTTTTGTTTTTCATGGTTTTCTTGATGTTTAGCTTTACCGTACTTTGGTTATTCCTGTGTGTTTTGATGTCTTGATATGGCAGATTGACCTGAAAACAGTGCCAAAATTAGGAGGCGTACTGTACATACAGTAATGAATAGGTAGGGTGTTTTTTGGTTTTCAGTGTGTGTGTGTGTGTGTGTGTGTGTGTGTGTGTGTTTTTTTTTCCCTAATGGCTTTCTTGTTGTTGAAAATTATTTTGGATAATCTTATGGGTGTTTTGACGTCAAAATATGGCAGAATGACCGGAAAACACTGCCAAATGAGGGGTATTGTACATACAAAAGTGTATAGGTAGGGTGTGTTTTGGTTTTCAGTGGTTTTTCTGCATGGTTTTCTTGGTGTGTAGCATTACTTTGGATATTTCTCTGTGTGTTTTGATGTCTAAATATACCTGAATGACCAGAAAACACTGCCAAATTAAGCATAGGTACTGTACAAATAGGTTAGGTATAGGTTGGAGGTTAGATATAGGTAGGGTCTGGGTTTGGTAGGGGAATAGTTTTCATTATCTGGATGTTGCTACTACCCAGACATGCCTTTGGCTCTGTTATGTCCAGATAAAAGAGGGAGTACTGTATACCACCAGAAATTGGTTAAATTGTTATAAATGGTATTTGGTCATCTTCACTGGTGTTTATACTTTAGGATAAGCTAATAAAAGCACAGAAAACTGATGAGTAAAATTACAGAAATGCAGAGAGAATAAATAGTGTTCCAGAGTAAAACTATCCTTCATATAACTTCCCATCATCCTAGTGCAAAATCCTGCCATCACCTTCCAAGAGTTAAGCACACGTCTAGATGCAGAATTTCATGAGCTTTCTCGTACTCACTTTGGAATTTCGATACGACCAATAGTATTCAAATGAATAGCAAAAAACTATAAAAACTCACAAGTCACTGCTATCATTGCAAAGGAGGGGAGGGACTGAGAGAGTGAGGGGCAAGCCAGGAGGGGGGAAGAAGCAAGGCATTGAGCAGGATTTTCACCCTTCTGTCATGAGGCGGACGGGCGCTTGTACTATACATTTACTCGTGGCTTATGGTCTGTTAAACACGTGTTGGCCATTCAGAAACAAGACTCTTGGTGACCAGGCGACTTTGGACATTCAGTAGAGAGGCGGACAGCCGCTGTCACTGAACATGTACTCTTGGTTTGTGGTCTGTGTTCAGTGTGTGGTGGCAGTTGGGAAAGGCTTGGCCTGTTGGCCAAACAACTTTGGACATTCAGTGGGGATGCGTATGGACGTTTTGACATTGCTTGTGGGTTACGGTCTTATTACTCGGGTGCTGGAGGTTCGTTGGAAGTGATCGGACCAGCGCGCAACTTCAGCCATTTATTACAGGGGTGGACAGACATTTTAGCTCTGGTTGTGGGTTTCCGCCTATTTCCCACTCACAGCTCGAGCCCAGTGGCCATGATACCGGATGTTTGAACATGTCGGCTGGCCGGCCGAAGTTCTCTGGGACTTTCACGTCCAGATAATGGCAAGTAAATTCGAATAATGGTTTAACCCCTAAAACGCGGATCGTCGCATTTGCGACGGTCGGCCCAAAGGGCAGAACGGCGGATCGTCTCGTTTGCGATTTGAGTTAATTTTGAATAACCGCGGGCAAGCAGGCTCCAGCTGGTATTGTCTATCAGTCCCGCCACCCGTGAGCTACGTTTAGCACACTTGACCTTTGTACTACTGACCTCGGTTGTTGCCAAGTATCATTTTTTTTACCCACCGATGCACCGATGCGCGGCCCTCCCTCGTCGTGCGATATGGCAACGCGCGGACGGCTGATACGTGTCAATCTGCGCCGTCATCTCACAAGCACTTTTTGCTGTTGGGAAACGCTTGTTTCCTCCGTTGTCACACTGTCATTTTTTCGCGCGGTTTGCCCCAGAATAGCGTCAGTCCACGCAAATCTGCCACGGTGACACCATGTCAAACTCGAGCTCTTCCGAGTCTGTGCCTTCTAGCCCTCCGAAAAAGGGTTTTGTGACCTCAACCCCCTTCAAAACCTTACCAGGAACTACTAAGGGCCTAAGTGACTGCAATAGCCTCAGAACTTTTGAAAGCCTCAATGGACTATGGCAGTGACGTCGGTGTGTGGTCGAGCCTGGCTGAGTCTGACACACAATCCAGTGCAGAGTCCGGGCCAGAAGTGATTGTTTCTGTGTCGGAGGAGAGTGTGTCAGTGCCCAGCACCTCAGCAGGGAAGGCTCCTGTGAGAAGGGGCCTTGAGTATGGGAAGGGGGAAAAACGGAAAAGGAGCGGTGACCCCAGCTCACCGCCATTGTCCCTACGCCATGTCACGCCACCGCAAGCCCGCCACGTACTCCCAGCCCTATTCTCTCGTCCTCCTCCTCTGCTGCCCTGTCTCCTGAGTCGTCGGAGTCGCCTTCACCACCTCGAAAGGGAAGTAAACGTGCAACATTACGTTCTAGAGGTTTCCGTAGGCCTAGTGTTCGTGTTGGTAGAGCAAAAACTTTGTCCCCTAGTATAAGGCTAGCTCGTAGGGAGGGAACTCGCACTAGGCAACTCGGCAGTCACGCCACCGCGAGTGACCTTGATCCCAGTGATAATGTCCCCACCACCCCACCACCACAACACCAACACGACCTGGGATAGCCTCTGCCTCACATACTGTCGCACCGCCTGCCTCACCCACTCCCACACGACCTGCCTCACCCCCCGCCGCCCCAAGCACCTCCCAGCCTAGGCAGGGAACGCTGGATGCCTTCGTGTGGTAAGAGGGATCAGATTTTGTGCCGGAGGATCTGCCCTTTGACGACAGTGGGTGTGTACTTCAGGCTGACTTCCCTGTGGACGAGGATGGTGAATGCCTTGACTACCTGTTGGCCTTCCTTGACAACAAGGTTATGGAGCACATCTGTACCGAGACAAACAGGTACGAGGGGCAATGTGCTCCAGTTCGCGAAGGAGAAGGTGAGGCGGCCACGCCATCCACGTCGCGGATGGCAGCATGGGTGCCTCTTACGATCCGCGAACTTTTTGTATTTATTGGATTGATGTTGCTAATGCCGCACAACTGGAAACACAAGTTAGAAGAATACTGGACTTCCGACGAGCTGTGCCCAACACCCATTTTCAATAAATACATGAGCCGCGATCGTTTTAGGCAGCTGATGACTTACCTTCACTTCGCGAACAATGATGAGCCTTCCCAAACTGACCCATTATGGAAAGTGAGGGGAATCCTGAACATGATCAAGGATAAGTTTACAAGGTTCCTGCGCCCTTTCAAGAAAGTCGTGATTGACAAGTCCTTGGTATTGTTCAGGGGCCGTCTTCGGTTCGTCCAGTACATTCCAAGCAAACGGCACCGCTTTGGAATCAAGTTTTTCATGCTGTGCGACTGCAAGATGGGGTTCATCCTTGACTTCGTCAATTACACCGCCAGCAATGTCGATTTGGATAAGACTGACCCCCTTGGATTCTCTGGTTCTGTGGTGAAAGTGCTTTTGGAAAAGTACTTTGGCGAGAATCATGTCTTGTATACGGACAATTACTATACCGCTCCTAAACTCGCCAAGTACCTTTCTGAACACGGCGTCGGCTCCTGTGGCACTGTCAGAAGCAAAAGGGCACATTACCCTGCCTTCCCCGAGGCTGAAAAGTCAAAGCGGGGAGACGTGCACCTGAAGAAATCTGACAAGATGCTTGCGATCAGGTGGCATGATAAGAGAGTCGTGAACATGCTCACCACAGTACACAAGGGGGAAATGCTGGCAACAGGGAAGGTCGACAGAAGGACTGGCGAGCCTGTGATGAAGCCTGATGCTGTCATTGACTATAACGTCAATATGCGGCTGGTGGACAAGTCTGATATGATGATTGGAGAGATTGACTGCCTGAGGAAAAATCGTCGTTGGTACAGGAAGGTGTTCTTGCACTTGATTGATATGTGCATGTTGAACGCCTTCATCCTGTATAAAATCAAGAACAGGAAGCCAGCCAACTACTCTCTCAGACAATTTTCCAAGACTTGTGTCTACCAGCTGCTTCAGCGTTACGGCCAGGTTCTTTCAACAGGTCCCAAACGCCACCCTCACACACCTCCAGACCGCCTACAGTGTATGGCCTACCTTCAGCGACACCGCCTGGAGCCACTGACAGCCACTGCAAAGAGGGGGAAAGCACTGAGGAGGTGTCATGTGTGCAGCCACACTACCAGGCAGGACAGAACCTTTAGGGTCACCTCTTTGCAGTGCAAAGAGTGCAGAGTTCCCCTCTGTGCTTACCCGTGTTTCTTTGACTACCACAGCCTAAGTAGATTTTGAAAATAAGGGTAAGATTCTTTGAAATAATACTGAGAGTGACAGTGATAATATTGTTTAGTTTTCTTTTACGTGCTGACAGTGACAGCCTGATGAGTGTAAATTAGTGTATGTACTTGTAAAAGCACTGACAGTGACAGTGTTTTTTGGTGTAAATAATTGTACATAGTAATAATATAAGTATTGCGAGTGACAGTCACTCCAGTGTAAGAAGATGAAAGCATATTTTCCTATTCTATGTTCTGACAGTGACAGTTTGTTGTGTAGAAAATATTATTTTTATAACACTGGACAGTGACACTGATGAATAAGGCAAAAAAAAGAACAGATACAGTGAAAGTGAGCGATAGAAATGAAGTGCGAGTGGCCGACAGGAGCGAGAATAAAGTGCCTGCCGTAAGGCTGAATAAACTCGCGCCGCGGTGGTCTTCCTCAGTCCCAATCCACAATACTGGCAGTGACAGTGATTTTTATGGCTGTAATAGTGACAGGCAAACGTTTGCGAAGTCCTATGATGAAAAAAAATTTAGTATACTGTACGTGTTTTTTGCCGAGAAAAGGCAAATGTGACAATAGTGACGGGAAGATCGCCACCGCGCTGCATGTCGGCCGTGCGCTCCGTTCATTTTAGCCTTATTTTCAGTGCTTATTTACAAATACGGATTCCAAACAACCTGTACGTTGTTGTATAAAGTGTACTGTGACAGATTGAGGCTGTGGTAGAAAGAAAACCGGGTTTCTGGAGGTGTGAGAGTGAAGACTTTGTTACCCAACTTTGCAAGTCTTCACAAGTCCTTTGGTAGTCAACGAAGGCTCAACATGTGGCTCAGGAGAAAGCTGAATGTAAGTACTATATGCCATAAAAATTTTAATGCTCTAGGGTTAATCTATGATTTTTGGCAAATATTTTCCCACAGGTACTCAGACCCCGCTACAACCCCGCCACAGCGGGGGGATTGCCCGTACACAGCCGTGTTTTAGGGGTTAATAGAGCCAAGGTCCAATATCCGAATAATGAACAGGTCCAGGTACTGCACATCTGGATCAAGGAGGGATTACTGTACACAAGTTGTGATGAGGAGAGGTAGATTGAGGTGGTTTGGGCATGTGGAGAGGATGGGGGATGATAATTGGGTGCAGAGGGTGAGAAGTGTTAATATTGGGGGTGGGGTTGTGAGGGGTAGACTGAGAAAGACATGGGATGAGGCTATTAAATGTGACCTCAGGGTTAAGGGACTGATGAGGGAGGCTGCAATAGATTGTGTAGCATGGAGAGCCACCATTAGGTGACCAAGGCTGACGCATGCAAGCATGTTGGAGCCTTCAAAAACGAAAACGATAGTGTGGGTGTGATGTACTGTATATGGGTGCTTTGTACTGTTCAGTGATCCCTTAGTTATCGTGCATGTGGTATTGAGTCTTGTGTGTGATAATGAAGTTGCATGATGATAAAAGCACAGAACCTATCGGATTTAACCTGTGTGTATGTGTGTGTGTGTGTGTGTGTCTGACTCTGAGCATAGGTTTCACAGCCGGCTCCCAAGGCCCAGTAGTCCTACATTCCATACACCTCAACATGTCACCACTTCATTGCCAACACCCACTGTCCATATTGAATACATGATAGGGCTGTCTCATACAGGACTGGTGTATTGGTATTAGCAGGGGTATTTTTACGACATGTCGGCGGGGCTTCTGGTAGATCAGTAAAATCTGCTTTTATTAAATTCAGATCCTTAAACTGTTCCTTGTCCTAGTGGGGATTTGAACCTGGGTCCAGTAGGACTGCAGGCCACCTCTCTACCAACTGAGCTACCATCTCCCTGGGCATCCTACTAGCCAACCCAATTTTCCCTTTTACAACAGATTATGCCCGCTAAATACATAAATGCTGTTAGGGTATGTATCAGAAACTCTCATAGGCATGGTTAGGTTAATAGAAAGTGATAAAAGGGTACAGTAAGGAAGAAACATCTTCCTTAGAGAGACCTGAGATGAGCTTGAGGTAAGGGGTAGGTTAGGGATGGAGAAGTAGTGGTCTTCACCACCAGGGATTAACCCTTCAAGAAGGACCTAATCTTTGAATCCCTCCAAACCATCAGAAACCACAGATACTGCACCAATACTGTTGGCAGAAACCAGCTCTGTTGCGCAATAACTTTTTTTTTTTTTTTTTTTTTTTTTTTTTTAGCATGTTAACAACAGGAGTGCAGACCTTCATATAGCAGGGATAATAAAAACTGCTATAATGAAGTGCACAGTAACCAAGGGATCACTGCACTCTCACCAGTCATCATGTATGGATCATGGCACATATGTATAGTAGGAAGAAAATTGTCATATTGTAACCAATGCCACAACTTTTAGCAATACAGTACTGTTCTTTTTGCTTTGTTTTTATAAAGACTCCAACATGCTTGCATACTTTGGCCGTGGTCACCTAATGGTGGCTTTCCATGCTGCTCGATCTCTGGCAGCTTCCCTATTCAGTCTCTAATCCATGAGGTCACACTTAATGACCTCGTCCCAGGTCTTTTTCGGTCTGCCTGTCACAACCCTACCCCTAACATTAACACATCTCATTTTCTGCACCCACTGTACTCATTTTAAACCGTGTCACCAGGATACAGAGACGTTCATAGGTACAAGAAATATAGATATGCTGACAGTAAAATATATCTTGAGGGTGTTGAAGACTTTTTTTACTTGGAGACATGTTGTGGAGGTGAGGCTGGAGGTAGCTCTGTGGCTAGGGTAAGGAGTGGTTGGAGGAAGTTCAGGGAGCTGTTGCCCCTCCTGGCAATGAGAGGGCTCTCCCTTTGTGCTATGGGATCTTTGTATCAGCATGTATTAGGAGTGTAATGACGGACAGCTAGTAGTAAGACCTGGGGGGGGGGAAGGGGGGGGGTTCCAGGCACAACAAACTTCGCCCCGACAGCAGTTACTCTATTGCTATTAAATGCATACTCATTTCTGCCATTTAGCATCAGTGCACAATAAAAGTCTAAGGTAATGGCGCAAATGTTTTCAAGTTACGCCCTCTGAAAATCCTTGATCTTCTGTTTGACCTTTCAAGGTCACTCAAGGTCAAAAGTTATGCTGCCAAATGAAAGCCCATATGAGACTTCCAATATCTTGGTAAGAGTAACTACAGGCACACCCCAGTTTAACAGTGTGATTGGTTAGGTAAAACCCCATCATTAGGCGGGGTATCGTATGTCAGGGTACTTTTAACATGTAATGTGGAGCATTTACCAGCCATGGGTGTACCCCCAAACCAAGCCCAGAACCCACCCTAATGAGCCCAAAAACAAGTTTAATGCGATTCTAAATGGCCTAACAGCTGTCAGGGAAGGTAACCTAAGCCTAACACATGTAAATAACTCACTAAAACCAACAAATAAAATGTGAAAATCGTTAAATATAAGTCTGGAAAAATCAGGCTTAGTAAACTGTACTCCAAAATGACAATGTTCTCCCCATTTATGGCTAAAACACATTCCGGTGTTGCTGTTTGCTGATGATACAGTATTGTTGAGTGAAGATGAATGGGAGTTGCAAGGTTTGGTGAATGAATTTGGGACAGTGTGTAGGAGGAGGAATCTGAAAGTTAATGTAAACAAAAGTAAAGTTATGGTGTTTGAGAGGAATGAAGTCACAGAGTGTGCAGTGAGGTTGGATGGTGAGGATATGGAGAATGTGAGTGCATTCAATACTTGGGTAGTGTGATGAGTAAGGATGGAACTTTGGGGGATGAAGTGCGTGAAAGGGTACAGGAGGGAAGGAAGGTTGTTGGTACACTGAAAGCAGTGATGAGAAATAGGGAGGTGAGTATGGAAGTTAAGAAGTCACTGCATGATAGTATTGTGATCCCTACCCTAACGTATGGAAGCGAGGCGAGGACCTTGCAAGAGGGGAACAAGTCAAGAGTGAGAGCAGTGGAAATGAGTTACTTGAGAGGAGCACGTGGAGTGACGTGGAGGGACAGGTTGACGAATGAAGAAGTGAAGGAACGTTGTGGGGTAGATGTGGATGTGGTTGAGAAGATTAGGAGAAATTGAGGTGGTTTGGACATGTGGAGAGAATGGAGAATGAAAGACTGACTTAGAGGGTGTATGTAGGTGAGGTGGAGGGAGGGAGAGGGAGGGGTAGACCGAGGATGAGGTGGAGGGATGGAGTTGAGAGGTATATGAGGGAGGGGAGGGTGAGTTGGGGGGAGGGTAGTCAAATGGTGGGTGACAGAGCGACTTGGAGGCATTTTGTCTGCGGCCACCCTTTGCGGGATTAGGGCGTCGGGCTATAGATAGATAGATAGAATCTAAAAACAGTTTATAAATCAACCTAAACACAATTTTAGTCTAAAATATCATCAAAACCAGTTAAAAATAAAAAGATTATAACCCATCGTTAAACCAGGGTTTGGCCATTGTTAGGCGGGGTATGGTGGTATTTCTACCCCCATCGTTAAGCCGGGGTATCGCATCTAGGGGTATCGTATATCAAGGAATTACTGTTTATGTATACATGTATACATATATATATCTATATACAGTATATATATATATATATATATATATATATATATATTTTTATATATATATATATATATATATATATATATATATATATATATATTTTTATATATATATATATATACTGTATATATACAGGTTTTCCCCCCACGTACAAATGGGTTACATTCCAAGAAACTTCTTGTAAGTCGATTTTTTTGTCGAAAATGTATTTAACACAACCAGCCAAACATCGTAGCCTAGCCAAGCCTACCAAACCTTTTAAACATCCTTAGAATACTTACAGTAGCTTACAGTTGGGCAAAATCATTAACACAAACCCAGATTTACAACAAAGTGTTGAATGTCTCATGAAATTCCATGTAATTTATTGAATACTGTATTTTACTGAAAGGACAATTCATAAGTGTGATAATTTGTAAGTCATCCTTTCGTAAGTGGGAGAGGACCTGTATGTATACATATGTACATACTTTACAGTAAAAGTCATGTAGTCCAAATGGCAGGGGACCGAGGGTCTTTTGGAGTATTGTTTTTTTCGGACTATTGGGAGGGACCTCTGAAAACATTAGAAATACTGTACAGTGTGTACATTCATGATCACTACTTTCATCCTGGGGATGCCCCCTTCCTACCCCTGCATACCCAGGGAAGGGGGGAAGGGGGACGAAATGAGCTCGACCTGCCTTTACCCCACCTCCCAACCCTCCTCCTTACCCTTACCCAAGAACCCCCCACCTGTCATTCTTAATATGCAGTACATCTCAGGCTGATTTCATGCTTAACGTCCTTGGTCCCACTACTGATACAAACATAGAACACTAGGATACCAGTATGTAAAAAATATGTAACTATCAATGCTGCAGTAAGAAATTAATGCATTATGACACTTACGGTAATACAAAAACGTTAACAACGGCCACCTCAGGCCTCATATGTTGAGTGCACTGCTTTACACACACACACACACACACTCTGATGCAGACATACGCGCACGCAAACACCGAACGCATGAGGCATGGGATGGCTGTTGTTAATGTTTTTGTTTTACTGTCAGTGTTATAATGCATTACAGTAATTTCTTGTTGCTGCATGTTCATAGTTATATACTTTTTACATATCCTAGTGTTTTATGTTTGTGTATTAGTATTGTGCTGCATTGAGTGCCTGCCCTTTCCTCTCTTCTTTCCTTTTCCTTCTGCCTGCAGGTGAGTTTACACCCCCTCATTTGTCTTTCTTTCCTTCAATCTTTCCTCTTCATTCTGCCTGTGGGTGACTCTACACTGAGTGACAAACCAAATGGTCTCCTGTACACCAGGAAACCATTTACTATGCTAGGTGGTAACCATATAACCAAATTATGGAACCTGGTGGTGTAGTGGGTAATTAAGGCGCTCCAATCGAATTGAGCCCGTGTAAGTTTATATCCAAGGGATGTTTGGGGTTTATTGCTCACTTAATGCCACTCTGGGATGAATGAGGGTGGTCACTCTAATCTTAAATATCAGGATCAACTTGCCTAGTCCTGGGCTCCTATGCTGCTTATGGGGCGTCATAGGATTGGATGATGGATAGATATACACACACACAAACACAGAGCAAGAGTCCTGGCCATTATCACCCAAAGTTCAGTGTTTTATGATGTACCTTTAATAGTATATTAACACTTATGGTTAGAACAGTTCAAGTAGTGTGCTGCATATAATGCCAGTAAATTATTGATTACTTACTAATGAGTTTAATCACAGGAGCCTGTGTGTTAAAATGAGGACATTGCACAAGTTGTTGAGAAGTTGAAAAGGTCCAAAAGATTAAGTTGTATTTACTGTGAAAAACAGATACAGTTTCGTGTATTGTATTACAGAAACTGCGAGCCACATCAAACATTTTGGGGGGGAGTTGGCGTCAGCAGTCGTCCCCTACTCCTGCTTCTCCTGCTCCTGTTCCTGCTCCTCAGTTAACTCATGAGAAGGACGATATGGATCCTGAGCTGGCCAGGTTTGTTAGCTACTGAAGAATGTATTCGCTTTAGAGGCTTCCTAACATCTCTTTCGTAGCAGTTTTACTGTATTATGCCTTTTTCACATTACTGTAATATTCTTTTGTAACATTTAAGTCAATGTCAGTGCTGAAGTAAACTGGTAAGGAAGAGGTGCAAGGGAACCTCCATAATGAACAGGAATATGGCCTTGGATACTTTACATAATCTAGTTGTAGTAATAGTGGCAGAAGTTAGTCTTGCATTACTCCCTTTGTGGTGTAGGTAGGTACTCTAGGCTAGGCTGTAGTATTGCAACATACACAAGATTATTGACTGCCCCTCTTGCCCCTGAGTCATTAGGTAAAATAAGGGAAATAGAAAATCCTGCTATCTTTGGGGGATTTGTTGTTGCTGCGGCTCCAGGTGACATCCAGTCCAATACAGGGGAGACAGAAGAGCTAAAAAATATAGTATGATGAGTGTTCATGGAGAGGAAAAGAAGAAATGTCAAGTGAAAGATGGTAGTGGGTGGGTATGTGTGTAAATTGAATTCCTCTTTGTGAAGGGGAAAGATATAAAGAGGACACAAGTCATAATTATGTGAGAGGAGGAGAAATGAGTTTTTGAGAAATCCATGTAGAGTTATGTAGAAAGAAAGACAGACAAGTGAAAAATGAAGGAGCATTGCAGTCTTGATGTGGCTTTGCAGAAAAGCATTAGGAGAAGTAATTTGAGGTGTTTATGTATGTGGAGAAAATGGAGTCAGAGATTGACAAGGAGAGCATTGGTGTTGTTGCACAGTCCCGGCCCAACAGACCCATCGACAGCAAGTAAGCGACTGTCAGTATGGGGTTGTTCTGTATGTTCCTTAGTGTGGCATGTATTTTGCAGTGCTCTAGTATGTGTGTGTTTTGTAGGTATATTGTGCAAGTGGGACAATTGTCATTTGTGATACAGGTAGTATAGTACAGTCTATCCTTGTCTAAAACAGTTTTCCCTAACATGAAAATGGTCTAACACAGACAATTTTCCGGAAGCAATATCACTAACAGCCATTGATGAAGCTAACATGGTTTTTTGAACCGGGCGACCAGTGTTGAGATGAATCATAGGAGCGTTGCCTTGCCTTGCCAACGGGCATCATCTACCTCCCAGCCACTCATGCATCAACTGCTGAACTCCAGGAAGAGGATATCCAATACCAGCAGGAAGAAGCCATGGATAACATAGATGATGTGAAAAGTGTTATAAGTGCTATTGACTTTGAAGGATTTTAACCAGTGTTCTCCCCTCTACCTCCTCTCTGGCATAATGTGTCTCCTCCTATCCTCCCATAAGGTTGATAAAATGTGGCATTTAACTATGATAATACTCTTTTATAATTTTTTGAACCATATTAATGCTTTCTAGTAGATTAAACTTATGGGGTATAAAAAAATTTCTCTAACACAGTAGGGGTGCGGAAGCAGTTAACCGTGTTAGACGAGGACAGACTGTATAGTACAGGGTATAGTGTTCTAATTGAAGTGTATTGCCCTGCATGTGAAATGAATATGTAGGTGTTTTCAAGTGTTGGCATGGTTGGAGGTGGGGTGTAGTTGAAGGAGGTCTGGTAAAGTTTGTGTGGGGTTGGTTTTATGTGCCTTCTTGCATTGTCTGGCTCTGTCATATAATGATTGGTGTTGTGCATTAGCACAGGCTGGTATATAGAATTGTCATGTGTCTCATGTCAAGAAGTTCTCTCACAGGGAGGACTCTGATTTCAATGTGTGAGTGAGCTCAGACATTAAAAGAGAGATTTTTGTGCACAGCTACCTTTAATTATTTTCAGATACTTAAACCGTTCCTACTGGGAGCAGCACCAGCAACAACAGTCTCCGCAGCAGAAGACTGAGACTACACGTACACTTTCTCCAACTCAACCATCAGCTCCAATCACAGCCAGTAAGGTGCTGTCTCCAGGGAAGTCTGAGCCATTCAAAGTGGGAGAGGTGGGTAAAGGCGCATGCCAACTCAGAGTTGGTGTTTTGGTAACAGTGTCTTGTGATTGACTAGATATAGAATCCTTTGTTAGCCAGACACAGGATTTTTTTTTTTTTTTTTTTTTTTTTTTTTTTTTTTACTGGTTAGTGATAGAGCTCATCCTCTTTTCCAGTCACCCAACTATAAGGATTGTAATTACAGTATTTGAAGTCTACATACCCAGCATGCTTGGAACCTGCCTGATTGAATAGAGAAAATGGACATTTGGACATGGCAACATGGAGGTGATTTGTTTGTGGCCACCCCTTGCTGGATTATGGCATCTGGCAGTAGGTAGATAGAGAGACATTTGGTTGAAATAATCTGTTCTAGATAGTCTGGTAGGTTCAGCATTACTTGGGATATGTGTAACATATTACACAGCACTTGTACCAGTAGTCTTTTAGTTCCTACAGTTGGCCATAAGACAAATGGATATGCTAACTGGAATCTCACTACCAGGCTTTTCAGGAACAAGTCATTCTGCCAGAAGATGTCATTTGTATGATGTTATTCAGCTAAACAGAGTCCTCTGGACAAAGAGACAAGTAATGATGTGCATTAACTATTCGCTGTGATGAGTCCCGTCAGAGCTGAATAGAATTATCAAGTGTATGCTAGAATTAAGTAAAAATGGCAGCCTCTGGCTGAGAAGGTTAAGTAAAGTTCATTGAGCTGACAGACATGTACTATACTGTAAAGCTGTGTCATGGCTCTGAATCAGTGAAACTCTTAACATACTGTTTTGACAAGAAGAGCAATGGCTTGTAATCAGTAGGTCATTCTTTTCTGGAAAGCAAAAATGTATTTACTTCTTGTAGCCAGGGTTGTGGAGTCTGAGTCATGGAATCGTCTGATTTTGTTTGGAGTCGGAGGCGGTATCGGTATCCCATGACTCCAACTCCGAACTTTTTGGCCTCGAAATGGTACCAGTTATATGATTTCAATACTTTATTCAATTTTTTTTACAATCTTGTATAATAGTTTATTTGTTATTATGCAAGCACTATAAGTAGAGAATTTAAAATAAAAGGTGGTAACCATATAACCAAATAATGGCACCTGGTGTTTTACTGGGTAATTAGGGCACTCCAATTGGATTGAGCTGGTGAAGGTTTATATCCAAGAGATGGTTGGGGTTTATTGCTAACGTAATACTACTTGGATGAGTGAGGCTGGTCACTCTCATCTTAATTGTCAGGACCAACTTGCCTAGCCCCAGGCTCCTATGCTCCTCATGGGGCAACGTAGGATTGGATGATAGATGGATAGATGAAGAATTGCATCTATCAGAATTCATAAATAGTATTCATTTACCTTCATCATGTTCATTCATTCATTCATCCATTGCCAGACGCCATGTATCCCAAAAACGGGGTGGCCAAGGCTTAGAGTTAATTGTTTTACAGGGAGGGGCACTATTCCTCCACCAACCCCACTTAATACGTAGGGAGTGTTAATGTGCCGTATTATTAGTACAGTACGTACTTAAGTTGGAGTTGGAGTCGTCATCATCATCCAGACCTCCTTTCCCACCCTAAGTACTTGTAACATTTCTGGCGTCGAAATCAGAGTCGGAGTTGGGAAATATTATCACCAGCTACACAACCCTGCTTGTAGCCCATATTCCTTACCCTAAACCACCCCATCATATTACAGTGCAATTCCCCTAATAGGACCCCCCCACAAACTCCTGAAAGTTGCCAGTGTTCGCCGGATCACTAAATAGTGTGGGGTCACTACCTGCTCAGAGTTGGTGTACCTTCCTTTAAAAAAATTCCTGTCGGGATTATTACTCATGCATAAAGCATTATACCAGCATTATTTTCATCTTAGATATTTTACTGATGCTCTAAATGAGATTTACTCTCAAAAGTTCTCCATAGAGTTTACTAAAAGCCATTAAAGCTTAATATGTGTTTTTTGCATTCAGCACACTTTTATCAAGTGTTATGAATCTCAGTTGTTGGAAAAATTTATCCTACAGTTTCCAAAGATCATAATCTTTCATTTGGCAAATCCTGACATGATTCTGTCTATTATACATTTAATAATAGTAAGAATTGTGTGGCCGAGATCAGCGACCCGAATTTTTAAAGGCATGGTGTTCCTCTTGCTTTGAGAAAACATCTCAATTCTGCTACAATCTATTTTTCCACATATCCTTTAGCTGCGCAGTCGACCACGGCACTATATTTTCCGGATTTATCGGCTGATTTCAAAAGGCACGAGTGTCAGGTGTGGTGTATACACATCATCAGTGCCGCCCCGGGCCCCTGGCGGCTGGCATACAAACTACGCCACCCTATCCATGAGAAAGCACTATTATGAGCTCGATTGTTTAAGTACCATATTTCCTTCATTTGCTATGTAAGATACAATTTCGTTATACCCATTTACCACTTTTTCTTACAAATGTACATTCACCACTTAAAAACATGACAGTGATTAATACTCAGGCAACATAGTATTTGCATGTAGGCTGTCCCTAAAAAGAGATGGATGCAACCTTCCGTTTCTATTATATTTTGATAAAGAAGCCATTATTTCTCCAGTATTATATGTAGATAAATCAATTAATATTCTATTTTCAGTAAAGTAACACAAAAATTATATAACAGAGGGTAATTCAAGTTGACCACACTTTTGCACTTTACATTAAGTTATCTGGCGAGAGGTGGCATCTTTTTCCTGTTTGTGGGGGCTCCCATTCAGAATGGTATGTATAAAAGGGCCTCTGGAATTAGAATTTTTGGAATATTGGAATTCACTATTATTGCAATCAGTTTCATGTACTGTATAGGCATCCACCTGCTGGGTATTCCCTTCGGTAATCATTGTATCCATGATATAATTTATTATATCGTGAATTTGACAACTCTGGTTTGAAAATTTGACAAGAAACAGTGATGATTTATTTTGTCCACAAGGACAGAACTACAGAACACAAAATGAAGAAAACCCTCTGGGTCAAGTAAATCCAGTCTTGGCTTCCTTGTGTTGCTGTAGAATGCTGCTGTACTTTGTATACGTGGTGATGACCGTGTAAACTAAACCAGGAATTTTCATTCATTCATTCATCATCCAATCCTACGTTGCCCCATGAGGAGCATAGCAGCCCAGTGCTAAGCAAGTTGGTCCTGACATTTAGGTTGAGAGTAACCAGCCTCACTCATCCCTGAGTAGCATTACATTAGCAGTAAACCCCAGCCACCCCTTATTTTCAATAACTGTCTTTTTTTCAGTGTCAGTAAACTTTTTTTTTTTGCGGGGTGGGTGGGGAATGCACTGTGTTTACAGGAATCTTGACAAAAATCCCCCTTCAGAGCACACGTCATGAGCCAACTGAAATTTTTATATATATTTGATCACCATGCTATAGGGTGGGAAAGGAAGTCCAGATGATGATGATCATCATCACCACCACCACCACCAAAGGGCTTCAGTCCAGACTACCTTCTTTCTGTATTTCCTCCATTGGCGATATATGATACGCTAAAACGTAATACGGTTATGATACCATATATAAAATTTCCAACTTGTATCATCTCCAGTAAACTGAACCTTTCTGGGGATTCCAATTCTGGATGGGATTGACAGTGTACTTTTTGTGTCAGCTGTAAAATTATATCTTTTTATTACCTTTTTATGTCAGTATTTATAGTGGAATTTCGAATTTTGATGGGCATGGGTGCCTAAACATCACTGCGAAATTCAAATAATCGAAATTTAAACTGAAGTTCTTACGGGAAAAATTAATTTGGGTCCGGGGCCTCCGAACCTAACTACGTAAAATCATGATTTTTTGCCCACACCCCCTGTAAACTTTATGAACTATAATTGTGGTTAAGTAACTGTAGTTCTGCATTGTATTCCCATACTGTCAGCAAGTGTGTATCGCCTTGTCAGCAAGTGTGTACTTGGTGTATTTCTGCCCTTTTCTGTATTGCCATTTCTCCTTTGGCTGCGAGGAATTAGAGGTGCCAGGCTGCTCTCGTCCATTACCACTGCTACCCAAAGAACCACTCTTGCTGGCCATCTTGAAACATGTAAGTTGCGACAAAAATACAACAAAAGTACAACTGAATTGCAGTGAAATGCACATCCACATGTGGAAGGTACAGGCTGAAAGTGCAGCGCTTGGCTGTAGGCAGCTGGCAGGACAGTTGCAAGATGGCCAAGGACAATAGAACATTGCCTTGCATATGGCTTGTTGTTGTTGGCACCTACTCCCATCCAGGAGCTCATGTCTTTAACCCCCTACACCGCGGGCATGTTTACCGATGTTTTGTGTGTGCCGCGGGGTTATTCGGGCTCCGACAGACTCTCAAAAAATATTTGCCAAAAATCAGTTATTAGTCCTAGAATATTAAAATTACATATGCTTATGGCACATACCTTCAGCTTTCTCCTGGAATGTTTGTTGAGCCTTCGTCAGTTACCGTAGGACTTGTGGAGACCTCTGAAGTTGGGTAATGAAGTCTCCACTTTACACTTCCCGACAACCCGTAATATGATTACCACAGACAGATATTAACACTATAAACACTACTCTATAATTTTCAAGTAGTTTGGGATCCATACTCCAAAAAAAAAAAACACTGTGAAAGTAATGAAAATTATGAGCGCGTCTGACCGTCGCACTTGCGCTAGTTCACTCTTGGTACTCTGTCAATTATTATTCATAAAACCCCTCACACTTTATATTTCTATTACTATATAACACTTATATATATCTACAGTCTTTATCCATAAGTTTCCTTCAGTAGTATTAGTTTATTGTCACTGTAGGGATTCAATTTCTTTCAGTAAAATAAATAGCATTCACTTTCTCATCCTGTATACTAGCATTGAGAGTGAATGTCACTTTCATCTTCACTCTCATAACTCATAGTATTCAGACATGCTAGAGTGAAACTTTCATTTTCATTACTCCTAGGGTATATACTCGTATTCTTATAATACTACTCATTTACATTTCTATGTACGTTCTCTATTTTATTTACATTTCTATTTTATTTACACTGTGTTATGCACTGTCACTTGAAGTAACTTATAAAACTATTTTCCATTGTTCACGTATATTTACATTCATTACTTTCACTTGCTGTTTACACATTATTTACAATTCCACTTGCACTGTTTTACTCAATAGAAAGAGCGTAGTCACTCTTTTATCAATTGTCAGCCCTTTACCTCTTTCCACACAAGGTTTAGTAGGGGGTAAAGGTCACAGGGCCCTTTGCATGGGGGTGAAAAAGTCCCTGAAGTCAGCAAGAGGAAACAGACGTACCTCCACTTCGGGAGATAAGAGTAAACTGATAAGGGAGGGCCGGGTGGAGGCCTACTTAGGGGATATTCAGTACTACCAATGTTAGCTCTTGAAACAGCTATGTATAGCACTGAAATGATTGGCAGGAAATCTAGACAATACATTATAAATTAGGTAGTTCCAGGTGAATGTAAATATCACTTAGGCTTCTCCCTTCCCTCCTTATGTGTATATTTATTACGAAAATAGATTATACGCCATATTTCAAGGGGAAAAAAACAGCGAAAATTAGCGAACGAGTGCACGTGAGGTGTTGTCAGGTGATAATTAGCCAATTCCTGGTGTATGGCACTCTCACTTACCTTATTTCTTTCTTGTATATATTATTTGGTATAAGAATAGGGCATAGGGCTTATTTCAAAGGATGAAATCAGTGAAAAATTCCAGGGAAGATTTACTTCGCGTAGCACGGCCGGGCAGGCGAGAGGATAGAGTAATGGAGGGGGGGTAGGGAGGGGAGTCAAGAACGGGGAGAAATGGCTAAATTGTCAACAATGGATGGGAGTACAGATGAGATTAGGAGTGCTGACTAGTGTTGGACATTGGCAGTACTGATAGATGATACAAGCCCCCACTTGGAAGCCCAGGTGAATTCAAAATAACACAGAATCACAAAAGCAACGCCCTGCGGTATGATCCCTTGCTCCCAAGCATCACAAAAGTGACGCCCCGCGGTTAAGGGGTTAAACAAGATGACTTTTTTTTTTTTTTTCCCTGTCTCTGTTGTTCATTTCTGTGTTGCTCCTTATATTCATGATTATTTCTGTTCGCTTGAGTGTTCTGCCTACTGTATTTACCACCACCTGTAATTCATTTTGTTTTAGTATTTCTGTTATTGATTCTTTTCCTTTAATTTCTCTTATTATAGGTACAACTAATAAATGATAGCCAAAGCCTACGCTATTGAACATAAACTTTGATGGATCCCCCTGAAATATACCGGGTAGTTATTTAAGTATTGATTAATTAATAATAAGTATATTTATAGAATGATGGGGAATCGTCCAGGGTGCAAATTATCCTGACGGGGAATTATCTGACGGCGAATTCACTTGACGATGAATTGTCTTGAAACTATATCTTCGTATGCTTCACGTATGAATAAATGATGATTTTCGTTCTCTTCTTGATACATGTCACATATTAGGTTAGGCTTGTACTTTTTCTTATCATTTGCCTTCACTTCTAGCATTTTAGTTCGCGTCAAAAATATTATCTTTGCTTGTTTTGGTTGGAGTCTGACCCTGAGAGCATCGAAAAATGCAATTTTGCATCGAAAAATGAGGTAGGTGGACCACTCCAAAACGCATCAAAATTTGAACTGTTGAATTCTAAACCGTCAAAATTCAAAATTCCACTGTACTCATTAAAATTTGACTGTATACAGTTTTTAGTTTCATCCTTTTGTGGTAGGTGGAGGACGCTCATCATCCACTTACTCGATGTAGTGCTGCTTTGTGTGTGTGCCCTTTCCTCTCTTCCTTCCTTCTCTTCTGTCTTTCTTTTCTTCATTCTTTCCTCTTCCTTCTGCCTAGGGGTGACTTTACACTCTCTCTTCTGTTTTTCTTTCCTTCATTCTTTCCTCTTCACCTATGGGTGACTCTGCATTGAGTGATAAGCCAATTGGTTTCCTGTACACCAGGAAACCATTTCCTTTGCGGGTTGGTAACCATGTAACCAAATTATGGCGCCTGGTGGTTTAGTGGGTAATTAAGGTGCTCCAATTGGATTGAGCCTGTGTGGGTTTATGTCCAAGCGATGGTTGGGTTTATAGCCCACGTAATGCCACTCAGGGATGAGTGAGGCTGGTAACTCATCTTAAATGTCAGGACCAACTTAGCTAGCCCTGGGCTCCTACACTCCTCATGGGGCAACATTGGATTGGATGATGGATGGATGGATTCTTTACTTGAACATTATCCAGTATCAAGGCAAAGAGGGTGAGCTACTTTGTCATGCCAGTTAAATGGAATTAACAGTAACTATCCCTTTTCAGAACTATCAGAATGGAGAAACAGAAGAAGTTGATGAGTTTGTGTCCACCCTTCGTACACAACTTGAAATATTTGTGAATCGCATGAAGAGCAACCAGAGCCGTGGGCGTCCTATAGCCAATGACACTGCAGTCCAAACACTCTTTATGAACATCACTGCCATGCATGCTCAGCTTTTGAAGTACATACAAATGCAGGATGACAAGAGAGGTGAGTTGCAGTATAGAAGACCATTGGAGGGATGGAGACTCTGTACAATATGTATGGAGAGTCGGGTAACAAGGGTTGTGTCCCACTTTTTTTTTTAACATATGGCAGAATGGTTTCCACCTCACTTATTGTGGAAGGAACTTGTTTTTATGAATCACACATTTATGTGGATTATTGCTTGGTGGGTGTAGCCAAAAATTTTTGGCTAGTAGTATTAAACAACTTCATCCCACAAGCAACCTCTTTGTCACTCCAGCCATAGTTTTAAAGCAAAGAGGTTCATCTTACGGCACGCGAAGGGATCTGTCTCAGGTTAAAGGTACTGGAACATGAAGCTGAGCCATCACCCTCTTCGTCACAGTTATCTTTGTATCTTGTTTTATGTTGATACCATATTCATGTAACTAGTTATTACCTTAACATTCATTAAATACATTTGCAGTTTTTTAAAATGTTTGTTATCATTTTTTTGTGTGTGTGATGCTGTCTTTATTTATGGTTTTTTAGGAGACTGATGTTACATGTTTATGAGCAAACTACTGCTTCATGCACACAGTCCAGTGGTTGACTTGCCATTCCCAAGTTACCTGTGTCTCATACTGTGGTGATCCAGGCAACTTCACCGCTTTATTTCCAAGAGTGCTGTATGTAACAGAGCTGTGCACCATTCCACTTTTCATTACTGTCTTCAGAGAGGCAAGCACATGGTATAATTTAAGGCCATGATTAGGTTTACTGCTGTTGCCGCTAAATTCTAGCTGCCACTATCCTAATCAGTTCCTTATTACGGTAGCCATAACTTAACCTAAATAAGCTAATCTAACCCTTTTCTAACATAGCTGAAAAAGCAAACATAACCACTAAATTTTAATGGTGTAATCTGAATTGTAATGGTATTAACCTAACCTAACCCAACTGAACAACCAAACAAAGCTGTCAAATTCTTACTGCCGTTATGGTAGTCACCGCTAAATTCTAACTGCTCTAATCATAATCACAGCCTTAAATTATACCACGTGCTTACCTTTGTGAAGACAGTACTATAATGGAAAGTGGAATGGTGTCCAAGACTGTTAGGTAGCCTGACCTGACCTAATCTAAATGAACCGCCAAACAAAACCGCTAAATTCTTGCTGCCTTAATCCTAACCATCATTGGACCCCCCCCCCCTTAAGTATTAAAGTATCAAGCATTAAAACTATTTCCTACCTTTGGACTGATTCAGAGGTGTGGTTTATCAGATTTAACATATAATTTTAGCAGTTTATCACGAGAGAGAGTAAACATAAAACAAATGACGGCAAACTGGCGCTCCTTCGGCATATCAATCTCACAATTTCTCTCCCAGAGAGCACCTCTGCAGCATACCAGCAGTTCCGTAGTGACCTTCATGGAAGAGTGCGCGGCCAGGGTTTAAGGTACCAAACTGGAAAGGGCTTCTTCACACAGATGCGTCACGAGAAGGGGAAGAGGTTGATTAATACTACCAGCCTTTAAGGCTTTAACCCCTATGCGCTGGCATTGTTTTGGTGCAGCCGCTCTCTCACTATGGTCATGTTCCCCAAAATAGCCTGTTTTCAAACCTTCAAATCTCGGAAAGTATTGCAGCAAGGGAAACAAATTAAAGACCTCATTACTCAACAACTCTTCATCTTGCTAATGAAAGCATCCACAGGTCTGTAGGTGGTCACATCAGTGAGCAAGGACATGAAGTTGAGAAACTTTCGCCGCACGAGGCAGGATGTATTCATGCATGTGCACGTCGCCCAAACTTTGGCCTTGCTCTCAGGAAGATAACTTCTCCACTACTAGTTAAACTAGACCTGACCAATGGCACTGTCTTTGAGCCCTTTCCCAGTATCCTTGGAAAGAGGCTTGGCAGAATGGATGATGCAAGGTGTCCATGTGAGACAGGAATGGAGTCGGATGAGAAGTTTTATAAATTATCATTCTACACCTGGCAAGGTCACAGAGAAGACTTAGGTACTCTTGCATGAGGTGGTGGGAGTCTCTCCCTACCCTTTGGTGCCAAAATCAAATGGTGGCCAGTTCAAATGACGGTGGGAATACTTTAGTGGCTCCTGTCACCTGGCAGTCCCTGTCCACCCATTTTGTCACAGCATATCCGCTTCCCAGTGCATAGGGATTAATAGATGAGTGAATTAATTGATACTGTACACTGTTTTACCCTTTTCACTGTGAGACTGTGTTTGGTACTGTACTGGTCTTATTTTTACATTCTCCTTTAATGCTTACTGCACTAAATTCCTTGCCTGAAAGTGATGATTGTGTATCTAGTCATCAGTCTTGTATCCTTTAGCTGTAGGATGTTTTGAAGAGTCATGCCTGTTGTTGCTGATCAACCCTAGTCTGTCTGGTCAGACAGACCCATCAACTGCAGGCAAGCAACTGCCTCAGCAGGACCATCCTGTTCATTGACTCAGTATTCCCTTGCACTTGACAGTCCCCCGTGACAGTGAGACACAGGGAAATGTGTGGAGGTTTGGTTCCTGGACGAACTCTGCATTTGTGTTGCTCCACCGTAAATTGTTTCCTGAATTACAGGAAACCATTAGGCTTGTCACTCAATGTAGAGCTGCCTGAAGTGGAAAGTAAGGTAATCAAATGACAGTAAGGAATGGGAGAAATAAGAAGAGAGGAGGGCAGACACAGAGATAGAATGATAATGTGAAGGAAGAAGTATGCATAACTAATGTGCAAGATATTTACTGAGCTATTGTCATTCGTTTGCAGTCAATTGTGAGCGGCTCCAGGATAAAATATCTCAAGTTCGTGATGCCAGAGCTGCACTAGAAGCTCTCAGGGAGGAGCACCGTGATCGTGTGAGACGAGAACAAGAAGAGCAGGAGCGGCAGAGGTACCATCACCCCTTTTTTTCCATTTCACTCATATTTACTTACAGAAGTACCAGTGGGTGGTAGATGTTTGGCTACTATCATCCATAATTATCACTGCTAGGCAGAAAATATTCAGCCACAAGTATTTAAAGTCATTGTCCAAACTGAAACTCAGACATTGGTGAAAATCATATTACAGATTCTCTCTCTCTCTCTCTCTCTCTCTCTCTCTCTCTCTCTCTCTCTCTCTCTCTCTCTCTCTCTCTCCAGAAAAGTTTCCAGCAGCTGTTGGGAAGTAAATAACCTGTTTTGGTACTTTACTGTGCTTCTTATTTGTAAAAAAACATCAGCAGCACCCATGACCAACCTTAAGATTAGGATTCAGTTAGGAGAAAGCATAGTGTCATTTGACTGATAGAATAGCTTACTTAGCCTAATAGGAATGAGGACATGACTTGCCGTATACATACATATATCATCTAATCCTGTGTTGCCCCATGTTCATAGGAGCCCCAAGCTAGGCAAGTTGGTCCTGACATTTAAGATGGGAGTGATCAACCTCGCTCATCCCTAAGTGGGATTATGTGAGCAATAAACCCCCCAACCACCCCATGGCTATAAACCTGCACCAGCTCAATCTGATTGGAGTGCCTTAATTACCCACTCAACCACCAGGCACCATATTTTGCTTATATGGTTGCCACCCAGTGTAGTAACTGGTTTCCTGATGTACAGGAAACCATTTGGCTTGTCACTCAGTGTAGAGTTGCCTGTAGACAGAAGGGAAGAGAAAGAAAGAAGTAAAGAAAAACACAAGAGGAAGGAAGAGAGGAAAGGGGAGTTGCCCAAGAGCAGCACTACATTAAGTGAGTGGATGATGAGCTCACTTACCTACCACTAACAAAAACTAAGCCACCTGAATTCTATGATGAACCAGGTAAATCCCATATGGGAGTGTGTATTTCAATATCAGCACGTCCAGATTTTTGCTTAGCCCCATGCAAGTCGGCAAGACACAGTAGGACAAAATTTATTACCGTATCCAAAACCCTTCGAAAGTGGAGTCTTGCCCAGCCATTATCATCATTTAATCTCTAATTATTTTCAACTAGTATATGGAAAGGATTCAAAAACAGTGTGTTGCAGATGCAAGCAGCTGAACCATCAACAGACTGTCAGGTGAAGTGAACTATCCACCTGTTCACTCCATATTCCATCCTTTCTGATCATCAGTATGGGTTCTGTCAGGGATGCTCCACTGGCGATCTTCTCATCTACCTTTCAGACTTATGGTCTTCCTCATCTCAGGACTTTGGTGAAAGCTTTGACATTGTACCTGACATCTCAAAAGCTTTCGATCATGTCTGGCATAAACCTTTAATTTGCAAGCTGTCCTCTTCAGTTTCTATCCTTCTATCTGTGCCTTCATCCATAGCTTCCTTTCTGATCATTCTTTAGCTTCTGTTGTAGATGGCCACTGTTCTTCTGGATCTGTCAACAGTGGTGTTTCTCAGGGCACTGGCCTATCACCAACTCTCTTCCCTTTATTCATCAATAACCTTCTGAGCTGTACATCTAACTATGTACACACATACGCTGATGATTCCACCCTTCACCTTTCCATTCGGTTCTCTCAACATCCATCTCAGCTGTTACGTCAGCAAACAAGGGATGAGACTATGGCACACCTAATGTCTGACTTGGCTAGTATCTCTGACTGGGATGAGAGTAACCTTGTTGTTTTTAATGCATCAGAGACAGTTCTTACATTTTCAAACTGACAAAATCTTCCACAGGAATACCCACTAATGTTTAACCCGCGCCGTCCCGAGGACGTACTTCCACGTCCTCACGTTTTGTCACAGCTAATCCCGAGGACGTACTTCAACGTCCTGCAATTGCAAGGTTCATAATTTCCACAATTTTCAATTTTCGCGAGTCATTTTTGGTACGTATACACGGGACACCTTCCTCAACAAGATGCCAGGCAGAGACAATCCCTTACCCAGCATGACCTCCTCCCCCCCCCTGCAGGCCCTTTTCTCAGCAATTCACCTGTTATCAGTGACCTGGCCAGTATAGCCATGTCATGCCACGGTACGAAATTCAGGGCCAGAGTGATTCCCCAATCAATGACAATGTGGAGGACAAACTTTACATAGCATTAGAGGAAGAAACAGTTAGAAATGATGATCAGGTAATGTGGCAAAAAAGGTCAGGTATTAGTGAGTGAAACAATGCTTATAATGCCTATATTACTGCTTGAAAACCAATATACTCTTGTACTACATATAAATTCGTAACAGTAAATAAATAAATACCGTTTATGAGTGGTGTGAAATAGTTATCCTCCCATAGAACTCGTTTTCTTTGGTGCCAGCCTGATAGAAAACCCAGTAAGGTAAGGGGGCTCTCCTACCTGTAATGAGTATTTTAAACCTCAGGTGAGCGATTTCTCTATGAATTTTCGATGTTTCTCACCAAAAGCGAAAGTTTAAGCAAAAAAAAAAAAGGTCGAAAAATGCCCGGGATTGGGGGGTACCAGTGGTCGAAAAGTGGCCGGGACGGGGCGGGTTAATAATATCCAGCTCAGTCTTGCATCATCTTTAAACATACTTGGGATTTCATTCTCTTGGGACTTATCTTGGAAAGATCATATTACATCTCTTGTAAAATGTGCATCCAAGAGATTAGGTATGCTAAGCCATCTCTGTACCTTCTTTACATTTGTGCAGTTGTTGACTTTACAGTATACACGAGTTTTATTTGGCCCTGTGTAGAGTACAACTCTCGTGTGGGCAGGCTCCCCACATACAACTCTTCTCATCAAAGTGGAATCAAAGGCTTTTTGTCTCATTAACTGTCCTCCTCTTACTGGCTCCCTTCAACCTCTGTCTCTTTGCCACACTGTTGCATCTTTATCTCTTTTCTGTTACTACTTCAGTGGTCAATGCTTCTCTGAACTGTCTGCTTGCATCCCTGCTTCACTACAACGAGAGCGTAGCACCCGTCTGACAACAGACTGCCATCCCTTTTCTGTCCAGCTTTTTAATGCAAGAGCTAACCATTACTCCCAGTCTATCATTTATGTGACAGGTCAACTCTGGAACTGTCTCCCTCTGTCAGTATTCCCTACTTCCTCTGATATCCAGTCTTTCAAATGCAATGTGTCCATGCATCTTGAAATGAACGGATCTTGAATTTAGCTCTCTGTTGTATTATTTTTGGTTTTTCCCTGGAAGGAACTGTTTGCAGACTCCTGGCCTTTGGTTCATTTTTACATGGATAAAAAAAATAAGTAAATAAATTTTAAAAAAAGTTGGGTATAGGTAGGGTCTGGGTATAATAGAGGATATTGTTCATTATACTCCAGAGAATGAAAGACTGACTAAGAGGGTGTATGTAGGCGAAGTGGAGGGAGGGAGAGGGAGGGGAAGACTTAGGTTGAGGTGGAGGGAGGGAGTTGAGAGGTATGGTAGGGAGGGGGGAGTGAGGTGGGGGGAGGGCAGTCAAATGGTGGGTGACAGAGCGACTTGAAGGTGTTTTGTCTGTGGCCATCCTTTGCGGGATTAGGACGTCGGGCTATAGATAGATAGATAGATAGTTCATGACCCGGACATTCCTTTGGCTCTATTACTTCGGATAATGGAGGGATTACTGTACTTATGTAGTATATTGTAATCTATATAGTGGTGAAATATTTGTCCATGGTGAGTTTCCTTCAGTTGAGTAAATAGACATTTTTAATCTGCAGCCAAAGGATTAACATCAAAGACAATGGAGGATGTGGTTCAGTCCCAGATTTTCAGAAATGTTTGAGGTGTAACAAGGATCTTGTCTAAGTGTATGAGGTTATTTTGTAAACAGATTGTGGGAGCTTTCTTTCCAGAGCTTGACCTGATCCAGCTAACTTGTTTTATATTACAGACAAATGCAGATGATGCAGAAGTTGGAGATCATGAGGAAGAAGAAGCAGGAGTACCTTGAATACCAGCGACAGTTGGCCCTTCACAGGATGGCTGAGAGTGAGCGTGAAATATTCAATAAGGCTACTGCCACTGGCATGGGTCCAACAGGATCTGTTTACACTATGGGCTATCCTCAGTACCCAGCTGGTCCAGCCCCAGGTATACATTATGCCATGCTTCTATGTTTAATAATAGTGTGCTTCCATTGTGTGTGTGTGTATGTGTGTATGTGTACAAATATATATCCATCCAATCCATCCATCATCCAATCTTACATTGCCCTGTGAGGAGCGTAGGCGCCCGGGGCTAGGCAAGTTGGTCCTGACATTTAAGATGAGAGTGACTAACCTCACTTATCCATGAGTGGCATTACGTGAGGAATGAACCCCAGCCACCCCTTGGATGTGAACCTTCACAGGCTCGATCCGATTGGAGCACCGTAATTACCCTCTAAACCACCAGGCGCCAAAGTCTGGTTATATGGTTACCACCCAGCATAGTAAATGGTTTCCTGGTGTACAGGAAACCATTTGGCTTGCCACTCATTGTAGAGAAACCCACAGGCAGAAGGAAGAGGAAAGAATGAAGGAAAGAAAGACAGAAGAGGGAGTGTAAAGTCACCCATAGGCAGAAGGACGAGGAAAGAATTAAGGAATGACAGACAGAAGAGAATGGAAGGAAAGAAGGGTGGAGGAGAGGAGAGGGCAGCAGCACTACATCGAGTGAGTGGATGGTGAGCACCCCCACCTGCCACAAATATATATACAGTAATCTCTCAAATAACGCAAGGGTTAGGTTCCTGGAGAGGTCGAGTTAGTTAAAAACACGTTAACAAAACATAATTTTCCCATAAGACACATTAGTAATACTGGGGATTATGTTCCTGGACTCTGGGAAATTCTACCCATTTGGGGAGTTGTGCTACTCTAAACTTAAGAGCAACAGTATTAATTTGAAAGAAAATCCACATAAAAAACAAAAGCAGTATATTTGGGGAGAAATAAACAACATTTGAGCCCTAGTTGGGCCGAAGCGTTGTTTACTTCTCCCCAAATACATGTTGTTTTCGTTTTTACGTGGATTTTCTTTACATTCTGCTTCATTCACGACATTGTGAAAGTTCCTTAACATTATTAATGCATTAGTAGGTCATAAAAACACTACAGTAAAAGCAACATTTTCATTACAGTAAGTAGGTCACAAACAATAACAACACACAGCCTCACTTTATCTATGCATCACTCGCCGTCTGCTACAGTCCCTCCTCATCCCGCTCCCCACCCTAAATTTGTTGTCCCTCCTCGCTTTGCTGTCTTTCCTCTTCCTCTGACTTCCATGCTACTGGTGATGAAGGTAACTCCCTTAAGTTTTCTGTCTTCTTCATAAAGAACTGCTCTATCTTGGTCGGAGTGGTTTTCTTCTTTCTGTTCTGCAGCATAAAGTTGTAACAACTTAGATCTGTCATCACTTTCCTGGCCAAATTTTGTCCGAAAATGAGCCTAATTGCTCAGAATGGGGCCAAACTTCATTTTTGAATGTTATGGTTTGAATAAAACCAGTTTAAGCAATAGGCAAATAAAAAATTGTATTTATGCATAAACTGCCACACACGGTCTATCAGCGCGGGACTGTCCAAGGCGCGTACTGCTAATTTGAAACCATCACATACGTGTAAAGTCGCGTTAAATCGAGAAACCCTTGTTAGTTAAACATATCTCCTTAAATATTTGCTCGTGTTAAAACAAAAATGTGTTTTTTAAACTCGCGTTAGTTGAGAGGTTACTGTATAGGTGTGTGTATATATATATATATATATACAGGTAAGCCCTTAATTCCCGCGAGGGTTACGTTCCCAGACCCTTCGCGTATGTGGTAAATTTGCGTATATATTCTGCCCTTGTGTGCACAATTACGCATGTCTACTAATTATATTATATCTGAATAATACTGTTTATGCACTACATACACCTTATAAACTAGCATAAAGTATGAAAAACAACAAAAATGTTAAGAAATTTAACACTGAAACCTGACAAGCACAGGTGTAGGTGGAGACACTTCTGCAGTCTGGTGCACAAGCCCTCACTGCCTCCCATATGCTACATTCTGCCTTCTTTATTGTCCAAACAGTTGACTCATTCACCCCAAACATACGGTTCCATGCCAGTTCACAGGCACAGGTGGAGACATTTTAGCACAGTCTGGTACACTGGCCCTCACTGCCTCCCGTATGCTACATTCCTCCTTCTTTATTGTTGGAACAGTTGACTCACCCCAAACACACGGTTCCAAGACAATTCACCATGAAGTCAATTCACCATCAAATCATGGATGATTCCCTGTCATTCTATAAATATATTTATTATTGATTAATTAATACTTTAATAACTACCGGTAATTTTCAGGGGGATTTTATAACTCATATAAGTAAAAAACTAGTGTACTGTACTTGCTGAATAAACTGGTATGTAAATAAATGACGATGAATCGTCCTGATGGAGAATTGTCGCCTACATTCCTCCCTTAAGTTTGTCCAGCACAACTTTCTGTCAGCAACATCACGTTACAGTCCGTTTTGGTGTGTTACCACATGCATCACTAGCATTATGCTTAGGCCCCATGTTGGCAGACAAGTCAAGCAATCACTGGAAGGCAGAAAAATAAGCCACAAATAACGATTCACAAACTGACTGTGTGGTGCATTGGTAGACCGACCTCCCACACACACACACACACACACACACACACACACACACACACATATACATATTTGTATGCACTCGGGCAGCAGGTAGGCATTTTTATATTTTATTTATTTCTCTTGTATATTAAAATTATTTATTTGAATACTATAATTTTGTTTTAATTACTGTACGAAAAATTCATGGGTAACCGAAATCGCGTGAATTAAGGGCTTACCTGTATGTATATATACAGTAATCCTTGTAATATCTGGACGCCCATTTTCCGGACATTTTCATCCCGGGATCCAATATTCCCAAAATGGGCCAAAAACCGCAAAAAATTTGAAAAAATCTGACTTTTTTTCCCACCCGTAATTTGAAATTGCTGCATGGCGCCGAACAGCTGTTACACCATGGTCCCTTCACCCCTTCCTTCCTTCCCCTCCCCCCCTCCCCCCTCCCCTGTCAGGGTTGCTATTTGGTAATTTTTCAATACCAAATGTGGGCCAATTTGGTAATGAAAATTTTGTTTGGTAATGAATCAATAATACAATACCAAATGGATTTTTCACATGTATGAGGATACACAGGATGGAGATGGTTGATTGTTTGCTCTCTCTGATTAATTTGGTAGCCTATATAGCATGATAATAATCAACATGCTGTTAATTATAAAAAAAGTGATTACATGTTTCCACTTGTGTATATAATTAGCGAAGAATAGATGCTAGCTTTACGAATTTGGTAATGAAAGTTAAAAATGGTAATGAAAATTGAGGAGTTTGGTAATGTGGCCATTGCGATCTGGAAACTCTGTTACCCCGCCATCATCAACAGTCACAGCCTAACTCCGATTGAGAACAGATGCTTATAGCAATGCAAGCCACAGGTGCTCGTTTTTTTGTGAATAAAGTGAATAAGCTGCAATACCTTGCCACTAGAACACACAGGAATTTACAGTGTTGTGCAGTGTTAAGAAATTAGAATTTAGAGTGCAAAGGATTAACTGTGGACTGCAAACTGGCGGTTCAAACCAGTTCAGGAGCCAGGGGCTTGTTGTAAGTACCCAGAATGTTTAATATTGTATAAACTCACCTCTAAAACCTCATTTTATGGTTCTTTTGCATTTATTTCAGTCTTTTATGTCCCTTATTTGTGTGATTTGGGTCTTAAATAGGTGCAATGCATGTCCAGAGGGAGTAGTATAGGTGTTTTTCTGAGTTAGGGCCCATAAGTACAAATCCAGGAGGCTGGGGCCCAATATCCAGACAGGATCACTATCCGGACATGCCTTTGGCTCTATTACATCGGATATTTGAGGGATTACTGTATATATATATATATATATATATATATATATATATACACAGTACAGTCTTCATACAACACGAGATAGATTATGCTGAACCTCGTGCAAAATCAGTATCGCGCTAAAACTTGATATATATATACATGTAAAACAGGGGGTTAGGTTCTAGGAGCCTTATATTTTTTGTTATAAATATATTTAAAGATAGATTATTACAAATATGTCTGCCTAGACAGTGTGTTTACATATGCTCTCGTCAACTGGACACATAAGTGCATACTAACCAAACTTAACGGACCAGTTTTGCCCTCTCATGCTCCCTATAAAAATTTTACCCACCAAGGATTGCCACTAAGCAACTTGAAAGTCCTCATTACCAGTCAAGCAAACTTGTGACCTAATCAGCACATGAAAAGTGGCTGCCCTGCATCATGTATATTTTGCCAGGAATCACTTCCATCACACGTTTAAAAAAAAAAAAAAAAAAAAAAAAAAAAATAGAAAGTCATTAGTCATCAATAATAAAGGGAAAAAGAAAAAAAAAAAACTATGCCGAAGTCGTCAACATGGAGTGATTGCGTACTGCTCACTTCTCAGACAGACACGAATGCAGTAATCATGAATAATAAACAAGGTAACCAAGTAGCATAATTCGTGTGACAGTATAGTTCACGAGAACTGAACTCATAATTATCTTATGTAACTCTTTGCGTCAGGACGAAGTGTCTTCACATACTGTAAGAGCAGAATTTTCTCGACCAAAGACCATCAGTTCATAAAGATCGAGGACAAAGCTTTTTTTTTTTTTCCCCACATTGCACTGAAGGTGATAACTTGAATTTTACTACTTTTTCATTGTAAACTTTTTTTTTTCGACAAAGAAACTATCCACATCATAAAGACATTCAACTCATTTTATCTGTCTGCATTTAAACTCCCACACTATGCCACTTCATCCAACAGTTTTACATTTTCCTTTGGAATAAATGCTTTTCTTGTGTTCATAGCACATTAAGGGTGCTTAGGCATAACTAAAGTTAGTTTGGAACCACGTTAAGAGTTCTGAGAGGAAATGAGGAGCAAGGAAATAAGCAAATAAACTCTGTTAATCACAGCAACCGTCCACTTAACACCGAGGCAGGCAGTGGCAGGTGGTATGGGACATGGGTCACGTAGGTCAGGTTGGGTCGAGGAAGCCAATCAGCTACCGACAAAACCATAACACATGAGTTGTAAACAAATGCAGCCATCTCCCACACAGTTTCTCACACGCAGTTGAGTGATATTACTGTGCAATTAAGTAATTTTCATTCATCCATCCATCATCCAAGTAATTATGGGAGAAATTAAATGCTCGTGTTATTGTAAGATTTTTTTCTTGTCTTAAATCACGACTCTGAGATATATATACTGTATATCTATCTATCTATCTATAGCCCGACGCCCTAATCCTGCAAAGGGTGGCCGCAGACAAAACACCTCCAAGTCGCTCTGTCGCCCACCATTTGACTACCCTCTCCCCAACCCACCCCCCTTCCCTCATATACCTCTCAACTCCATCCCTCCACCTCATCCTCAGGCTACCCTCCCTCTCCCTCCCTCCACCTTACCTACATACACCCTCTTAGTCAGTCTTTCATTCTCCATTCTCTCCACATGTCCAAACCATCTCAGTGTATTTCTCCTAATCTTCTCAACCACATCCACCCCACAACATTCCTTCACTTCTTCATTCATCAACCTGTCCCTCCATGTCACTCCACATGCTCCTCTCAAGTAACTCATATATATATATATATATGTATATATATATAATATTTTGGTCATGGAAGGTAATATAATAAAGTTTAGATATGAAAGTTTTGCTCTGCATTCCTCATATCTAAGCAACAGAAAAATAGAAGTAAAAGTAGATGATGTATATTCCAATTTCCATTGAATTAACGCCAGGGTGCCACAAGGATCAGTTCTGGCACCAACCCTATTCCTAGTTCATATTAATGATCTCGTATCTGTCACCCACAATCCCATCCATCCATATGCAGATGAAGACTTCACAGTTCATTCACACTCAAGCATGCATTGACAAAGTTTAATACCTCTACAGTATTCTCAACTCAGTGCAGACATCTCCATAAATCAAGACTTATCTATGATCATTGAATGGGGACAAAATAACCTTGTTTCATATAATGGTAGTAAAATCAGATATTGTATATTCAGTTTACTAATAGACAGATATTGGCAGATTTGTATATTACCTTCAATGCTACTAATATTCCCATCTCCAAGAGTATTGGTGTTTCATATAACAATGCCCTCAGCTGGACCTCTTATGTCAGATCACATGCTAAAACCACCTTAAAGATGCTTGGATTGTTGTACTGAGTCTGTAACTTCTTCACAGACGAGCAGTTGGCACCGTCAGCTTGAATATTGCTCACCTTTGTGGAATGGATGTGGAGAGGTTGCACTAAAACAAGTAGACAAAATTCAGAACAAATCTGTTGGAATTCCCATCGTCACTAACTCAAGAGTTGCCACTGATCACCAGTTAGTTCAATATGGAAGTTGAGGCTACTCATGCAGAGACCACTGAAGTCAAATATCTTTAAAAATCTATCCCGTGATAGTTATTGATATACCATATGTAAGCTCTTCATGATATTATTCTTTAGTTTATACTAATTTCCTAGATATGCTTTAATGCGGTAAATGCAGGAAAACGTTACTATAGAAGCCGTGAAAGCACACCGGGTGTGAAAGCATTCATCACATATTTACAAGTCTCTAGCTGCACCTTTTGTTTGAAACCCATATAATTTAGTTTTCTAAAAGAACAATGCTTCATCTCCAAAATGCTGAAGAAAATCTGCAAAGTTTTTCATATGAGAATCGTACAATGTTTACAGCGCTAATAATTCTTAACGAAGAATCGTTACATGTTTCTCAGAACACTATTTATTTTTGTTTTGATGGACAAATACATGGCATGGATGTAAAATAAAGCTCATCAATATTTATGGAAGGAAAGAATAGTAACTGTCCCCAAACCGACATGGTAGACTCAGCCCACCAATTTTTTATTCTATTTGATTATATTGCAGCCTCTCTTCCCTGTAGCAGTGAGTAAAATAATGTTATAATTTCTCCCTTCCTTTTAGTGACACAGAGAGCGCACAAAATGAACGGGGTTTAGTTGACCGACTTTGATGTCGAAAATTAAATAATCTGGTGAAGAGTGGCAGTTTTTGCTCGGTTAGTGATATAGGGAATTATTAATAACCCTGCTATTACAAATAAACTACCTTCCCTACAAGTAAGAAGGAATAATGCCTCCCTTGCATTATTTTACAGATTCTTATATGGCAAATGTCCAGTCAAAGTTGTGTCCATTGTGCCACTTCTCCATATCTTCCCTCATGCTACATGGGCATCTGGGGGTGCTCATGACTGGAATGTCACACAGCCATATTGCAGAACTTCTGCCCATCAGAATTCTTTTATTTCCCGAACTGCATCTCTCTGGAACTCGTTTCTCTGGAGTTGTTTCCCCCCAAACTTCAACCAACAGCTGTTCAAGTCCAGTTGTTACAGATATTTTATAAATGGAGGATGCCAGTAATCTGATGTATGGATTATTATTATTTTTTTCTATTCACATTTTTTCCTTTCTCTATTGTTATTTAAAAAAATATATATAATACTCATTTAAATTTCAGGAACAGGCCAGCCTCCCTCACAGATGCCACCACACATGTTCCCACCTCAGCCAGAGGGACCAACACAGGTACATATGTCAGTGAATAATGTATGATTGTTAGATACAGTTTTGCTAGATGTAGGATTTTTGGCTGGTATGATGGTATTGATAATTTTGTTACACCCATCATCATCATCCGGAAAGTTATTTGCACCCTAAAGGAGACCTCTGGTAGTGAAGGAGTTGGCAGTGGTATCTCTAATTCATCCAAAATTTCAGTCATTCCTTAGCTGAATTAATTTGTGTGATGATAGATTATAATGTGAAAATTGCCCTTTCAGAAAAAGATATTTGTCTGCTTGGAATTTTCCCCTGCTGAATAAACCTGTGGCTGCTGTGGCTAATAAAATCATAGGTACATCCTTGACCTGGTTTTTTTTTTTTTTTTTTTTTTTTTTTTTTTTTTTTTTAATACCCAATACTGGTTTATCTCTGAATGAAATTATTTGGCAATAGCTGAGATGAAATACAGTACAAAGTTCAGCTAAAGTTTGTTTTAGGTTGTATTATGGCTCTCTTATTATATTGCCACAATTTGTGAGGATCGTAGGACTGTTTCTTTAGCTGTTTAGGCAGCTTGAAAAGCATGTATGAGCATTTCTGAACTTGCTTAACACTCCATATAGGATTAAGGTGCCTTACTCAAGGTAGATAAAGAGATGTAGCACGAGACAACATTGATCTAGCCTCGCCTTACTGGCTGGCCTTGGTAGTTACAGTAATCTCGCAATTGTCCGTTATCACAATATCTAGCACTTTTTGCTCGGCTCAGCTAAAACACTATCTGGTGATATTAGGCAATATCTGTCTCGGGAATGGGAAGCAGTTGGCAGTGCTGTGCATTTTTCTATGGTGATTTGTATCATCCGGCTCAGACATGGACCCAGGTGGTGCATGGGCAGACACCTCAATATGCCAGTCAGTCACAGTGCACTGAAGGGTAGATAGATAGATATGCATATGATGTGGTAAGAAGGGGTAGATTGAGATGGTTTTGGCATGTAGAGAGAATAGAGGTTGATAGCTGAGTGCAAAAGGTACGAGATATGAACATTAATGGGAGATTTGCAAGAGGCAGACCAAAAAAAGACTTTGAGACGAGGTCATACATTGTGACCTTGGGTAAGGGACTGAATAGAGAGCTCCTGTAGATCAAGCAGCATGAAGGGCTGCTATTAGGTGACCAAGGCCAATGCATGGAAGCATATTGGAGTCATTATAAACAAAGCAAAACAGTACAGCATACATACTCAGTATACCTGTATATTTTCTCCAGGGTCCCACACCACCTAATCCACAGCCATACCAGCCACCACCACCCCAGTACCAGCCACCCCCACCTGGCATGCCTTTAGGACCTCCCCATGGACCTCCAGGACCCCAGGGACCACCAGCAGGACCCCCCCATGGGCCACCAGGAATGCAGGGACCACCACCAGAGTTCACTCCATATAATATGCAAGGTATTTATAGTTACTGTGTTTTAAAGTGAAAGAATGTTGGTTAACACGTTACCCGGTTTCGGCAGTATGAGTTCTCTCCCAGGCCGCGTTTCACTTCAGAACTCTCTCCCACCAGTCTGCAAGGAGCTATCACAGCGAGAGGATTTATGTCGCTTTACTGAGTACCAATGAGGGATATGCCTTCATAAAAGTAGTGTGCCACTGGTGGCCCAACACATGGTATCCTGACATGTTCTTCTCATGTTGGATGATGCACCACCGGTGGATCACTGAGGAAGTGTACTAATTTGGCCCAGGTAGTGCAGTTTCCGCTCACTCTTACCTGGCACTTCGTTTTCTTTGGTTTGTTACCATCTCATTCTCTGTCGTGAAGTTCCAGGTGGCACTTAGCTATTTAGGTAATTGAAGGAAGTCCAAGCAAAGGTCCAACACTACCTTTTTTATTATTATCTTGTTTCTTGTTCATTTTTCCTCCTAATCTCTTCACCAGCCTTCTAAAGCTTTTTTTTTTGCATCACTGATGACAGTGTTTCTTGCAACCAAGAATAGCTGGGTACGTTGAATGCCGTAATAGTAATCATCAGTATCCAACCAGGGATAATTACAAGTATTGGTTATAATTAATCATTTATAATTATTAAAAAAAGTTTAATAACCAGAAACATCCAGCACTTATCTTTTTTTGTTGTTTCCTAACAAAGTAAATGTAGACCTGTTAGAAACAAGAGTGGTTACTCCATATTTTCTTCCAGTAAAAAATCACAAATATTTATCATTAGTAAATTTACTCTTTGTTTGTTTTTTCAAGAAAAGTGTATTTGCATCTCATGGCCCTAGTTCTGCAACACGGAGTTGTTTTTCAATGTTTTTGTGTAATTAATAGTATTGTTTGACATAAATGAAATGTAATAGTCACTGCTTGAAGTCTGATATATATTCTCCAACTAATTAGGCATTTCTCTAATCTTGTATCATTATCCTATTCAACATGTCTTCTACTGTTGGAGCAGCAACAAAAAATCTGCCCAGCCAATATTCTATCTATCTATCTATCTATTGCCAGACGCCTCAATCCCGTTTGGGGTGGCCACAAACAGATCACCTCCAAGTCGCCCTGTCCCCCGCCATTTCACTGCCCTGCTCCCAACTCACACCCCCCTCTCTCATATACCTCTCCACCCCATCCCTCCATCTCATCCTCGGCCTCCCCCTCCCTCTTCCCCCCTCCACCTCACTCACATACACACTCTTCGTCAGTCTTTCACCCTCCATTCTCTCCACATGGCCAAACCACCTCAGTGTGTTCCTCATAATGCTTCCTATCACATCCACATCCAGACCACAACGCTCCTTTATATCCTCATTCATCAGCTTGTCTCTCCATGTGACTCCACAGGCTCCTCTTAAATCATTTCCACTGCTCTCATTCTTGACTTGTGTCCTTCCAACAACGTCCAAGCTTCACTTCCGTACGTTAGAGTTGGTATCACAATACTGTCATGTAGTAACTTTTTCACTTCCATGCTCACTTCCCTGTTTCTTATCACTGCTTTCAAGGAACTAGCAACCTTTCTTCCCTGCTGTACCCTTTCAAGCACTTCACCCTCCAAACCTCCATCCTTACTCATCACACTACCCAAGTACTTAAACGTACTCACATTTTCCAATTCCTCACCATCCAACCTTGCTGTACATTCACTGACTTCACCTCTCTCAAAGACCATCACTTTACTCTTCCCTACAGTCACCTTTAGATTCCATTCCTTACACACTCTCCCAAACTCATCCACCAAGCCTTGCAGCTCCCCTTCATCTTCACTCAACAACACAGTATCATCTGCAAACAACAGTACAGGGAGTTTCCAAACACTATCCTCTCTCACCAGGGCCACTCCAACATCCACTACCTTACCTTGTACCTCTTTTATTACCCCATCCATGTACAGATTGAACAACCATGGAAACATGACACATCCCTTTTTCAACCCAACTTTCAAAGAGAAAAATTCACTTAGTTCACCATCCACATGCACTGCAGCCTTCGCACCGTCGTACATAATCTTCACAGCATTCAACAACTTCCCATCTACTCCATATATTCCTAACACTTTCCACAATCCTTGTCTATCCACCCTGTCATATGCTTTCTCCAAATCCATGAAAGCCGCATACAACTTCTTTCCCTTCTCTGGAAACTTTTCCACTAAAGATCTAAGAATGAATATCTGATCTACACAACCTCTTCCCTTCCTAAAGCCTCCCTGTTCTTCTCCAACTAATTTCTCTGTTCTATCTCTAACTCTGTCAATAAGTATCCTACCATACACTTTTCCTATTATACTAAGAAGACAAATGCCTCTATGATTACCACACACTTCTCTTTCCCCTTTTCCTTTGTACAAGGGAATAATTATACCTGACTTCCAATCCTCCGGGACTCTACCTTCCTCCCAGGTCAATCTGCACATCTTCCACATCCATTCTACTACTATTTCTCCCCCATGCTTCAGCATTTCACCACACACTCCATCAATTCCTGGGACTTTCCCCGATTTAACTTTCTTCATTGCTTCCACAACTTCTATCCTACTGATTTCTTCCTGTCTTCTCACCTCCCTCCTTCTCCCAGCCATTCCCCAGCAACTTATACTCGCCTTACTTCCATCCTCTGTGTTCAACAGTTCCTTAAAGTGTTCTCTCCATCTGCTCACTTTTTCTCCCTTCTCCACTAGTAATCTACCATTTTTATCTTTCACTCCCCTGCTAACTTCACTTCCACCTTGTCTTACTCTTTTCACCTCTTTCCAGAACATTTTCTTACAGTCCCTCCACTTTACACTCAAATCCCTTCCAAATTCCTCATCCACACTCTTCTTACTCTCTCTTACTAATCTTCTCACCTCTCTTTTTATCTTTATATATAACTCTCTCTTCCGCCTCTCAACTTCTTCCACGCCCCTATTTCTCATCCATTCATTGTATGCTTTCTTCTTTTGTGCCACAGCCTGTCTCACCTCTTCAGTCCACCACGCTGTTCCTTGCACCCCCCTCCGTCTTCTCTTCCTTCCACACACCACATCACATGCTGCACATATTTCTTCTGTAAATATCCTACACACACCTTCCACGTCTCCCATCTGCTCCAATTCATATTTGCCCAATCGTTCCTCCACTTCTCTCTTATACACTGCCTTTTTCTCATCCTCTTGTAACCTTTCCACTCTCCTTGCAACTACTCCTTCCTCTCGTCTTTCCTTTCTTCTGTTCCTCCATCTTACTTGAATCCTAATTCTGGCCACCACCAAGTAGTGGTCAGAAAGTCCACTCCCCCAACCTCTATAAGCTCTTGCATCCTTTACACATCTTTGCATCCTTTCATCCACACACACATAATCAATATTCGTGAAGGCGAAATACATGAAAAAGTGGAAACAAATTATTACTCATTATTTTACCATCAGAGTATCAACACGCTAGGAAAGAAGACATCAAATGGTACACCAGTGGCTCAGTACGTGGGTAACATGTTAATTGATGATGGTGCTCTTAATCTCAGGGGTTATTGCATCTCTGCTTCATAACTGTGCATTTTCTTCTTGTCAGTTGAATAAATTTGATTATATGCTTAGTAAGTGTTACTGGTAGATAAACCAATGTATTTCCCTCCATATATGAGACCCCCCCTCCCAACCCCCCACCCCACCCCAAAAAAAAAAAAAAAAAAAAAAAAAAAAAAAGCTTTGTTGGTAGTTGATTGTTACCACTGACTAAAGTGTAATATCGTGAGATATTACACTTTAGTCAATGGTAACAATCAGAGTGCAGCTATAGTCAGTGGTAACAAGCAGAGTGTAGCTATGGTACAATCCTGGTAGCCAACCACACAACCATTTACCCTTGGGCGGAGATTTTCAGTCACAAGAAAATAGAATAACTCTTTAATCAGAAGTTCTCATATGTATTGGTCTTCCTGCTGATTTCTGACCTCTGTTGCTGTTGTATCTCAGAGGTTGAGAGGGAAAGTGTTAGTATAAAATATCGCAATTTCCATAAGTGTAAGTCTGTCTATCTATCTATTGCCAGACGCCTCAATCCTGTTTGGGGTGGCTACAAACAAATTGCCTCCAAGTCGCCCTGTCCCCCGCCATTTCACTGCCCTGCTTCCAACTCACACCCCCCTCTCTCATATACCTCTCCACCCCATCCCTCCATCTCATCCTCGGCCTCCCCCTCCCTCTCCCCCCCTCCACCTCACTCACATACACTCTCTTCGTCAGTCTTTCACCCTCCATCCTCTCCACATGGCCAAACCACCTCAGTGTGTTCCTCATAACGCTTCCTATCACATCCACATCAACACCACAACGTTCCTTTATATCCTCATTCGTCAGCCTATCTCTCCATGTGACTCCACAGGCTCCTCTTAAATAACTTATTTCCACTGCTCTCACTCTTGACGTGTGTCCTTCCAACAACGTCCAAACTTCACTTTCGTACGTTAGAGTTGGTATCACAATACTGTCATGTAGTAACTTTTTCACTTCCATGCTCACTTCCCTGTTTCTTATCACTGCTTTCAAAGAACCAGCAACCTTTCTTCCCTGCTATACCCTTTCAAGCACTTCACCCTCCAAACCTCCATCCTTATTCATCACACTACCCAAATACTTAAACGTACTCACATTTTCCAATTCCTCACCCTCCAACCTCGCTGTACATTCACTGACTTCACCTCTTTCAAAGACCATCACTTTACTCTTCCCTACATTCACCTTCAGATTCCGTTTCTTACACACTCTCCCAAACTCATCCACCAAGCCTTGCAGCTCCCCTTCGTCTTCACTCAACAACACAGTATCATCTGCAAACAACAGTACAGGGAGTTTCCAAACACTATCCTCTCTCACCAGGGCCACTCCAACATCCACTGCCCTACCTTGTACCTCTTTTATTACCCCATCCATGTACAGATTGAACAACCATGGAGACATGACACATCCCTGTTTCAACCCAACTTTCAAAGAGAAAAATTCACTTAGTTCACCATCCTCACGCACTGCAGCCTTCGCACCATCGTACATACTCTTCACAGCATTCAACAACTTTCAATCTACTCCATATATTCTTAACACTTTCCACAATCCTTGTCTATCCACCCTGTCATATGCTTTCTCCAAATCCATGAAAGCCGCATACAACTTCTTTCCCTTCTCTAGAAACTTTTCCACTAAAGATCTAAGAATGAATATCTGATCTACACAACCTCTTCCCTTCCTAAAGCCTCCCTGTTCTTCTCCAACTAATTTCTCTGTTCTTTCTCTAACTCTGTCAATAAGTATCCTACCATACACTTTTCCTATTATACTAAGAAGACAAATGCCCCTATGATTACCACACACTTCTTTTTCCCCTTTTCCTTTGTACAAGGGAATAATTATACCTGACTTCCAATCCTCCGGGACTCTACCTTCCTCCCAGGCTAATCTGCACATCTTCCACATCCATTCTACTACTATTTCTCCCCCATGCTTCAGCATTTCACCACACACTCCATCAATTCCTGGGGCTTTCCCAGATTTAACTTTCTTCATTGCTTCCACAACTTCTATCCTACTGATTTCTTCAAAACGGCTTAATTGGTACCATATATTTTATCCAAGGGGTGGTTGGGGTTTATTGCTCACGTAATGCCACTCAGGGATGAATGAGGCTGGTCACTCTCATCTTAAATGTCAGAACCAACTTTCCTAGCCATGGGCTTCTATGCCCCTCATGGGTCGACATCGGAGTGGATGTTGGATGGATGGGTGCACTGTTGTTTAACCCCTGTCCGCTGGCTGACATGTATGCACGACAGGATTCAGGGCGTGGAGGGCCGCCGGTTGACTTGATATACCGCACTCACCTTCCCGCCACTGTTTGAGCGTGGGACCATTTTCTGTGATACCTACGGGGTAGGTAGGACCCCCAGGTACCCCGCAGTTGCGCAGTTCAGTTTGTGCTCGGCAGTGGTAGTGAGAGGAGCAATGTCATCTTCCTTGACATCGTTTGATTCCGTCCCACCGCATGAAGGGCTGATTGCCTCATCAACCCCCGCGAGAATTCAGCCCTTAGTGCCACGTAAAGGGCTTAGTGATAGTGCCATAGGACGTGCCCTTGACGATACTGTCTCCTCTCATACACTCAGATAGAGTACATCCTCTGAGGAGAAAAAAAGCTACGACTTGGAGAGCGAGCTCTCTCGCCCTCCGACGTCAGAGAGGGCTCTCCGACTTCTCCAGGAGGAAGGGACAGTCTACAAGAGTGATGATTTCGGCGATGAGGCGCAAGGTGACCCAGGACATCGGGAAAGTGACGCGGACATGACAGTCATCTGCAGAAAAAACGCCGCAGAGCCGTTTCCCCCACACTCTCACCGCCTGCTTGCCGACGTATCTTCCTCCAGTGCTCTCCCACACTTCAGCCTACCACTTCAAGGGCAGAATCTCCACAATCAGGCCCTTCGGGAGTGGTATGATTACTGAACAGGTGTGTGGGGAAGTGTAATTAGTGTACAGCTGTGCAGAAGTTTGTGTATTTTCATAAATGAGTGAAATGTGTGATATTATAAGTGAATTATAGAAAGTGCTGAGATATAAGTCTTTTATAAGTTCTGCAAGTGCATATAAGTGATTTATAGTAAGTGCAATACAGGAGTTGCTACTGTTTATTGGATATACCGGTACCTTGAGTTTGCTTACCTATTACCTGAAAGAAAACCACTTGTTAGCGGGCCACAATGAACAATACCTGCTTCGCTATACCTAAATTATTACACTCAATACTCAGGGGGATTGTGCCAAATATGAGCATCAGTGTATCTGTGATGTGAAGTACAAATAATGTTAGTTGTGTAAAACATTTATATGATTTTCATTATAACCCTGATTAGTACAAAGCTGTCTGATTTACAGTACAAATAATTACCTCATACTCTACGATCATGCATGAAAGAGCAACAACACTTACTTGTCAAAGTGCAATTACCAATAATCGTGATGTAAAGTGCAGTTCTAAGTACAGTATCTTAGTAAAGGAGTAATATGATTATTTACGGAAGAAGTGAGTACAGAAAAACGACGAGATATTTCCTTTCCCACACACCTAAAAGGCATAGTGGCATGGTGGTGTGGACTGTAAATCCATGGGTGAGCCACATGAACCGGGTGATGACTCATTTCCACAGTGGTGAGTAAGGAGGAGTAGAAAAAACGAGTGGAATATTCCGCATTCCAAGGACGCACGGGCAGTGTTACAATCACCACTCCAGTCAGTGCTGCCAACGCTAGCCGGCCGGACCAAGGCCATTGCCAGTGGCGCACGCTCGGAGCAGCACGCCAAAATGTGAAAAAACCCTCATCTTCAACTCATCCTTACTCATCGACAGGACCACCTTAGAGACCTCGGGATACCTTCATTGGATAGAGGAAGAGTTGATGAGTCTTATGAACTTTCATTGAATTCTCTAGCTATTATTGTTTGTCAAATATCAGGGTTTGATGTAAGGGTATTTTTTTCCAAAATCTCGGAACCGCCCGTAGGGAGGAGTGTGCAGCTGCCGGGAACCCCCTGGTGGCTAAGGGTTAAAAGGCATAATCACTGATTTCCTCAGGTTGCCTCCAGCTTTTCCTGTAAAAACCTTAGGGAAAATTTCATTTCCTTCCAGCATTTAAATAATATGATGCATGAAAACAGACAGTAGACAAAATATAGTGTTACAGGCCATTATCATTCAGTTGATTACAGATTATCACCTAATATCATCTTTTTTTTTTTTTTTCCAAACTAATTATTACTATAATGGGGTGAAAAAGTGTCTGAATGTTGCTCCGTTCATCAGATCATCTTTTATGGATACTCTCTTCCCATCCATACTTATCCTTCCTATTTTCCTATACCACCACTCACTTCTGCTCCCATGACATAGCAGAGCCCATGGCTATTCAAGTATTTTGTCCGCTAACACAGAAGTGGCCAGGAATGGTCCCGCTCTCAAGGAGATCAAGAGGAGGTGGAGCTACTGTTAATTATCTTGCTGTGGAGCAAGATTGCAGTCAAAAGAAATGACACTCCAATGGAGTCTGCAGAAACTCACTTGGGTCTCCTCTTAAACCCCAGAGAAAGGACAGGAAGAATCTCTGGATTTAATGATCGTTCGTTTCCTAATTTACCTGAAACTCATTCCCCAGGCAGTTCTTATTTTGGTTCACTAGACAGTTTGACCTTCCACAGTTCCTCAACTCTTTTTTTCCACAGGGCAACTTTTAGTCAGCTCACCCGACCATTTGGCTTTCTATTTACTCATCTCCAGTCATCCACTGGACAGGCCATCAGGCAAAAATACCTGCCTTTCCACATCATGCTAAATACTGTGACCCTAAGAAGGCAATCTGGAATTTGAAATAACCAGTCTCCCTGAAGAGGGTGATGTGGATTGACAAGTTTGTTTACATAAATATTCACTCTTTCACAGTAAGGTGACCTACAGAGAACTAGATGCCAGTGGGTTTACCTAACAGGAAAGCACCTACCATCCTGATCTACATCATAGTCATTCACCAGACAATATACCAGGCAGTTTTATTTCCCTTAACCCTTTCATGGCGGATGGCATGTGTACGTGCCAAAAAAAAAAAAAAATCTCTGTAGCCATCATGTGGCATGTATACGTGTTATGGACTCTTTATATTTGCACACCAGTACTGAGGGCCCAATAATGGTTCACATATCAGGTGGTGGCAGTACTATGGTGTTACCATCACAGGAGCACTGTTTATTGTCTCTTAGTGCACTATGAGATGTTTCTGCTGCCATGGCAGCCTCTGGTTGCTCTAATTACTACTTAGAGAAGTTCCAACATCACACAGTTTTTGACAGTTCAAAAAAGTTAATTATTATTATTATGGTGGAGGATTAGTGCCCCTCCCTGTAAAACAATTAACTCTAAGCCCTTGGCCACCCCATCTGGGATACATGGCGTCTGGCAATGGATGGATGGATGGATGATGATGATGATGATTATTATTATTATTACCATATTATTATACAATATGTTAGACATCATTTCACTCAGAAAATTATGGTCCATTTTTTGGTGTAAAATATTTTATCAAAAAAATTCGCTTTATACAGTATATCTCAAAACCCCTGTGTGTGGGACTTGCAGCCAAAAAAACACCCGTGAGGTGGAAGGGTTAATTATAGTCCTTCATGCACCTTGCTAGGCCTTTTGATTTCACCTATTACCAGCTTTGCCATATAATCTCCCTTAATATTGTGTGTGTGTATATATATATATATATATATATATATATATATATATACTGTATATATGTATAATGGTGCTAAGGCTGCAGTGCGTGTGGATGGTGAATTAAGTGAATTTTTCTCTTTGAAGGTTGGGTTGAAACAGGGATGTGTCATGTCTCCATGGTTGTTCAATCTGTACATGGATGGGGTAATAAAAGAGGTACAAGGTAGGGTAGTGGATGTTGGAGTGGCCCTGGTGAGAGAGGATAGTGTTTGGAAACTCCCTGTACTGTTGTTTGCAGATGATACTGTGTTGTTGAGTGAAGACGAAGGGGAGCTGCAAGGCTTGGTGGATGAGTTTGGGAGAGTGTGTAAGAAACGGAATCTAAAGGTGAATGTAGGGAAGAGTAAAGTGATGGTCTTTGAGAGAGGTGAAGTCAGTGAATGTACAGCAAGGTTGGATGGTGAGGAATTGGAAAATGTGAGTATGTTTAAGTACTTGGGTAGTGTGATGAGTAAGGATGGAGGTTTGGAGGGTGAAGTGCTTGAAAGGGTATAGCAGGGAAGAAAGGTTGCTGGTTCTTTGAAAGCAGTGATAAGAAACAGGAGAAGTGAGCACAGAAGTGAAAAAGTTACTACATGACAGTATTGTGATAACAACTCTAACGTATGGAAGTGAAACTTGGACGTTGTTGGAAGGACACAAGTCAAGAGTGAGAGCAGTGGAAATGATTTATGTAAGAGGAGCCTGTGGAGTCACATGGAGAAACAGGCTGACGAATGAGGATATAAAGGACCGTTGTGGTGTGGATGTGGATGTGATAGGAAGGGTTATGAGGAACACACTGAGGTGGTTTGGCCATGTGGAGAGGATGGAGGGTGAAAGACTGATGAAGAGAGTGTATATGAGTGAGGTGGAGGGGGGGAGAGGGAGGGGGAGGCCGAGGATGAGATGGAGGGATGGGGTGGAGAGGTATATGAGAGAGGGGTCTGTGAGTTGGGAACAGGGCAGTGAAATGGCGGGGGACAGGGCGACTTGGAGGCGATTTGTTTGTGGCCACCCCAAACGGGATTGAGGCGTCTGGAAATAGATAGATAGGTAGATATATATATATATATATATATCATCATCATCATCATCATCATCATCATCAGCCATTTGAGTATCCACTGCAGGACCGACCCATCCAGACCGAAGTTGGGATGATACAGCCAATGTATCTCTACCAAGTGGCTTAGGCTGTCTGGTAGAGATTGTGTGTAGGGTGAGAAGTGCTTGTAAGTGTAATTGTAGTGTTGGAGTGGCTTTGGATGTGTGTGTAGTCTGTGAACCAAGTGTAATCAGCCCGCACAAGCCGACTGGGTGCAAGCATACTTTATAGTAAGTGACACTGGTTCAACCGCAGCACCCCTTGTGTCCACCAATGCAGTACGTGGCCGGGTGAACACTCCCAAAGTTTATTACCCTGGCTCACCCGTGTACAAATCGCACACTCTACCACTGTACCACAGAGGTTCATATATATATATATATATATATATATATATATATATATATATATATGTCAATCAATCAATCATTTCCTGTGACACCCCACAGGATGCATAGGGCCTCAGTGAACTCCCTCCACCAATATTTGTCTTTTGCCATCTCCTTCAGGTCCCACCAACACTCCTCTCCTGCTTCTTTTTTCATTGTCCTCAACCAGGTTTCCCTCAGCCTACCTCTACCTCTTCTTCCTCTAGCAGTCCACTCTGGCACATCCTGTATTAAACTACCTTCTTTTCTGTATATGTGGCCCAGCCACTTCCAGCGAGACAGTCTCACATATTCATTAACTGGTTCCACTCTCGTAATATCCCTTACTGTTGCATTTGTAACTCTGTCTTGCCACTTTACCCCAAGAATCCTTCTCAGTATCTTATTCTCAAATCCTAATACTTTCTGATCTGTTGCAGTTGTACTGTACCAAGACTCATGCCCATAAATTAAAATTGGTCCAACCATGGACTTGTAAATTTTCACTTTAGTATGTACCGAAAGCATATTATTATTCCAAACAGATTTCAACATTCCAACAGCTTGCCAAGCCTGTCTAATCCTCTCCTCAATTTCATTGTTTAACCCCTTAACCGCGGGGCGTCACTTTCGTGATGCTTGGGAGCAAGGGATCATAACGGGGGGCGTCACTTTTGTGATTCTATGTTATTTTGAATTCACCTGGGCTTTCCAGTGGTGGCTTGTATCATCTATCAGTACTGCCAATGTCCAACATTAGTCAGCACTCCTAATCTCATCTGTACTCCCATCCATTGTTGACAATTTAGCCATTTCTCCCTGTTCTTGACTCCCCTCCCTACCCCCCCTCCATTACCCTATCCTCTCGCCTGCCCGGCCATGCTACGCTAAGTAAATCTTCCCTGGAATTTTTCACTGATTTCATCCATTGAAATAAGCCCTATGCCCTATTCTTATACCAAATAATATATACAAGAAAGAAATAAGGTAAGCGAGAGTGCCATACACCTGGAATTGGCTAATTATCACCTGACAACACCACGTGCACTCGTTCGCTAATTTTTGCTGTTTATTTCCCCTTGAAATATGCCGTATAATCTATTTTCGTAATAAATATACATATAAAGAGGGAAGGGAGAAGCCTAAGTGATATTTACATTCACCTGGAACTACCTAATTTATAATGTATTGTCTAGATTTCCTGCCAATCATTTCACTGCTATATATTAGCTGCTGTCAAGAGGCTAACGTTGGCAGTAATGCATTTCCCTAGGTAGGCCACCACCCCGGCCCACCCTTATCAGTTCACTCCCATCTTCCAATGTGAACGTATGTCTGTTTGCTCTTGCTAACTTCAGGGACTTTTCACCCCCATGCAAAGGGCCCTCTGACCTTTACCCCCTACTAAACCTTGTGTGGAAAGAGGTAAAGGGCTGACAATTGATAAAAGAGTGACTACGCTCTTTCTATTGAGTAAAACAGTGCAAGTGGAATTGTAAATAATGTGTAAACAGCAAGTGAAAGTAATGAATGTAAATATACGTGAACAGTGGAAAATGCTGTAGTTTTATAAGTTACTTCAAGTGACAGTGCATAACACAGTGTAAATAAAATAGAAATGTAAATAAAATTGAGAACGTAAATAGAAATGTAAATGAGTAGTATTATAAGAATACGAGTATATACCCTAGGAGTAATGAAAGTGAAAGTTTCACTCTAGCATGTCTGAATACCATGAGTTATAAGAGTGAAGTTGAAAGTGACATTCACTCTCAATGCTAGTATACAGGACGAGAAAGTGAATGCTATTTATTTTACTGAAAGAAGTTGAATCCCTACAGTGACAATAAACTAATACTACTGAAGGAAACTTATGGATAAAGACTGTAGATATATATAAGTGTTATATAGTAATAAAAATATAAAGTGTGAGGGGTTTTATGAATAATAAATGACAGAATACCAACAGCGAACTAGCGCAAGTGCGACGGTCAGACGCGCTCATAATTTTCATTACTTTCACAGTGGTTTTTATTTGGAGTATGGATCCCAAACTACTTGATAATCATAGAGTAGTGTTTATAGTGTTAATATCTGTCTGTGGTACCGTAATCATATTACGGGTTGTTGGGAAGTGTAAAGTGGAGACTTCGTTACCCAACTTCAGAGGTCTCCACAAGTCCTACGGTAATCGACAAAGGCTCAACAAACATCCCAGGAGAAAGCTGAAGGCATGTGCCATATGCATATGTAATTTTAATATTCTAGGACTAATAACTGATTTTTGGCAAATATTTTTTGAGAGTCTGTCGGAGCCCGAATAACCCCGCTGGAGACGCAAAACGTTGAGAAACATGCCCGCGGTGTAAGGGTTAATGATCCTTTAGATGATACAATCGTTCCCAGATATATAAAGTTTTCTACATTCTTCACCACATTATTCCCAACTACACAATCGATTTGGTTCTCCACATTCATATTAATAATTTCAGTCTTTCCACAATTTATTACCAATCCCACTTTTTCTCCTTCCTCCACCAGACAATCTAGCACCCTCTGCATCTTGTAAATACTTCCGCAAATCAGTACAATATCATCAGCTTAGTCCAAATCCATCAGCTTCTTATTTTCTTTCCTGTTAATTCCTGCACCTGTTCTCCTTACAACCTTTTTCATAACATAATCCATAACCAAAACAAACAACAATGGCGAAAGAACTCCTCCTTGAATCACTCCTGACCTAACTTGAAATGGATCACTCGAAGAACCACCCACCCTTACCTTACAAAAAGTACCTTCATGCAGGCTTCTAATAATATTTACAAACTTTTCTGGTATACCACAGAATCTCATAATTTTCAACATAGCTCCACGTGAAACACTATCAAACGCCTTTTCAAAATCCACAATACACAGACTAAGTGGCATTTTCATCTCATTAGCTTGTTGCATTAGATGCCTTACAATAAAAATCTGATCATTACAACCTCGACCCTTTCTAAATCCTGCTTGTTCTCTTAAAATGTTATCAATTACTGGCTCTATTCTGTTCAACAAGATTTTGGAAAAGACTTTTGCAACTACAGGTGTCAAAGTTATCCCCCTCCAATAGCCACACACACTTAAATCTCCCTTTTTTTGTATTTTTATAATCACTCCATTTTTCCACTCTTCTGGAATTCCACCATTATCCCAAGCCACATTAAAAAGTTTCAAAAGTGCATCCATCAACTCGTCATTTTCCACCTTAAGCATTTCAGGGAATATTCCATCCTCTCCTGGGGCCTTAAAATTCTTTAACTCCTTTATAGATTTTGCTACCTCTTCCAAAGTTATATCCCCTGTTTCTATCTGCAAATCTCTCTCGGCTGGCAAAATGTCCTCTCGGCTGGGATTGGTCTATTTAGAAAAGATTCAAAGTGCTCTTTCCACCTTCCTTTTATATCCAAATCTTTAGTCATCAAATTACCATTTACAGTAGAAGTCCGATTTTTCGGCGTCTATGGGACCAGGCAAGTGCCGAAAAATCAAAATTGCCGAATTATCAAAAACCCTACCCACTCAATACCTTATATGTTTCGGTGAACACTATCATCACTACTCATATCATTACAAATGTGCTTGGAGAGAGTACTGTGTACTGTTTGATACTGTACAATACTGTTTGATACTGTACAATACTGTAATGAATACAGTACTATACATGAATATGAAAAATAAAGAAATTAGTGAACATACTGTATATAAATGTAATGGTACAGTAGGCCTACAAGTTCACATGCACTTACCTAAACTTATAGTAGGTTCCTTATTTACATATGTACAATAGAAGGGGTTGATTGGAGTCTGCTACTGCTGGAAGAAGACCCCAGCAGTAGAAGGTCCTGCAACAGGCTCTAAGGACTCATGGAGAATTTCAAGACTGACGAAAAAAATCGGAAAATCTGCTGAATGATCAGAGATTTTCGTAAATGGGACTATTTCTCAAAACTGCCGAAATATCAGATTTGCCGGGGAATTGGATGCCGAAGAATTGGACTTTTACTGTATATATATATATATATATATATACTGTATATACACACACTGAATATATACTGTAATCCATCATCTAGGATGTGTGTAGACAAGATGCTACTGTAAGTCAAACATGTTGAGTGATGCATGCTTCTGGCACATGACTAAGGGATTAAATGCACACGCACGCACGCACACACACACACACACACACACACACACACACACACACACACACACACACACACACACACACACACACACAAATCGTTGTTTAGCCCTGGTCTGCCTGTCTGAGAATACCCGTCAACCTCAGATAAATAACTGCTTCTGTGGGGCCATCCTGCAGCTACTGTATAGCATGTACAGCATATAGGGAACTGGTGTCCCCATGTGGTAGGCAGTGCCTCACCAGAGATGGACCTAGGTCCTCCTCCACAGGCTAGATTCAGGGAGGTATGAGATTTGGCTTTCAGAAGGACACCACAACTGCTTAGTACCACTTAAGGTGCACAGTGCCACCACATTAGGCTCCTCATCAGTGCCACGACATTCTAGTGGAGCATGGAATTGTAAGTGAAAAACTGACATTATTTCATCAGCAGCTTTGTAGTGAATCCACATGAAGTGAATACTTTAATTAGAACTGTGTAGTGATTTCCTGGTTTGGGCTTAGAGGTTAAAATATAGTTCGAGAGACTACTTAAGCTTCACCTAAGACTCATCACACAGACTTGTTAATGCACTTCACTCCCTCTCATCTTGCTCTCACACATTGCCGTAATGTTGTGCCTTCCTTCCGCAAATAACTCAGCCTCTTTTTTTTTTTCTTTTTTTTTCCATCTTATATATAGTGTCACACAGGGTTTCCTTGTTATATTAAGTCCACCTGAACCATTTGGGAGCATAGTTGTTTAGAGGGCATACGGATTCCCAGTCCACAGTCATCTCATCACTTTTGGAATTCATGGCCATTATAATTTCTCTTGTAATGCAAGGGTAAAAATTCTGTACAAAGGCTCGAAAGTGTGAGAGTATCAGCATGAAAATTGATTCTGTAGTTTTATAGCCTACATTTATGTCTAAGAGTCAGTTGCTAAACTTTTAGTCACAAATCAGATGTACTTTCATGATGTTATCTCCCAGGTCAGTGATAGCCACCCACTTAGCACTGTAAGGAATCCGTCTATTTTTGTATCGTTCTTGTATTCGCCTCAACAAAACACTTAACTTTATCACTAAATCACAAACAAGCATCTTAAAGACCAATGCCACATCACCTCCAACATCCAACATATCCCTCTTTAAAGGAACAAGTAAACAATCAAGAATCACTGTGCAAACAAAAGTCATTTTATACCAACACAATGGATCTGGGGGGAAAAAAAAAAAAAAAAAAAATCAGCATTCAATCTTTTTCACTTGACCACAATGCAATCCTCTTCGTTCCAGAGTAGACATGTAACATTATGAAGAAATCAAAGAACTCTACGAGCACAGGGCAAGATGACATCAGCAACTTACACATGAAACATTTAGGACCATGTGTTGTCCAGACCCTCACAAACATCAGTAACTACATATACACACTTCATAGCATTCCAAACATTTAGAAGCATGGAACACTCATCACTATACTGAAACCAAACAAGGGACCAACACATCCTTCTTTTGCACAGAATCATGACACCACTTAGCACACCATCCTAGAAACCTGAATGCCTGAATTTTAATGAAGTCACACCTCATTTCATTCTTTTTCACCCTTAGCATAATTTTATAGCACTGTGCTCCATAAACACCTTACTGTCCATACACAACAAGCAAAAAAAGGGCATCTGCTCTGTGAGACCTGCACAGTGTACATTTTTGTCATCAACAGGCATTAGTAAAGCCCTCCATGCTGTCCTTTGATTGAGAGACTAATCACCAAGATACACAACACAAATGTGGAGAACAACACCAAATGCCGGCTTGCTAACAATTTGTCTGGTAGACAAACACACCTTCATTCCAGAGCAAGCCATTACAAACACAAAATTTCCCTGATAGAGTTCCACAGGGGCTCCATTCTCTCACCCACACTCTTCAACCTATGCTTGCACGATATTCCCACACTCCTGCCACTGACAAACATTGCCCCATGTGCATGTAACATCACCGTAACAACCACATGCCACATTGGAGACACAGCCTCCACACTGCAACAGGACTATTGTACCCTGACACACTGCACTCTTAGGTTGAGGACAAGAGGCTGAATATTGCCCCAACCAAATCCACCACCACACCACACTCGTCACCAGCTGTAGACATGAGCACAGGTACTTGCCCCAAATCAGATTTAACAGTATACGTGTTACACACACACACACGCACACACACAAATCCTTGGAGTGACAAACTCATCTTCAAAGACCATGTACAAGACATCATGAGGCAGTGCTCCCTCAAGCAGAGTTCTCATGGCAGCTGCAGAGCCAGACTTTTGGCAAACAAAAAGAAACACTCTCTATATGTTACAAACAATAAATGAGATCAGTGATGTTCAGTGGCTCCCCAACATGGACTCCCATCCTATCTGATACCCACTACAGCACCTTGCAAATCATACAGAACAATGCCTTACGTATTGCCACTGGCTACGCCAAAACCACTCCCACGACTCACTGACATTCTAAAACTAATGTTCTCCCTGCCATAGACTACCTTGATATGAGAGGCTCTCAATTCTTTGCAGCAGCATGTGTCAGTACACAACACCCCTGTCATTACATGACAGACACACACAACACACTTAGACAAAGAAATCACCACACAAACATTATCCAACCCGCAACGACAATATCCTGCCTCCAGACATTCCAACACTAGCAATGAAGAAACATCTACAGGTACACACTCACTTCATGTGCAGGATAATACAACACCTTACTCACAACACATTACTACAAGCCCCCCTCCAGACATCCACCCATCAGAGGTGTCCATAACCCCTAGGCTGTGGTGGCCCTAAACATTTCCTATGTCCGTGGGGGGGGAAACTGGTTAAAAAAATTGTGTTTTCATCATGTGTTTTGACCCACATATACTTAACCAAACATGATGACATTTTAGTTTGAGAGAGTTTCCATTGACAATTCGTGACCCACTCATCAAGCATAAGCATGCAGTAGGCACGAAAAATGACCAAAAACTTCACAGTGTTTCACGTGGCTCCTCCGGAATGTATGATTCAGTCTACCATTCGACATTTCACCAGAATGCTATACACAGAATGCTGTACACAGCCAAGGAGTAAAATAGAGATGATCAAGTTCACCTAGCTAGGCTTAGATCCAGACATTACCCAGTCCTCCTCAGCTGCCAGTTTAGATTTAAGTTGGTTGGAATCGAAGGTGACACATACCTAGCATTGAATAGGCCCAGCATACATAACATGCATTATGGAGTGCCGCACAGCACAATGAACTGATCTTGAATTTGGCTGTCTATTGTATTGTTTTTTTTTTTTCTTGGAAGGAATGGTTTGTGGGCCCCTGGCCTTTGGTTCCTTCATTCTTGCATTAAAAAAAAAGAAGCAACACCAAAATGATACAACATCAATACTGTAGGGAATGTATGGAACAGACCCATTAGGGGTGGTTGCTTACCTGCAGTTGATGAGTCTGCCTGATCAGGCAGACCTGAGTTGAGCAACAACAGCAACAGGTAGATTTTGGACAGCAAAGAGAAACACTTTCCTGAATCAGACAAGATATAAGAGCAGTGATGACCTTTGCCTCCTGAGCAAGGGCTCCCATCCTGTCTAATGCCCACTTTAGGACCATGCAGATTGCCGACCATATAGGAAAACATTTCATGAAGTTCAGTACTACTCTCATTAGCTCATGCATTGAAAACAAAGTCCTCCCTGTTAGAGAATATCTTGATATGAGAGACAGAGAATTCTGTGCAGCAGCCTGCTCTAACACACACCCCTGTCAGTATATGGCAGAGCCACACAAGTAGGCACATAAAATCTCACCACACAAGCATTACCAAACCCACTTCAGCAACATCACACCTCCAGACATCCAGCACAGGCAGTGAAGAGAAACCTATATACTCATTTCACGGACACGGCTACGCAATACCTTGGGCTGATTCCTATACTACAAGCTTTTTTTCCTGACATCCACCCATCAGAGGTATCCTTCGATAGAGCTGATTGAGTTCACCTAGCTAGGCTTAGATCAGGACATCACCCAAGCCTTCTAAGCTATCAGCTTAGATTTGAGTTGGGTAGAGTCACAAATGACAAGTGTCCTGCATATAGAATAGGCCCACACATCATAACCCACATAATGGAGCACTACACAGTACATTTGACACTAAGACACAGACATCATCAATAGTAGAGAGGACCTATTAAGACACTGACATCATCAACAGTAGAGAGGACCTGTTAAGACACAGACATCTTCAACAGTAGAGATGACCTATTAAGACACAGACATCATCAACAGTATAGGGAACCTATGGGATGACCCCATGGGGGCTGTAATTAGTGGGTCTGCTGGACCAGGCAGGCCAGGATTGAACAAAAACTTGTACTGCATCATACTCATATATTAACATCTTTTGATATTTTTTTCACTAGGTCTGTCCAACAATTTGCCTGGAGGAAATGTAGCTTACCCAGGACAAGGTGGGCCAGGCATGGGTGCACCCCAGATTCCCTCAGTCCCCCCACAGATGCCCACCCAGCCAACTGGGACTGTTCAAGATGACATGGGAGGAGGGGCAGGGGGATCAGGAATGCAGGGACCTCCTGCCAACAAACCTCCAACACCACAGGATCAGCAGGCTGAGCTCATCTCCTTTGATTAAACTTCAAAGTGGTTGAAGTTTCTGTGTTTACTTACGAGTTGAAATTACTACTGGAAAACACAAGCACCATATCTACTACCACTTTTTCTTCTTTGTGTTTCACAACCCATCTTTATGCATAATGTTTTTAAGGGCATATCTGTAGATGCCAGAATTATCCATTTAATTTTTTTAAACAGGCGATTCTTTGATCCAAGAATGCTACATAATGATTGTGTATTTTCAGTGCTGAATATTTAATTTCTAAGTAGAGTGACTTCAGTAATTTGTGATATTCTCAGAGACAGTGCTTCATGTTAGGGACTGTCCGTTATTTTGGCCATGCTGGTAATCCAGATATCTTATTGTCTGTGTGAATGCTTTATGCCTAAATTCTCAGTGTTTTCTTGGTAATGGTAACATATATATATATATATATATATATATATATATATATATATATACCGAGCTCCTACGCTCCTCCTGGGGCAATGTAGGATTGGATGATGGATGGATATATATATCCTGTATATGTACAGTGCAGCCTCTAATTCAAACCTTTAAAGTTTGACTATCATAATTTATGAAATCTGTAATTTTCATTTACCGGTACCAAAATTAGCTCACAAATGACTACAGACACTAGCATTTAAAATTGACAACCACACTTGTCTGATACTGATGATCTTACTATAAAGCATCAGATCACGCATAATAAAAGTTCCTTGTGGTCAGCAAGCTCAATATTCTTTGATTCATTTTAAACATTATTGTGATTTCACTCTAAATGTGGCTTCAAATAAGTATCCTAGCTTTACCGATTGGTGCAGTGCTGTGAAAAAAAGTATGCAGCATAACAATCCAGTCTCATGTACATAGTTTGTGCATATGTTATGAGACGATTGTGGTGATGGAAACAAGACCCTGTATGACACACAAATGTGAAAGTACAGTATTCAGAATTTCTGTATGGACCAAAACTAAAGTAAACAAGCAGAGGTGCCAAGACACAGCAGACCCTTCCCCAGCAATCATTTTAGTGCAGACATATAAACACAACAGGATATCTAGTCAAAGATGTCACATATCAAATTTGGAGTAAATCGGGTGAAAATGAACGATTTTATGCCCATTTGAAATTTTAGGCCTAACCCACCTGACATTGACCCCCCTACCACTAAGTGGGGGGTGACCCCTCTGATATAATGAGGCATGTTACAGGATACAGATTTGAAAGATCCAACTATAGGTTTTGGTTTCATTTTGATGTGACAAATTTGAAAAGGGTTATGGCGAAAAAATTTTTACCTTTCCCCATCGTATTACATTTTTTGGGCCAATGGCCCAGTGTGGCCCAAAATCTAATGAGGTGATGAGAAGGTCATAGCCCATCATACCTTTAATATTAATCAAAATTGCACCAGTAGTTTTTGCGGAAAGTTGTTAACAGACAGAAGACAAACAAACACTAACCGAGTGAAAACAATACCCATCCCCGAGCCCCTCCAGGACTGGGACAGGTAATAACCCACATGGTCCAAGTAATTTACTTTTATTTTTTAAGGAATGACACCTAGATAACCTAAGAGAAAGGTTAACATCACAGTCACTCGAGCACTGCGTCCAGATTTTTCACATGCTTCACCCAGGTTTCACCATGGGCAACTACAGTATGTCTTTCAGGTAGATACATGAAATGGATCCTGCCAGTCCCCCCAGAACATAATGTATAATTTTTTGGAAAGCCACTGGAGCGTCCTTCAAGCTAAAGGGTAATATTGTACAATATATTCCCAGTGACCATCAGGAGCCGAGCAGTCTGCTCTTTATTATCCTTGTTAAGGTTATTTGATGGCAGCCCTGCCAAAGATCTTGGCAGCTAAAGTACAGACTTTCCTAACTGAGCCAGAGTGATTTGAGTATTAGGTAAGGGGACTGTATCATCACGAGTTTTAGAATTCAGCATGCCAAAATCTCTAGACACAAGTGTAAACTTCATTCTTTGTGACAGGTACCAGTGGGGCATTGTAAGGACTCATAGGAGGTCAAATTACTCCATGTTCCAATTTATGCTCCAAATTCTTTTGTGCTTATTATAATTCACAGGTATGGGGATATGGCTTATGATACAGTACTTATTTTCTGGGATCTTTGTAACTATTTTGTGAAAGAAATATGGGTCATCATCTTAGGAAAAAAACAGTTGGATGCTTAATCACCAATGCTGTCACAGCTTGGTTCTCCATACTTTTCTTCCTAGGTGGAAACAGTATCAACAAGCGACATCAACTTTTGTAGCCAAGTCAGCTCAGCTCTTTCATTGTTACTCTCAGTAATACTGCCACTAGTTCACCCTGACTTTATCCACAAAGGTCCATGAGACTTTACAGAAGTGTATCACATAGCCCAAATGCAAATTCTTTTTCAGTTTGATCCTGTCCGAACTAGGATTAATGAACCTCGTCTTAAATCTCATCTTACTCCTATGTGCCTCATTCTTGGGTATCTCAGTTTGTAAAGGTATCAACCCTAAACACAGTATTGACGTGACACATTTCCTTCATGGGGAACAATATGCCCAGTTCACAGGGATCCATCTAGGCCTCCAAAATAATCATCCCCAATGTCTATGCTGCAACATTAAGTAGCCTCCAGAACTGTGGCTTTTACTGTCTCTTCCTTCAGTCATTCCTCCGACAGCATCCACACCTGCATAATCAGTAGTTTCATGTATCAACAGGCTCACCTTCAGTGCGCAGAGGCAACATGTTAGTGTCCAGCTGGAACTGTTCTGACCTTAAAAATCAGTGCTAATATGTACAGGTGTTGGTAGCCCCAAATCTACTGCTAATGGGTGGCTATACCAATTACTACCAATTTGAATCTAATATACTATTGTACAGTGGGGCACCAATTTTCGCGCCTAATTGGGTCCAAAAATAATGCGCGAAAGTGGAATTAGCGAAAGTTGGGGCATTGTCTTTATGGCAAAAAGGCTAATTGGTTCCCGGTTATCCTAAAGTAACATCAGATTTTCATTTTCACTTGCAATACAGTACATCAAATCACTATTGTACATTGCATTGTGAGATACAAACAATAAAAACTGTACAGTACACATTATATGAGGAGAAACATACCACAGAGACCAGGTTGAGGTGTTTAATGGATGTTGGGGGTAAGCATCCGAGGCGCGTGGCGGGCTTATTTAGCCACGCCAGACGTATTGGCGCCACCTCTTGCTGCCTGGCTACCACTCTCTCTCTCTGCCTCCTCAGATGCAACTTGATGCAACACTTCCACTCTGTGCTGAATTTCCCTTTGTGCTAGGTTCTCTTGAACAAATCCATCGAAATCTTCATCCAGGTTAAGCTCCTCTATGGCCTTGGCCTTTCCTCCCGACTTTGAATGTCCCGGCCACTTTTTATCACCACCACTGCCTCCCGGCCCTCCCCCCACACCACCAGGCTCTCCCCTCACACCACCAGGCCCTTTCCCCACACTACCAGGTATAGTAGAGGCCATTGAACCGTGAGAATCCAACACAATGGAGCTAGCACACTCGAACACAATGGCGGGAATGGGTGGACAGAGTGTTGACATGACGTCATTCAAGATGGCGGTGGGTTGCGGGCGGGCGGTGCAGGAAATTCAAAGTTCAAAATATTGTCCCAAACCCAAAATTTGTGCGCGATAATCGATTTTTTTCAAGCGAAAGTGGAAGTTAGGGAATACAGTATTTGGTGCATGCCGCGAAAGTGGATTCCGCGAATCCTGCTGTAGCGAAAGTTGGTGCACTACTGTACTAGCCATGTGTATGTGTATTTTGGGCAGCCAAAACTGCACATTCAATTCACACCAAAATTGGCACAGAAATCGCAAAAAATTTGCTGATGTGAAAAAACTAGGTCCCATCACGATTGAAAAACTTTTACTATATTTAATGAGCAGTCACATTTTGACCAAAAAAACGCCGCTTCTGGCACCCAGCATAGGATCTCCGTACAATTTTTTGCCCATAGGTACAACTAAAGTATTTCAGACTTGCGTTCGGACAACTTGGGTTCCATTCCCGAAGCCACAAATAACATGATCAGTTGGTGAGCTGCAAAAAATCCAAGGGACAACATTACACTAGAACAGCACATAAACGCGAGAGCCCTCTGCAGGAGCAAGTGTGAGGGGCCCGAAGGGCCCACGAGCACTTGTACTTAACTATGCCATCTGTTCATCTCCAGTTGCTCTGTATAACCTAATTGGCGGGTTTGGGTATTCATTATTACCGTATAACTGGGTTGCATGTTCTTGCCATGTTGATCTAAGCGTTCATATATCTCTGGTTATCAGTGATTTTGCTGCACCTGTACAGTATCAACTAATGCCAAAACCATCTTTTATTCCCTTAACTTTAGTGAGCAGAATTATGAAGTTTTCGCACCCTGTAAGCATTTCAGCTGGGATTGGATTGGAGTTTTTTTTATTTGAGTCATATTGTGGTGTGCAACCTGTAGTATCAGCCCATTTAACTTCACCTTGCCCTAGCCAACAGTCCCACGCAGTGTGACCAGGCTTACTACAATTATAACTATCTCGCAGCAGGAGGGGTGATACTGCTCCATACTCAAATACCACAATCCATAGCTAAGTGACCTCATCCATGACACATCCAGCATTCAGCAGTCTGCAACCAAACATCTTGTGTGACATATCCCATTCTTCTGCACTAAATCAGGTAACAGGTGAAGATCTTAGCCTCCTATTTCCCCCTGAAGCATTAGGAGTCCTCTGCGACTTTTCCCCTGTGACAGTGCTAATGTTGGCCTTAGTCTTGTCCTTATCTGTTCTTTCTAACAACCTTAATTTGGGATGTGATTCTGCATACTGTGCCATGGTGTCTGAAATCTTATAGGGATCCTCCTAATCTTTAGGAGGTCCCATACCTCTGGAGGAACACTTCTGACGAGCATTCCAGCTACCACTTTTTCTGTAATCTCATCCTGGTGTGGCTTTTTCTCATTTGCCTGGGCCCACAAGAGATGTACAAAGAAATCATGAAATATTTCCCCAAGGGTTTTAGTGGCTGCTGCTAATTTATGAAGGATAGTGCCTGTCCTTTTTTCAGGTGGGTATACCCTCAAAAACTCCTTCACTATTGACCTACATTTATAATCCAGGTTTAACCCAGTTTAACAATGCAATTGGTTAGGTAAAAACCCATCGTTAGGCAAGGTATTGTATATCGGGGTAGATTTATTATGTGATGGAATGTTTTTCAGCCTTGGGTTTCCCCACAACCAAGTCCAAAACCAACCCAAATGAGCCCAAAAAGCCAGTCTAGATCGCCTAACAGCTGTAAAAGAAGCTAACCTAAACCCAGTCTCTGTAAATAACTCACTAAAACCAACAAATAAAATCTGGCGATTCATTAGCAAACCCCAAAATGACAATGTTCACTCCACCTGTGGCTAAAACACATTAATATTAGTCTAGAAACAGTTTATAAATCAACCTAAACACACAATTTTATTATATCATCAAAATCAATAAAAAAAAAAAAAATCAAAACCCATCATTAAACTGGGGTTTGGCCATCATTAGGCGGGGTATGGTGGTATTTCTACCCCCATCGTTAAGCCGTGGTATTGTATATCGAGGTATTATTGTAGTATTCATGAGATAAATGTCTCCTGAAGCAAGGCTGTATGTCTTAGCTAACTCTGACCTTCCTTGATCAGTCCACATATGGCCCTCTGTAACATCTGTGTTCTGTAGCCACTGCCCATGACTAGTTGCAGCGCACGACTTTGAGGTTGTCATTATCATACCCAGGCAACCTACCATTCAAAAGTGCGTCCGATTTCGTATTATACAAGAATCATGTATAATATTGTGCATGAATATACACAGATATTATACATGAATCATATGCGTCTCATAATTCAGACGCACTTTTGAATGGTAGGTTGCCAGAACACGATAATAACAACATCTACAGTATACTGAGGGTGATCGGGTGATGTCTTCTACCCTTCATGAAGGTGACTGAGTCCAGCGCTCTTGTTATAGTTATGTATAGCAATATTATTATTAAAAGTCTAGCTTAATTTATCGGCGAGGTTGTCCAGGCAATCATTACCCTGTTCTGCATCATAATCTGTTGCTGCCTGAGATGTCATTGGGTTATTAAACTCCATGCAGTGTATTACTTGTTTTCCCAGTGCATAATCAGAAAGGAAATCTGAAAACCCAGGTAAACTACATAAGGGCTCTGATGGTTGTGGTTCAGATAACCCTTGATGAGCCAAATATGAATGTAATTCCTCCTATGAGAAACACCGATGGCACTTACACGATTTGCTAGCATTGTCATGAGGTAACAAACCTCTAGAGGGCAGAGACAGTTTTATCAGTGAACTCTCAGGCTCCATTTGCATACCAAGTACTAGTTTTAAGCGCTTACAAATCTTTCAGAATCCCACCACTGCCTCCGGTGTCAAATGTCACTGGTGAAGTAGCATTTACGAGTTAGCGAAAGTGACAGTTGAACATAAAAACAGAAACTTTTCTCATATCTTAAATGCAGTTGCAAAGAGGAGAAGGCCTCTATTCCCCCTGCATTATTTGCATGGGATTCTGAAGGGTCAAGTCAGAACACTCAGCATTCTCTTTGTTCCTGACCATTATCTGTAGCACAAGTAAAGCAAGCTGTAAACAACTGAAAGCTCTCCTTTCTAGTTCCTCAATATTTCCTCTGTGGTGGTTACTCTAGTAAGGCTTACAAAATGTCACAAAGACCTTCAAGCATATTCCAGCATATGACCAATAAGAAATGAGCAAACAAACACGAAGACTCTAAATGCCAAACTTGCAATGTCGGTTGGGGTCAACCTAATACCTGTACCTCATTCTCGCTCTAACACAAAAGGAAACACAAAGTACCAGTGTCTTGTCTCTAAGCTAGAAACCAGTAAGGGGAAGTGTGTTGCATGTAACTGCAAGTATGTAAACCTCCAAATACCTGTATGTCAGTAATCATTTTCTTGAGCTTTAACCTGGGCTAACAATAGTACACAAAAAAAAAGTCAAAGAAAGTCTAAATAAGGAAGTCAGAGGAAGTTCCTATGGTCTTCTCACATCGAGTCAATAATTCAACAAAACCAGTTAATCAGTGACCAATCTACTTGTCGACAATACTCATTTTGAATTTGGCTCTCTCTTGTATTATGTTTTTCTCTTGGAAGGAACAGTTATTGCTGGCTCATGGCCTTTGGTTCCTTCTTCCTAGCACTAAAAAGAAGAAAAAATAATAAATTAAAGAAGTATTCTTGTATCTTATCACAGTACCACCAGCCATCTGGTTGCCTGACTCTACTTCTCCACATTAACTGCACAAGTTAAAGCAACAGTACTGCAGGGTGATACTATTATTTTTTCACAGTTGCAGAGTGAAGACTAATAACTATAGCAAAAACTTCCAGTCACTTAACTCTTAACAACATGAAAACATTCACTTGTGAGGGGCACCTTATACACCTTTGATTAATCTTTTGCCAGCTAACAGGTCCTCTGTCCCACATAATTCAAAAATTCATTTGTTGTTGTTCATTCTAGTTCATAAAACCCTGCTCAGTACTTCTCTGCATCACACTGTACACCCTTACTCTCCAGTACACTGTTACTATTAGATGATTCCAGTATCCCAAACTTCATCGATTCTGCACCGTGGTCAGTTCTGCCCAGCTTTGCTCCTCTATTTTGGGTGTCTTCCTCTCTTGCTCATCTGTCTTTTTCTGACTGTTCAGTGTTGTATCATTTGCTTGTAAAGGTGCTAATAGTTTGTTAATAAAGGGGCATGGTCTTAGATGTTGCATAACATTCGTTCAGGCTTCTCAAAGTGTTGCCGCACTAGTTGTCCACAAGTATGTGGTGGCAATTGAACCATCATGGTATCAATGATTCACAGCTGAATTGATGATTCACACCCATAGCTCGTCTAGCGTACACAGGTCCATTATCGCAATCATAACTGCTTCCCTCAGCTTCCGTATCGTGGTGCTAGACACAACATACAGTCTGTCCTTGCCTGACGTGGGTATTTGCTTCCACACCAACCTCACATTAGGCAAATATTGCATTAGAGGGACTCTTGAAAACCCCTATTTCCTTCTGCACCCCTGCCCAAAGTCCAGTTTTTCTTCCCTTGTGGTGCAAAAAATTTTTACCTCCCAAGTTTAACATACTAAAAGCATTACTATGGTTATAAGAAATACATTAGGTCAATAGGTCTTTTTTATTTATTGTACCTAATGTGAGGAGAAGAGCAGACACACATCATCGGAGATGAGATAGAGGGAGAGAACTCACATTAAAACACGAGGCAAGCTGAGGAGGATGGTGTGTGTGGGAGAGGGTTGAGTGGGGAACATGGGAGGTGGGAGGGAAGTAGGGAGGTCCTGACTGGCTGGGAAAGCGAGAAAGGTGAAGCTTGATTGGCAGGCAATGACATCAAGTATTGTGAGGCTGCGCCACTCACACCACGTCACAGCCCGCTCGGTTCAAATTACCGCGTTGCGCTAATAATGCCCGCCTGAGAATGTTTATTTCCTTCCTCACAGTTGTGCTATGTTAGAGCAATATCACATTACAGCAAACCACGTTACGCGAGGACAGACTGTCTATCATTCACCAGGGCTTTTCATACTTAATCAGGACTTTTTACTATGTAACCCTCTCCAACTGCCTCATGTATTTGTATTTGTCTCTGAATATCATTTTATAGCCTTGGGTACTCTGTGGGACCGTAGGATGGTTGTCTATCTCGTGGGAGCAATTTAATTAAGCAGTTTTTTGAGGAGAGAACTGACAGCTGGCATCATAGCTAGAAATTGGGCTGATGTCATCAGTGATGATATCATAAGGTGCTGTGAGCGATAAAGGATAGTCAGATAAATTCTTTTGCCTATAGTTTTAATTTTTCAAAAGCTGGAATAGTTTGTCAACACAAACACTTTGAATTTTAGAGGTTGCTCTGTATATGTGTATGAAAAATATATACTGTATATATATTATATATATATATATATATATATATATATATATATATATATAATATAAATGCAGTATATGATGCATTGTATATGCTGTGTAGCATACAGGTATTATCATTAACCAAACTGTAATCATCATCAGTGTGTATATTGCCCATGTACAATGTATGTACTGAGCTTAAAAACGGAGGAGTCATCCAATATTCACTGTACGTATGGACTCGTCTCCCTTTCTAATGGTCGAGGATAGATTCTGGTGGCGATGGTTCCTTGATCCTTGGACTTGATACTTAGTGTTATCCACTATAAACTGATTAATTTGTGCATTGCGTCTTTATTCACTGTTCATAGCTGTAGTTGTATCAGAGCTATGTGTATTGGAATCTTTCACCAGATTTTGTTTGGAGAATAATTTCAAATTAAAGATGGAACAACTAGTATTAGTGATTGCAATGATTTCCTAACAACACAAGTACTTATGTAAATTTTTTGTACAGAGTTTCAGGAATTTTTCAATTTATATTGTCTATATTGGACCAAAATCATATCTCTTCTTTTTTTTTCATTTTTTCACATACACTGTGCATAGTATTATGTATATGATGGGAACTATGATGCCCTATATTGTAAATATTACATATTTATGAACTTTATTTGCAGCAAACAGTTTTTCAAGTAGACGTTGTTGAAGTGTAAGGGGGGCCTGGGTTCCCCGCCCCCTAGCCAGACCTTGGGCCTCCCCACCCCCCATTTGAAAAATCAATTTTTTAAAATTTATGGACAATGTGAAGCTTTGGGCCTCCCATAATAGAGCCTGGCCACACCTCGATACCCACATCATTGAGATATGGCTATGCAACTGGTAAACAGGCCATCAGATTTTTGTTACTGTAGTTGCCCGAATCCTTTTCTAATGCCGTTTACAATTGCAATCATGAAACAAATAACTCAGAGTCAAATGGCCACCCCTTACGGGAGTGTGGCATCTGGCAATAGATAGATAGATAGAGAAATGGCCCAGTCTGCTTAATTTTGCTAATTTTCTTTCTGTAGCTGTGGATGGTTTACATAAGACTAAACCTACATAATGCAGATGGTTGTTACTGTATTATGAGAATCATTTGGTGTACAGTAGAGGTATCTAGATGAGTTTTACCTGTAATATCTCCAATATAATCATGAAAGCAATGTTATTGTGGGTCTGTTCCATCTTGTTCCACATAAACTGAAGCTCCTAGAAAGGCAGCTAGAGACAAACACATCATTAGCTTATAAAGAGGAGAGATTCCTGGTGGATATATTGGAAATATATTAGTTTACATGTTGTTCAACATTTCACCAATATACTCTTTAGTTATAGATGTTGCAGCACTGTTTTAGTTTTAGTATTTCTTTTCTCATTTTATATATGTAAAGTTGCAGCACTACTATAGTTTCAGTATTTCTTGGTTCATATATATATATATATATAATGTATCCATCATCCAATCATGTGTTGCCCCATGAGGAGCATAGGAGCCCAGGGCTAGGCATCCTTGAGTGGCTTTACATGAGCAATAAACCCGAACCACCCCTTGGATATAAACCTACCCTGGCTCATTCCATATATATATATATATATATATATATATATATATCTTGCCAGATGCCTTAATCCCGTAAGGAGTAGCCACAAACAAGTTGCCTCCATGTCTCCCTGTCCCTTGCCATTTTACTGCCCTGCTCCCAGCTAACACACCCCCTCTCTCATATACCTCTCCACTCCATCCCTTTCTCATCCTTGGCCTCCCCCTTCCTCTCCCCCATTCCACCTCACTCACATACACTGTCCTTGTCAGTCTCTTGTTCTCCATCCTCACCACATGGCCAAACCACCTCAGTGTGTTCTCCTAATGCTTCCTATCACATCCACATCCACACCACAACACTCCTTCACTTCCTCATTTGTCAGTCACTCTTCATGTGAATCCACCTGCTCATCTCAAATAACTCATTTCCACTGCCTTCACTCTTGACTTGTGTCCCTCCAACAAGGTCCAAGCTTAACTTCCATATGTTAAGAGTTGGTATCACAATACTGTCATCCTGTAACTTTTTCACTTCCATGCTCACTTCCTTGTTTCTTATCACTGATTTTAGAACCAGCAACCTTTCTTCCTTGTTGTACACTTTCAAGCACTTCACCCTCTGAACTTCCATTCTTACTCACCACACTATCTAAGTACTTAAACGCACTGACATTCTCCATTTCCTCCTCATCCAAGCTCACTGTACATTCACTGACTTCATTTCTCTCAAAGACCATAACTTTACTCTTCCCTACATTCACCTTTAGATTCCATTTCTTACACACTCTCCCAAACTCATTCACCAAACCTTGCAGCTCTCTTTCATGTTCACTTAACAACACAGTATCATCTGCAGACAACAGTACAGGGAGTTTCCACACACTGCCCTCTCTCATTAGGGCCACGCCAACATGTACTGCCCTACCTTGTATCTCTTTCATAACCCCATCCATATACAGATTGAACAACCATGGAGACATGACACATCCCTGTTTCAATCCAACCTTCAAAAAGAAAAATTCACTCAGTTCACTGCCCACACGCACTGCAGCCATAGCACCCTCATATGTACTCTTCATGACATTCAGCAGCTTCCAATTTACTCCATGTATTCTTAATTCTTTCCACAGTCCTTGTTTATCCACCCTGTCATATGCTTTTTCCAAATCCATGAAAGCTGCATACAACTTCTTTCCCTTCTCTAGAAACTTTTCCACCAAAGACCTAACAATGAATATCTGATCTACAAAACCCTTCCCTTCGTAAAACTTCCCTATTCTTCTCCAACTAATTCCTCTTGTTATTTCCCCAACTATGTCAGTAAGTATCCTACCATATAGGCAAATGCCCCTATGATTACCACACACACACACACACACACTATATGTATATATATATATATATATATATATATATAGTTGAAACACTGCTATAGTTTCAGTATTTCTTGGTTCATATATACAGTATATAGTTTCATTTAGTTTCATTTTTGAAGGCTTCAACATGCTTGCATGCATTGGCTTTGGTCACCTAATGGCGGCTTTCCATGCTGCACGATCCATAGCAGCCTCCCTGTTCAGTCCCTTAACCCTGAGGTCACACTTAATGACCTCATCCCATGTCTTGCTCAATCAACCCCTCACAACCCCACCCTCAGTATTAACACTTCTCACCTTCTGCACCCAATTGGCATCCCCTATCCTTTCCACATATCCAAACCATCTCAAGCTACCTCTCCTCATCACAACACCAATACACTCCAGTCTCATCCTACCTCTCAACTATTCCATCGTAAACCCAGCCCCCCCAGCCCTTGCACGCAGGGATGCACTTCACATCCACCTAATCATATAAATATATATATATATACGCAGGTATACCCCGAGATACGATAGTCCTAGATGCAATACCCTGACTTAGCGATGGGGGTAGAAAAACCACCATACCCCGCCTAGCCATGGCCAAATCCCTCTAACTTTTTTTTTTTTTTTTTTTTTTTTTTTTTTTTTTTAATAGGACAAATTTTGTGTTTAGGCTGATTTATACTGTTTTTAGACTTAGTGTGTTTTAGTTATGGGTGGTGTGAATATTGTCATTTTGGGGTACAGTTTACTAAGTTTGATTTTTTCAAGACATATTTGACTTTTCATATTTAATTTTTTGGGTTTAGGTGAGTTATACACTGCTTTTAGGCTTAGTTTAGCTTGTTTCAAAGCTATTTGGGGGTTTAGGTTAGCTAGAAACTTCTTTCTGGACTCATTTGGGCTGGTTAAGATTTGGTTGGGGGGAAACCCAAAAAATGCATTCCTTTACTTTACATGTTAAATCTATCCCAAGATACAATATCCTGCCTAGCGATGGGTTTTTACTTAACCAATTGCATCGTTAAACCAGGATATACCTGCATATATATTATATATTATATATATATATATATATATATATATATATATATATATATATATAATTTATTTATTTATTTATACACACAGTTTATATAGTTGGTGACGACCATCATCCACTCATGTGATGTAGTGCTGCCTACTTTTTCCATAGCCTTTATCATTCATTTTATGTTCCTGCCCACTTTTTTTTCTCCCATCTTTCCTGTACTTCTTATTGCTTTTTTTTCTTTTACAGGTGGCTTTACACTGAGTGTGAAGCCAAATGGTTTCCTGTAAGCCAAGAAACCATTTACAACGCTGGGTGGTAACTATATAACCAAACGATATGTGCTCCCTACGTGTCAACAAGTGGGTTGGTGGAGGGTTAATGACCTGCCCCGTAAAACAAATAACTCAAAGTCAAATGGCCATCTCGTATGGGATTATGACATCTTGCCATCCATCCATCCATCCATCCATCATCCAATCCTACGTTGCCTCATGAGGAGCGTAGGAGGTTGGGGCTAGGCAGTTGGTCCTGACATTTAAGATGAGAGTGACCAACCTCACTCATCCCTGAGTGGCATTACTTGAGCAATAAACCCAAACCACCCCTTGGATATAAACCTTCACTGGTTCAATCTGATTGGAGCACAATAATTACCCACTAAACCACCAGGCGCCAAAATTTGGTTATATGGTTACCACCCAGCGTAGTAAATACTGTAGTTTCCTGGTGTACAGGAAACATATATATATATATATATATATATATATATATTTACATATATATATATATATATATATATATATATATATATATATATATATATACAGTATATTGTGGGGACGCTCACCATCCACTCACTTGATATAGTGCTGCTGTCGGGTGGCTGCCCTTTCCTCTCTTTCTCCCTTCTTTCCTTCTTTCTTCTTCCGCTTTCCTTCTTTCTTTCCTCTTGCTTCTGTCTGCGGGTGACTCTACACTGAATGACAAGCCAAATGGTTTTCTGTTCACCAGGAAATCATTTACTGTGTTGGGTGGTAACCATATAACCAGATTATGGCGCCTGGTGGTTTAGTGAGTAATTAAGGTGCTCCAGTTGGATTGAGCCTGTGTAGGTTTATATCCAAGGGATGGTTAAGGTTTATTGCTCATGTAATGCCACTCAGAGATGAGCGAGGCTGGTCACTTTCATCTTAAATGTCAGCACTAACTTGCCTAGACCCAGGCTCCTAAGCTCCTCATGGGGCAGTGTAGGATTGGATGGATGGGTATATATATATATATATATATATATATACACACAGATACAGTACACAGTATATACACACACACAAACACACACACACGAGTGAAGATTTTTTAATCAAATATTGCTAGTTTTAAGTACAGTAGTCCCAGTTATCTGGTATCCAGACTGCCAAGATTATCAGACAATTGGGAAAATTCAGGGACTGGAAAATATATAAATAAAATTGTATGGGTGCGTGCCACTTGAAATGGCTGCCTCTGCGTGGAATAGTCATGTGTAACGTGAGAGTTGGTTAGTTCAGGCGTTGTGAAGTGAAGGCATTTCCAGTCAAGATCATTTCCTTGTTAATTCTCCTCCCCCCTCCCCCTTTCCACTCCTCTACTTCTGTCACCCTCCATACCTTCACAAATCACCAGTCTGTTTACTGCCACCAGTCAGTAAACAAGCACTCTTACTGTTGTGCCATGCTAGTGATTTGTACACTCCATGATGTTTAAAATGGAAACTAATCTTTCATGCATTGTCTTCACCTTGAAACAGAAGCTGGACAAATGCAATAGACATGATAATTGTGAACACTAAGATAATTTAACATAGGAAGTTCCTTGGTGTATGATACAAGTCCCAGGTACCCAAGCTCAAGGAACTTTTCTTGAAAAGCAAGACAAATAAATCCATTGAAAGAAAGACATACTCTTCATCAGCCGAAAATGTGTGGCATTGGTAGTTTTCTGCCTAACAAACCGACTCTATGATTATCCAGGAGCTTGCAGTATCATACAGTACCTTTGCAACTCCATTCTGTTAAATATTGTCTATCCATCCATCCAACATCCAATCCCGTGTTGCCCCTTAGGGAACGTAGCAACCTGGGGTTAGGCAAGTTGGCCCTGACATTTAAGATGAAAGTGACCAGCCTCACTTGACCCTAAGTGGCATTATGTGAGCAGTAAACCCCAACCTCCCATTGGATATAAGCCTACACGGACTCAGTCCGATTGGAGCACCTTAATTATCCTTTAAACCACCAGACTCCATAATTTGGTTTATGTGGTTACCACTCAGCATAGTAAGTGGTTTTCTTTATTTTATTCATAAAGACATGGAAAAGTAACCTATAGAAAAAATCTCCAGTTTATTGGTGAACCGATGATTTGGAAAGATGTGTTGTACAGTAGAATTATGACGACTGCCTGCACAGTGCCCTGGCTTACAGTTGTGTATACAGCCACTGCCCACTAATGTATAAAATAGTCTTATGAGCACATTTACACTGACAGAAAGATAAAATCTTGTGGATAGAACCGAAGGTCGTTTTGTTTGACAAAATTACTGTGATTGCAATCCCTGCATACTTATTGTACTGTAATATCAGCATAACAGCTGAGTGGCGATTGAGGGGTGGAGTGCTTGCGAAAACAGGGGCTGCAGCTGTATACACAACTGTGAGCAAGGGAGTCGCGATAATTTACTGTGCAACACTTTTCTCCAAATCATCAGTTCACCAATAATGCTTAAGATTTATTTATTTTTCCATGTTTGATAAATAATGAATACTGTAATATTTAGAAAAATGAACTTAATGCGTGCATTTTGCACTACTGCAAGATGCTGCAGTTGCGTGTGTTATGTTTGTGGGGTGTGTTTAAGGGTTATTTCATATGGAAAATGTTGGGGACTGGGTGGCTCAGCGGTAGAACACCTGACTCAAGACCAAACTGTCAAGAGTTCGCATCCTGCCTGGGTAGCTGCCCTGCTGGACGAGGTAGCGTTTTCCTGTCTCTTAGCGGGGCTATATGGTCCATCAAGGTTTAGCTCGGGGAATTTATTTCCCCATATTAACCCGTTAACTGCGCATGGCGTTTTTTTAGAGGTGTCCGTGGTGCACAGACATAGGGGTTAAAGTGAAATTTCCCAAAGGCCAAATTTTGTCTTAGGAATTGAGAGAACACATGCCAAAGTATATAGTAATGAAATATTAGCTCGATATTTACCTTGGTAAAACCATAGATGAACATCGAAAGGTCTGATTCCTTATTGGAATGTATGGTTTTTGTTTTCTTTTTCGGTTTTGGTTTCGGCTTTGAAGGTGCAAACATGCATACATGGGTCGGCCTTGGTCCCCATGGCACTATATTCAAAATTCACCTGCGCAGCCAGGGCTGTATTGAGCAGTCGCACTCAGAACAGCGCAGGCTGTATAGAGCAGTTAGTTGGTAAAAAAAAAAAAAAAAAATCCAGTTCCAAATGGAACAAGCTAGTTGGCCCTGGATATGAGTGGTATTGTATATATTCCAATGATACTGTATAGCCTTTGTATAAGAGTATATATCAGATATCTTGGAAAAATTGGGAACTTGGAATGTAAATTCTCAAAGTTTCCCAGTTAACTAGGATTGTACTGTATTTAGACAGCAGTCTCAGTGATCCTTTTACTTCTTGTTATTTGTATACTCTTCATTGACTGCAATGTATATTGTATATAATGTAGTGTATAAGTGCATCATACAGTACAGTATATTGCAGTAAAGCTTTATTTTATTAAGACAAGAATATAAAACTTTAATATTGGCTAGAATTCAAAGCTAGTTAGCTTAATTCTTACTGTGCTGGTGGTATGAAAAGCTTATAATTACTCATCCCTATAATTAGGGGAGGGCGGTGATGGTTTGGACAGTGGGATGGTTCGGACAGTGCATTCCCTGAGAAACGTATGGGACCTAGGGCCGTGTGATCATGTGTGAAAGTAGGAGAGCTTGTTTACTTCGTCCACACGGAACCTCCAAGCTAGAAACCCCTCACTTTTTTATGCAGGTCAGATTTTATGTTTTTTTTGCATCTCCTATGTAATAATTTGAGCGTATATCGTAAGCTCTGCCTTTGTGAATATGCCAGGCATCGAATTGTGCATTATCAGGGTGAATCTGTGTTGCATGTAGAACATATTGCTATGAAAAATGAATGTTAAACTCTCTTGGGTGAGACTTGAGAGTACCTGTCAATTAATTACTTAGGTTCGGGATGATTCAGACAGTTGAGGAGGGGGATGGTTCAGACAGTCCTAACTATCCCTCCACTACTACCAAGTCGTGACCTTATCAAATGATAACGCTACTTTTGATCATTTATATTTGAACACATAGTGAAACACCATTCTTAATAGTTATCAGGGAATATATATTAATAGCTTTGTTTGTTTAACCTATTCCTCAAAGTGTTAAAAGAAGAAAGGGGCATTACAACTTCTATTTCCGTTTTGCAGGCTGCAATATGCATTAAAAGTCCTAAGTTAGTCTGTCTGATATAAGGCCTAGAAATTGAAAAGTAAAGTCAATATTCCAGAGAGAGAGAGAGTAAGAGAGTGAGAGACTGTGAGAAAGTGAGAGTGATAGAGAGAGAGAAAAAAAAGGCTAATTATGCATAATTTTGTAGCAGAAAGTAAGAGGATAAGTCATTTATTATTAAATCTGGTGAAGGTTATTTCAGTTATATATATATTTTTTAAACAGATACCAAGTACTTCATTTGGATAATGAAGTTTAATATTGTACTTGAGGAAAATGAAATGTCTTTGAATAATGTTTGTTTTTATCCAATATAACTCACATAATTTTAAGAATATGCCGAGTTATACATATGGCCAAACCATCCCACCCTGCTGTCTGAACCATCACCACTGGTGGGGATGGTTCGGACGATTTAGTCACTTGTGTTTCATTAACGATAGCTTGAAGCTGAAAAGAGCTAAGAATGTCATATTATCAACCTAAAGAGCCAAATGATGTGGCAACATTTTAACATAAACCAGATTACACTCCTGCTTAAACCTGAATTTTTATAAATATATTTTTTAAAAATGTCTGAACCATCACCGCCCTCCCCAGGTTTTGATTAAAATTGATAATGGTGTTGAAAGAAGAGGTTATAGACAAGAGAGAGTTTATTTGCATATTAAGTTATTTTAGTAGTTGATGCAGTATTTCTATATTAATATGGCCCTTAAGATGATGTGCATATTGTGTCTTTTGTTATCACCACCCGCTAAGTGATACATCAGTTAGATATGAGAATTTTACTTGTTGAATCTTTATTACTTTAGAGTTAAATCAATTGTGGACCATTATCGTCCTGCACAGGGTGTCCCATTGTATGAACTCAAACAAAATATGAGAAATTAACCTGTCAGGTGGGAGTTCCTGAGTCCCTCAGGATATCAGTTGACATAACCTCTAAGCCAAGAGAAATACTGTGCTGACAACCAGGCTATGCAGGCTTCTTTATGGCTCACTGGAGTTTATTGGAATTATGCAGATAGTAGTGGAACCCCTATTTTAATTTGATAGTTTATAGATTGATTGTCTGGTAGGTAGAGTATAGATGGTTAGGCCACTGAGGTTGGGACAGGAATCCAAGGACTTCATGGTGAATGGATGTGTTTGGCCCATTTCACTGGCCGTGCTGTGGTATTTCTCCCATTACAGTACCATGCTTTCTCTCTCCTTACTTTTTGTGCCCTGCATCAACCCTTCCATGTGTAAAAGATCAGGTGTTTATACACCAGTGTGTGTATATATATATATACAGTTAGACCTCACTGTAACAGACTAATTATGGCCCAAGCCGTCCCGAAAAAAGTAAAATTCCGATACAAGCGACATTCGGACTTTCCCCTTCTAATCTGGGCTTTTTCCCGTATATAAGACATTAGCCCGGACTGCACCAATGGTTTTTAAACTGTTTTCATGACCATTGCAGTACTGTACTGTGTTATACCTTCACTACATTAATCAAATGGTATATATATAATAATACTGTACTGTACACTGATAAACATGTCTTTTTTTTACCTTATTGTGGTGAACATAGTGGAAGTGGTCAGGCAGTCCGGACTGCTTCTGGCTTTATCAGACATTTTCCGATATGTAGGACTTTAGTCCAGTATTTCCTCGATTCCGATGAAAGCGAATTCGGGTCAACTGAAGTCTGTTATATCGAGGCCTTATTGTGTGTATATATATATATATATATATATATATATATATATATATATATTTATATGTACACATCCATTTATCATCTAGTCCTATGTTGCCTCATGAGGAGCATAGGAGCCCAGGGCTAGGCAAGTTGGTCCTTACATTTAAGATGAGAGTGACCAGCCTCACTCATCCCTGAGTGGCATTGCATGAGCAATAAACCCCAACCTCCCCTTGGATATAAACCTGCACCGGCTCAATCCGATTGGAGCACCTAAATTACTTACGAACCAACAGGCGCCATAATCTGGTTATATGGATACCACCCAGTGTACAAAATGGTTTCCTGTTATACAGGAAACCATTTGGCTTGTCACTCAGTGTAGTCACCCACAGGCAGAAGGAAGAGGAAAGAATGAAGGAAACGCACACACACACACACAGTATATATATATATATATATATATATATATATATATATATATATATATCCATCCATCATCCAATCCTACGTTGCCCCATGAGGAGCGTAGGAACCCGGAGCTAGGCAGTTGGTCCCGACATTTAAGATGAGAGTGACCAGCCTCACTCATCCCTGAGTGGCTGAGTGGCATTACATGAGCAATCAACCCCAATCATCCCTTGGATATAAACCTTCACCGGCTCAATCCGATTGGAGTGTAATAATTACCCACTAAACCACAAGGTGCCAAAACTTGGTTATATGGTTACCACCCAGCATAGTAAATGGTTTCCTGGTGCACAGGAAACCATTTGGCTTGTCACTCGGTGTAGAGTCACCCACAGGCTGAAGGAAGTGGAAAGAATGAAGGAAAGACAGAAGAGGGAGTGTAATGTCACCCGTAGGCAGAAGGACAAGGAAAGAAAGACAGAAGAGAATGGAAAGAAAGAAGGATGGAGGAAAGGGCAGACAACCGAGAGCAGCACTACATCGAGTGAGTGGATGGTGAGCGCCCCCACCTACCACTAATATATATATATATATATATATATATATATATATATATATATATATATATATATACATATACAGTATATAATGGTAGTTGGAGTACTCACCATCCACTTCCTCGATGTACTGCTGCTCTGGGTGTCTACCCTCTCCTGTCTTCCTCTTCTGTCTTTCTTTCCTTCATTCTTTCCCTTTCCTTCTGCCTATGGATGACTCTGCACTGAGTGACAAGCCAAATGGTTTCCTGTACACCAGGAAACCATTTACCATGCTGGGTGGTAACCATATAACCACATTTTTGTACCTGGTGGTTTAGTGGGTAATTACGGCACTACAATCGGATTGAGCCAGTACAGGTTTATATCCATGGGGTGGTTGGGTTTTATTGCTCACGTAATGCCACTCAGTGATGAGTGGGGCTGGTCCCCCTCATCTTAAATGTCAGCTCTCATCTTAAATGTCAGGACCAACTTGCCCAGCCCTGGGCTCCTACATTCCCCATGGGGCAACGTAGGGTTGGATGATGAATGTGTGAATGAAATATAAAATTAAGTGGTAAGAAACAGTCCCATATTACCCCTTTTGAGATGTAGGGTTCCAGTGGTAGGATAATGCAGCCCAAAAGTAATTTAAACGTTCTTCTACCATTCTAGCTTGATCTAATGGGGGCAGAATTATCACTGTAACAGTACTTCCTATTACTGTATATTTTTATATATACTGTTGCACAACACCAACATAATATACTATCTGCACATTTCCACATTTGGGTCCTGAAGGTGAAGTTTCATATGAACCTTGCGACATACAAATGCTTTGTTGTGCATTGATCTTTGGTGTTACAACCATTCTGTAGCCTATGTGATCATTTAACCAAAAGGTGTTTTGATGGATTTTATTCCCTTTGCATATAAATAAATAACTTGCACATCATGTCACCATTCCCTGCTTACCTTCTTACCAGCTTTTCTGTCAACCTCCTTTGCCCACTACCCAGTGTACAGTACCTTCCTTCCTGCCTATCTACATACTGTACTTACCTGCCAACATACCCACTGACACCTAACCTTCCTCGATCACCTGATGTGGTAGCAACATATGTGTACAGTATTTAAATTATTTTGCAATTTGCCATTTATTAGTGAGTTGTATTAAAACTGTGGTGAAGGCTTAAATTACAGTACAGCATTTGGAACACCTTTCCTAACTATACCAGTGTTATGTGTATGTTCCTGTAAATAAATATATTTGCTTTATGGCCTGACCTTTTTTGGTCACTTTGACCTGGGGGGGTTACTCTGAGCATGTCATCCACTTGAGTGCATAGTGTCAGGTGGAGAAAATTCATTCAGCAATGTCAAAAGTGGTCCATTATTGTGCTCTATAGAGTCTGGATGAACAAACAGACAGAAGCCTCTCATCCCAGCTAAGCTGCAGTAATGCCTTCAAACTTTTTTCAGAAAAATCTTAACCCACTTCCTGCTACACCCATACCCTTCGATGAACTCATAACTTTCAGAAATACCATTTATTTCCAGGCTTATTTTCAGTACAATATTCATCACTGGATTAGTCTATATCACTCTGTGAGGAATAAGCTTCTCATCACTGTCTGATGGAGTTGTTCAACCCCAGTCAAGCCTGGCCTAGCAAACCCATCGGCCCACAGGTAATCAGTTGCCCCTGTGGAGTTATCCCATAAATTCCATATACCATTGATATTGTATCTGCATCTTAGTGTGGCATGTACTATGCAGCTCTCCTTATTGTGAGTTGTGTAATGTGGGCCTATTCTGCAAGTGGGGCATGTCATCTTTGATTCCACCCAACCCAGATCTAACCTGGAAACCCAGAAGGGCTGGGTGATGTTCTTATCACAGCCTAGCTAGGTGAACTTGGTTAGCTTCACTGATACCCCTAATGGGTGGATATCAGGTGAGGAACTTGCAATTTAATGTTGTGATGAGATGTATTGCCCTCTGTACGAAATGTATGTGTAGAAGTTTCTTCAGTGCTTGTTTTGGAATGTCTTGAGGTGAGATGTTATCAAGAGGGCCATGGTGCTTATGTGGTGATTAATGTGTAGCTGTGCAGTGTGGTTCTCAAAATGTCAGAAGCTTTGTGTATTGCCACAGGCTACTGCGTAGAATTGCGTGCTTTTTGTGTTGTAATATTCGCTTACAGGGAGGACTCATGCTTTGGAGTGTAAGTGAGCTGTAGGAATGGTATTGGTACAGCCAGTGATGATGCACAGGGCATTGTTCTGTATAGTTTGCATGGTGTTAAGGTGGGTGTTAGATAGGGCTGGCTCATGGCAGGAATGCACAAGACAGCACTGATCTGAAATACTGTTTGTAGGGGGGGCAGTGGCTCAGCGGTAGAGCACCTTACTTGTAATCGCGAGGTTGTGAGTTAGAACCTCTGACGGGTCACTGTTGCTGGGAGTGGTAGCGCGATCCTGTAACCTAGTGGGGCTGTATGACCATAGTTGCCTATATAGTTCAGGGATGATTAAATCCCTTATATTGTTTGTAGAGTTGGGAAAGTTTCTTTTTGTTAAAGTCTGTCCCTGTAATTGTGCTAACTGCATGGAGTGTGTGGTGAAATGCTGAAGTATGCAGGTGAGATTGTTGTGGAGTGGATATGGAAATTGTGTAGATTGGCTTGGGAAGAGGGAAGGGTTCCAGAGGACTGGAAATCAGGTATAACTGTTCCCTTATACAAAGGAAAAGGGGAGAGAGAAGTATGTGGTAACCATAGGGGTATTTGCCTTCTTAGTGTGATTGGAATAATATATGGTAGAATACTTATTGATGGGGTCAGGCATATTACAGAGAAGCTAGCCAGAGAAGAACAAGGGGGATTTAGGAAGGAGAAAGGGTGTGTAAATCAGATGTTCGTTCTAAGATGTTTAGTGGAGAAGTATCTAGAGAAGGGAAAGGAAGTGTACGCTGCCTTCATGGATTTGGAGAAGGCATATGATAAAGTAGATAGGCAAGGTATGTGGAAAGTAATAAGAATATATGGAGTGGATGGGAACTTGTTGAGTGCTGTGAAAAATATGTACGAGGGAGCTAGGGGTATGATGCGAGTGGATAGTGAGCTGAGTGAGTTCTTTGATCTAAATGTGGGACTGAAATTGGGATGAGTGATGTCTCCATGGCTGTTTAATATAGTCATGGATGGGGTTGTAAAGAAGGTTCAAGGTAGGGCAGTAGATGTGGGGGTGGTTCTAATGAATGAGCATGAGGCGTGGAAGATTCTGGTGTTGCCGTTTGCTGATGATACAGTATTGTTGAGTGAAGATCAACGGGAGTTGCAAGGTTTGGTGAATGAATTTGGAACCGTGTGAAAGAAGATGAATCTGTAAGTTACTGTAAACAAGAGTAAAGTTATGGTGTTTGAGAGGAATGAAGTCACAGAATGCACAGTGAGGTTGGATGATGAGGATATGGGGAATGTGAGCACATTCAAGTACTTGGGTAGTGTGATGGGTAAGGATGGAAATTTTGAAGATGAGGTACTTGCAAGGGTACAGCAGGGACGGAAGGTTGGTTCACTGAAAGCGGTGATGAGAAATAGGGAGGTGTGTATGGAAGTTAAGAAGTCACTGCATGATAGTATTGTGATCCCTATCCTGACATATGGAAGCAAGGCGTGGACCTTGCTAGAGGGGAAGAAGCCAAGAATGAGAGCTGTGGAAATTAATTACCCGAGAGGAGCATGTGGAGTGACTTAGAGGACAGGTTGACAAATGAAAAGTGAAGGAACATTGTGGGGTGGATGTGGATGTGACTGAGAAAATTAGGTGAAATACACAGAGGTGGTTTGGACATGTAGAGAAAATGGAGAAAGAACGACTGATTAAGAGGGTGTATGTAGGTGAAGTGAAGGGAAGGGGAGACCGAGGATGAGGTAGAGGGATGGAGCTGAGAGGTATATGAGAGAGAGGGAAGTGAGTTGGGGGGAGGGTAGTCAAGTGGTGGATGACAGAGCGATTTGGAGGCATCTTGTCTACAGCCCTTCTTTGCGGGATTAGGGCGTCGCGTTATAGATAGATAGATAACATGGAGTGTGGGGGTGTGCATCCTTTTGATGTACTGTATATAGTCCTTGAAGGTGAGTCCAGTGTCATGTCATTCCGAAGATCTTGGTGGGAGTGCATGTGGCACAGGTACATTGTTTGTGGTGTACTTGTGCTCATGATTACTGCTGGTGATAAGTGTAGTAGTGGATTAGGCTGGAGCAGCCATCAGCCTGCAGTCCTCAACCTATGTCTGAAGCATGTAGCAGTATTCTTGTTGCGCTATGCAGGCTATATCTGCAACCTGCAAGGTTGTTATTAGTAATGTCACTGACATATGTGGCAATGTTCTTGGGCAGCTGGGGGTTTAGGAATGTTATACATGTAGAGTATTAGTTGAAAAGTGTAGAGGAAAGAGAGATGATACTGTAGGTCTTGGAGGTGCTTGTTAGTTACTTGCTCTTCAGTGCTTTGTGTGGAGTGACTGAGTGTTGTTATTAGGCTTACCAATTTTATCTTTGTGCTAATTTTATTGTATATTTCATTGTTTAATTGTTCAAGCCTTGTGATGATGATGATGATGATGATGATGATGTGTATTTACCTATTTGTAGTATACAGGAATCGAGCAATGCTCGTGTTGTCCTGTCTCCATATCCACATTTATCAAGTCTACCTTTACACGCATGAATGTTTTTCTCATGCACCACCTTTTCGTCTAAGTTGTTCCAAATACTTATGTATTTACCTAATATACCTAATTGTGATATACACGGAATGTGCTATGCTCGTGGGTTTCCATCGCTGATTCTCAATGTCAAATTTAGCTTTAAACTCATTTAAGTTTTTAAACTGGACGATCTCTTTGTCCAAGCTATTCCATAAGTCTATACTTCTGTAAGGAAAGCTATATATCTTGATATCCTTCAAGCAGCCTGGCTTTTTCAATTTCATTCTGTGTCCTCTAGTTGCTCTCTTCTCCCATAAAAACAGATCTTCTTTGTCAATTTTATCTACTCCCACCATGGTCCCGAACACTGCAATCATGTCTCCCCTCTTTCTCCTTTCCTCTAAGGAAGGCAAATCCAGCTTTTCCATCCTCTCTCTGTATGACAGATCTGCCAGACTGGGGACCATCTTGGTTGCTGTTCTTTGTATTCTCTCAATCTTGTTTATATATTTCTTTTTGTATGGGGACCACAATACCGCTGCATATTCTAACCTGGGGCAGATTATGGCCACTATCAATTTTTTCATCATCTCTTCATCCATATAATGAAATGCTACTCTTATGTTAGTCAAGAGTTTAAAAATCTCTCCAAGTATCTTGTTAATATGGTTTTCTAGTGACAAACTATCTTGGACCAGCACTCCCAAATCTTTCTCTTCTCTCATTTTTGTGCTTAATTCATTACCCAACAAATAATTCAGTGATGGCCTCCTGGTACTTTTACCCATTTCCAATATTTTACATTTCTTTACATTAAATTTCATTTCCCATGTCCGGCTCTAATCATGTATCCTATCCAGATCCTCCTGCACCATTTTACAATCCTCCTCAAGATCTACCTTCCTCAAGATCTTTACATCATCAGCAAACAGACTTGCATAACTGTTCACTCCATCTACCATATCATTTACATAAATCAGGAACATTACTGGCACCAACACCGACCCTTGAGGGACTCCACTTGTTACTTCCCTCCATCCAGACATCCTATCCTTTATTACTGTCCTCATTTGTCTGTCTCTCAAAAAGTCTCTCATCCATTCCAGAAGTTTCCCCTTCAGTCCTTCTATACAGTATATTCTAGTTTCCACATTAGTCTCTTATGAGGTACCTTGTCCAAGGCCTTCTCTAAGTCTAAGCACACAATCCACCCAACCATCTGTCTCCTGTACCACGTCAATAGCTCTTGAGTAAAAGCTCAACAAGTTAGAAACACATGACCTTCCACTTCTGAATCCAAACTGACATTCAGCCAAAATATTCATCTCTTCTAGATATTTTATCCATCTGTCTTTCAGGATTCTCTCGCACAATTTTGTGACCATGCTGGTTAGATACACTGGTCTATAATTCAGGGGTTCTTCCCTGTTTCCTCCCTTATAAATTGGTACCACATTTGCCCTCTTCCATTCTTGTGGCACTTTTCCCCTCTTCCAGAGAACACACGATTAAACTGTGAATTTTATCCGCCAGTTGTTCTCTGCATTCCTTCAGTACCCAATTAGAAATTCCATCAGGTCCTGGGGCATTCCTTACATCTTGAGTTTCCAGTAATTTATACATTTCCTGTACCTCCACTTTTATATCTTTTATCACCGGTACATTTCTAATCACTCCCTCCCCTTCCACAAACTCTTTTTCATTAGTGAAAACTGATTGGAAACATTTATTCATTATTTCAGCTTGCATTGCTGCATCTTTATAGACCTCTCCTTTTACTTGCAGTTTGGTGATTCCTTCCTTTTGTTTCAGTTTGCCATTAACAAATCTATAAAACAGTTTGGGTTCATCCTTGTATTTGTCTATTATACCTTTTTCAAAATTCCTTTCTTCTTCTCTACGTATTCTTGCGTATTCATTTCTAATTCTTTTATATTCTTCCTTTGTTCTGTTGTTACCTCTCTTTCTCCAATTGTTCCATGCCTTATCTCTCTCTTTTTTTGCTATCATACACCTTCTATTAAACCACTCCTTTTTCCTGTTTTCTTTCCCTCTTACTCTTGGTACAAATTTTTCCACTCCCAAATTAAAAAGGTCTTGAAAGATATCCCACTTCCTCTGTATTTCTCGTTTCTCTGAATTTTCTCCAATCTGCATTTTCAAAAAAGTTTCTCAATCCTGTAAAATTTGCTTTCCCAAAGTTGTATCTTCCCTGTCCATGAAGCTCGTCTCTTGGCTCGACGTTCCCTATTATCATCTGGAACTCAATGACCACATGATCACTTTTTCCTATAGGACAGAGATATTTCAATGATTCTATTACATCGGGTTCTTTGGTAAACAGGAAACCTAACCTTGCTGGTGTGTCCTCACCTCGAAACCGTGTCTCTTATTTGACCCATTGCGTCATCACATTATTCATTATTATATTTAATAACATAGTGCCCCATGAATCCTCGCCGCCTCCTGAGTACCATTCCTCCCAGTTCACCTCTTTACAGTTAAAGTCACCCACCAAAATTATGTTATTGCTTTTCTCAATTATTTTTTGTAAATAGCTAGCCATATCTGACAACATCTGGTATTCATCATCATTCCATGCTCTCGTCTTAAGGGGAACATACAGTACCGCCCTATCTCTCTTAACATTCTCTCCAGTTTCTAATTTCACATATATCACTTCAGCCCTGCCTTCTCCTATTTCCACGGTATCTACATTTATGTTGTTCTTCACTGCTATCATAACTCCTCCTCCCATTTTTTCTTTTCTGTCTTTTCTCCACAGTTTGTATTTACCATCTCCCAAATGAACATCAATATCTTCTCGTAATTTGGTCTCTACAAAGCACATGACATCAGGTTCATGTTCTCTCAAGAAATCGTTAATTTCAAGCCTTGCCGATATTAAACCATCAACATTAGTATATATCACCTTCAAATTATTTTTGATGTGTTTTATACCCTCTTCTCTCCTCCTCTCTGTCAGTACCACTTCCTCAACTTCTGATCTTTCACAGCCATCCCCCTTAGTTTCCTTCACTTCTATTTCCTTAAATACCTTTTCCTTACTTTCATATCCATCACTCTCCAAAAAAAAGTATTACATTCTTCCTCTGTTCTCTTATCATTTTTTTCCCTTTACTTGTTCCTTCAATGATTTTAAAAATTCTCTTTCTTCTTCATTCAAATCTTTTCTTATTATAATATTTTCCATCCCTGCCTCTTTGCTTAATTTCCAGGTCACTTTAAGTATATCATCTACTACACTTTCAGCTGACAACTTGACTTTCATTGGTATTGTTTCCCTTTACTTATAAGGCCCTATTCTCCTTACTTCTTCAATTTCTTTTACCCACTTGTCTCCGGGATCAATCTTGCCTAATATTCCTCTCACCAGGTTCGTGTCTTTCTCGAGTCTCGTGGATCTAACCTTCTCTTCCTCCTCCCTGTTTCCAAATATTACCACGCATCTGTTCCATTCTACAGTTTCTCTCACTATTTTCTCTTTTTTCTTCAGTATTTTCACTACATTTTCTTCCAATTTTATCTTGTTCATTTCCCTTTCTTCCTGGATGATTTCTCTGAAGCTGACCACTTCTTTCTGTTCTTCTTCTACGTGTGCCCACTTTGCCTTATGCTCTTCCAATACGCTGCTCACCTTCTCCGTTTTATTAGTACTCTCTTCTAGTTTTCTCCTCAAGTCAATATTTTCACGCTTCAAATTTCTGATCTCTTCATTCGCCATCTCATTAGACTGGATCAGACTCTGTATAGTAATCTCCGTATTCTCAAACACCTCTTTTAACACTAGATTCTCCACTTTCTTTTCAAGTTCACTAATCTTCATAATCAATGTTTTAACCAGATCCATGACATTAGTATTTCTATCAAATCCTGGAAATTCGAGTCCCTCAGTGTTTACATTTTCGACCATGATTGAGGTTGGTTACAACTTACAGTACCAAAACAGCTGTTACCAAAAATACTACAAACATTCATGTATATTCTTGCCAATAAATCTTTACATTTTTGGTAGTCTATATTAACTTACAGTATTTTAAACTGAAAACAAGACCATAGGAGACAGGACAAACATAATTCCTGAATACTTAAGGTTTGCAGCGGTGGCTAAGCCTTGGCCAGGGAGCAGTCAGGAGACGTCCGTTCGCTGTGGCTGTTCGCTCGTGTGTGTGTGTGTGTGTGTGTGTGTGTGTGTGTGTGTGTGTGTGTGTGTGTGTGTGTGTGTGTGTGTGTGTGTGTGTGTGTGTGTGTGTGTGTGTGTGTGTGTGTGTGTGTGTGTGTGTGTGTGTGTGTGTGTGTGTGTGTGTGTGTGTGTGTGTGTGTGTGTGTGTGTGTGTGTGTGTGTGTGTGTGTGTGTGTGTGTGTGTGTGTGTGTGTGTGTGTGTGTGTGTGTGTGTGTGTGTGTGTGTGTGTGTGTGTGTGTGTGTGTGTGTGTGTGTGTGTGTGTGTGTGTGTGTGTGTGTGTGTGTGTGTGTGTGTGTGTGTGTGTGTGTGTGTGTGTGTGTGTGTGTGTGTGTGTGTGTGTGTGTGTGTGTGTGTGTGTGTGTGTGTGTGTGTGTGTGTGTGTGTGTGTGTGTGTGTGTGTGTGTGTGAGAGAGAGAGAGAGAGAGAGAGAGAGAGAGAGAGAGGGGGGGGGGGAATTATATCTGAACAATTACCATCATCGTCATCATCATCCGGACCTCCTTTCCCACCCTAAGCCAAGGCGAGGAGTAATGATGTCCAGACAGCCCAAGTTTGCCCAATCCAATGGGCCATTCTCCTATTCACTCATCATTCAAGCCCCCGAGTCCTGGCTCTATCTGATACGCCAAAAGTCTTCACCACATTCTGTAGTGTCACCTAAATGTATCCAATAGAGTCAATCTGAATGCTGTCATGTTAAAAAAAAAGGTACCAAATCCCTGATCATGCACTTCTTCTCACAACATTCATCCAGCCAGCTCAATCTCTGTTAGTCCCCTAGCCTCACCAACTTCCATACCTCTCATCCTCAAACACACATCCACCATATCCCTCCACCTTCTTGGCCTGCCTCACCTCCTCCTTCCTTCAAATTCACTCAGATATACCATTTTCACCACTCTATTGTTATCCATTCTCTCAATATGACCATACCATCTCAGTACACTCTCTTTGATTCTGGTGTCCACAGACTTCGTCACTCTGAATCTTTCATGAATCACATTACTTTGTATCCTATCCACTGTCTGTACTCCACATACATTGTCTTATAATGCAAGCATGCAGCCTCTAGTATAAAGTTTGGGTCATACTGTCTTCTGTCGCCTCATGGAATATGGTTTTTCTTTTATTTAGTATGATCTTGTTAAATTTTGTGTGTGTCATGCTGGTGGTGGTGTGCTTAGTGTGCGTGTTGTATTTCTTTATTGAAATTTGTTGTTTACTTTTTTATAATTTACTGGTATGCAAATGATCTGGGATTGCACTAATATGGAGTGCATTCCTATGGTGATAATCAAAAGATGATCTTAAGGTAGTTTGGGTTCCATCCACCAGGTGGTGGAAAGTGAATGTATAACATTGTTGAGCTGTGATGCAATGTCTGATAGAGTATTTTACAGGACTGTATTAAAAGAAAGAGAAATAATATTAGATACCCTCACTTGTGTACAAGTTAACTGATCCTCATGGTGGGTGGTCTTGCTTGAGTTGCCATGAATCAGTGATGACATGAAACATTTGCCCAATAAAAAAAGAAAGCAGGCAATGAGAAATAACATCACAAGAATGATGCAAGCCATTAAACATGTGACAATTCATCACACTGTGACAAAATATATCACAAGACACTGTTTCCAAAACAAAGGCTTCAATACCACAATGCAGGACCCCAGTAGATGCTTACCAAGTGCTCTTTCGGGTCTCCTATAACGATATTATTTAACAATACACAACCATGAACTTTACATATATGAAGATAACAGGTTTTATAAAGAAAACAATCAGTCAGTGACAATTATTTTCTCAAGTACATAATCATACCCTATATAAATAGAACAACTTCTAATATAGCACAAAGTAAGCAATTAAATGTGGAAGGGAAAATATGAGCTGTCAGCATATATATATATATATATATATATATATATATATATATAGTCACTAAATGTTGGGAGTTGCTATTTTGCTCTGAGTGACTTGATGCTATGAAGCATTATTTCAGCTTGAACATGTTCACTCATAATACCGTATGTAGTGCAACAAGTACCAAACACTACATATATTAATCAATGTGAATACAGTACTCAGCTAAATGTAGCCTTATCACAATAACTAGAGAGAATTTGAGAGAGAAAAATACAGTTTTCTGAAGCTAAAACAGCAATCCTGCAGAAATGGGACAAACATTACTAACATATGATTATAAATGCAAAGATTAAATTATATGCATACTTCAATTATGGTTAAATTTTTAAAGTCATGCAAAAATGATCATTCATTCAAAGAAATAAATTCTGCCTAAATATGAGATCACAAAATGGCATACAGTACACACACATTCACACTAGCATACAGTTCATTATCTTCACAAATTTTCCATTCACACTTATATCCAAACTTATATATTCATAATAATGTATGATAATATTTATTCATGACAAGTTAAATGACATAACTGTTATGCTTTCAACACATAATATGGAACCAGTTCTAAACATATGCTAAATTACAGTAATTTTTGGCAGTAACTTAAATTAACTAGCAAATATCAAGCAAGTCTCTTACATAATGGTTCCTTCACACATGGATAGGTATAATTAAATATTTCATCTAAATTGTACTTTCTTGCATACTTCAGAGACTTGTTCAGAGTTGCATCAGCCTGTTTGTTAACCTGGAATTTCTTTTTATTGTCAATCGGTCTATGATCAGGATAACACAGCTGCCCATTTTTAATGTTTGTGTCTTTAGACAGACTTCCAGAGACATTATGAATGAAGTCCTTTGGTGGTGTACTTTCAGCAGCTTTCATATGATTCCTGCCTGATACATCTTGTACAGCATATGAAGAAAACAAGCTAGATAATGTTTTCTTTTTGCTATCAAGCATTTTTGTTCCCTTGTAACAAGCCTGATTAGGAACTTTATCTAATTGCCATCCTAGCTGCCTTACATCAGCAACATTTCTTGTAAGGGATTCTTGGTGACTCTCCACATTCCTTTGTTTAGAATCTAATGCCAAACCATCATTTGGTTTTTCAAAATTAGACGATATTTTACAGTTATTAGGTACATCATCTAAAGTGTCTGAGGTTCTGGTAATTCTATTATCATCATTAGCCTCAGAGAAGTCTTGAATATGGTGAGAAGGAACAAAGAATTCTTTTACTGTATGCTGATAACGTATCTCCCAAGGCATAAGCTTAAGAGCAGAGTTAGATCTCCTAAATTTAGTCATACGTGCACTTTCTGGTTTAGAATGCACTTTCACATTTGTTCTCCCCATTATAATTGTCTTAGATCAGTTTATAAACAAGATTTTATAGACAAAAGATGAAACAGATCAATCACAGTGTTTAGAGTACTGTATTGTAAAATCTTTTAATTATTATTACTAATGTACCACAGAACAGAGCATGCACTTTTCTATTACACACAATGGAGGTGGGTGTTCTACTGAAGCCTTGGTGAAAATAAAGTATCACAGTTTGTTCAGAACATCACAAACACTGAGCACGTGCTATGCACACTACTAATATGTTGCTTGATATCATGCAGTACTAGTGTAGAGTAAATATGTTAATGATGCTCTTGCTCTTCAAATATCAGTACAGTACCAGAGAACAATCCTTTCATACCCTCCATCAGCCATTAATAGAAAACTGCAAAGCAAAATTAATCGCTTGTGATCGAGCTTCTCATGTTGTTATTTCATGAACACTGACATTGCCTTCACACTGAGGTGAGGCACTCAAATATATCAATAAAAAACTTATGAACGACAACAGTTTAACATTAAAAATCTATAAAACACCCACTTGCATCCAAAAGGGCTTAAACCAACAGACCTAATTAATTTCAAAATGTTACTAGTCTCAAATAACAATGTCTCAGTACTTTAATAATAACTCTTTGATTTCAGATCATTCAAAAAATAGCAGTAGTAGTAGTAGTAGTAGTCAGGAAAGCATCATTCAACCATGTGGCCCTGGTTCTATCACGTATTGTCATCACAGTTGAGCAAAACCAGGATACTAAGGGAACAATTGTCACAAGCCACTACCACCTCCTTCTCGGTAGAATTGCGGGCGTCCTGGGCAGCTAGTGTATACCGTCCACCACATCGGCAGCTGTGCAAGTACACTCCTCCCTCACGGTCACGCTCCAAATCTTCCAAAAATAATTCTTCACTTACAGGGAATTCTTGGTACAGCTGGAAGAGGAAAAACATGCATTACAGAACTGTACTGGGAGGTGGGAGTGCTGTACTACCATTCTTACTCAAGGCTTAACTTCAAATAGCTCACTCCTAGGGTACTGTGTTTAATGTGTTCTACTGTAAATACTAAATGGGACAGCTCTGCAAATGCAGTTGCTTGCCTGTGATTGATGGGTCTGCTCAGCCAGACTGACAAGGGTTGATTAACAACAATCATAAATTTATCTATCTATTCCAGGAAAAATATATAGGAAAGAAAAGGGAACTGTACTTTGTTTTTGCTGTATTAGAGAAGGCCTTTAACCCCTTAACCGCGGGGCGTCACTTTCGTGACGCTTGGGAGCAAGGGATCATACCGCGGGGCGTCGCTTTTGTGATTCTGTGTTATTTTGAATTCACCCGGGCTTTCCAGTGGGGGCTTGTATCATCTATCAGTACTGACAATGTCCAACACTAGTCAGCACTCCTAATCTCATCTGTACTCCCATCCATTGTTGACAATTTAGCCATTTCTCCCCGTTCTTGACTCCCCTCCCCACCCCCCCTCCATTACCCTATGCTCTCGCCTGCCCGGCCATGCTACGCTAAGTAAATCTTCCCTGGAATTTTTCACTGATTTCATCCATTGAAATAAGCCCTATGTCGTATTCTTATACCAAATAATATATACAAGTAAGAAATCAGGTAAGTGAGAGTGCCATACACCTGGAATTGGCTAATTATCACCTGACAACACCTCACGTGCACTCGTTCGCTAATTTTCGCTGTTTTTTTCCCCTTGAAATATGCCGTATAATCTATTTTCGTAATAAATATACATGTAAGGAGAGAAGGGAGAAGCCTAAATGATATTTACATTCACCTGGAACTACCTAATTTATAATGTATTGTCTAGATTTCCTGCCAATCATATCAGTGCTACACAAAGCTGTTTCAAGATTTAACATTGGTAGCTCTGATTATATATCTCCTAAGTAGGCCTCTAATCTATTTTCGTAATAAATATACATGTAAGGAGGGAAGGGAGAATATTTACATTCACCTGGAACTACCAGATTTATAATGTATTGTCTAGATTTCCTGCCAATCATATCAGTGCTAGACTTAGCTGTTTCAAGAAGTAATATTGGTAACTCTGAATAACCCCTAAAGCAGGCCTCTAGGCTGCCCCTGCGTTATCAGTGTACTCTCATCTTCCGAAGTGAGAGGACGTACGTTTCATCTTGCTGACTTCAAGGCCTTTTTTTCACCCCCATGCAAATGGCTCTGTGACCTTTACCCCCTACTAAACCTCGTGTGGAAAGAGGTAAAGGGCTGACAATTGTGATCTTTCTATTGAGTAAAACAGTGCAAGTGGAATTGTAAATAATGTGTAAATAATGTGTAAACAGCAAGTGAAAGTAATGAATGTAAATATACGTGAACAATGGAAAATAGTTTTATAAGTTATTTCAAGTGACAGTGCACAACAGTGTAAATAAAATAGAAATGTAAATAACGTAAATAAAATAGAGAACGTAAATAGAAATGTAAATGAGTAGTATTATAAGATTACGAGTATATACCCTAGGAGTAATGAAAGTGAAAGTTTCGCTCTAGCATTATCTGAATGCTATGAGTTATGAGAGTGAAGATGAAAGTGACATTCACTCTCAATGCCAGTATACAGGACGAGAAAGTGAATGCTACGTATTTTACTGAAAGAAATTGAATCCCTACAGTGACAATAAACTAATACTACTGAAGGAAACTTATGGATAAAGACTGTAGATATATATAAGTGTTATATAGTAATAGAAATATAAAGTGTGAGGGGTTTTATGAATAATAAATGACAGGCTACCATGAGCGAAATAGTGCCAGTGCGACGATCAGACGCGCTCGTAATTTCCATTGCTTTCACAGTGTTTTTTTTTTTTTAGTATGGATCCCAAACTACTTGAAAATTGTAGAATAGTGTTTATAGTGTTTGTATCTGGCTGTGGTAATCACATTACGGGTTGTCGGGAAGTGTAAAGTGGAGACTTCGTTACCCTACTTCAGAGGTCTCCACAAGTCCTACGGTAACCGACGAAGGCTCAACAATCATTCCAGGAGAAAGCTGAAGGTATGTGCCATAAGCATATGTAATTTTATTATTCCAGGACTAATAACTGATTTTTGGCAAATATTTTTTGAGAGTCTGTCGGAGCCCAAATAACCCCGCGGCACACGCAAGTTATTGGTAAACAAGCCCGCGGTGTAGGGGTTAACAGAGTCCCTAGAGAGGTGGTGAAGTGAGCAATGAGAAAGCTTAGGATCATGGAGTGGCTGGTTAGTGTGGTTATGGCCATGTATGTGGGTGAATGGAGATTTGAATGATGAGTTTTCCATGAATTTTGGAGTGCATCAAGGGTCAGTTTTGAGTCCCTTGTAGTTCATCATGGTACCTGAAGCCCTCTCAAGTGACTTCAGGAATGGACTCCTATAGGAGATGTTGTATGCTGATGATTTGATGCTGATTGCAGAGAATGAAAAGGAGGCTCAGGAAAGATCTAGAAAGTGGTGAGATGGTACACAAGGGCTAAGAGTAAATGAAGATAAAGCAAAACTGATGATATCTGGGGTTGGTGGCGACACTGTCAAAGATGAGGGAGAGTGGCTGTGTGCAACTTGCCACAAAGGCGTGTGAAGTACTTCCATCTTATGCAGTGTTTGTGATAAGTGGGTGCATAAGAGATGTAGTGGTATTGGAGGTAGGCTGCAAGATAATGTTGATTTTACGGTTGCAGCGTGTCTGGGAGACCAGGTGGAAATTGTCAGATGTGAAAGGATTGAACTTGCTGGTGCATCTCTTTAGTGCATGGAAGACTTTTGTTGTTTGGGAGACATGTTATGTGCTGGAGGTGGGGCTGGGGCTAGCTCTAAGGCTAGGATGCGGAATGCTCGGAAGAAGTTTGAGGAGCTGTTGCCTCTCCTGACACTGAGACGGCTCTCCTTAAACGCTAAGGGATCTTTGTATGCAGCATGTGTTAAGACAGTAATGCTGTATGGTAGTGTGACCTGGGCTGTAAAGGAAGAGGAGATTCGCAGGCTCAAACATACAGAAATGACAATGATTAGGTGGATGTGGACTGCATCTCTGAGTGCATGGCCTGGGGTAGGGCTAGGTTTACAATGGAAGAGTTGAGAGGTAGAATGGGACTGGAGTGTATTGGTGTTGTGATGAGGAGAGGTAGACTGAGGTAATTTGGGCATGTGGAGAGGATGGGGGATGATAACTGAGTGCAGAAAGTGAGATGCGTTAATATTAGGGGTCAGGTTGCGAGGGGCAGACCAAAAATGACATGGGACGAAGTCATTAAGTGTGACCTCAGGGTCAAGGGACTGAACAGGGAGGCTGTCAGAGCTCAAGCAGCATGGAGAACTGCCATTAGGTGACCAAGGCTGACACACGCATGTTGCAGCCTTCAAAAAATGAAACAAAATGACCTATCTAATGCCAGACGCCACAATGCTGCATGGGGTGGCCACAAACAAATCATCTCCAAGTCGCCCGGTCCCCTGCCATTTCAATGTTCCGCTCCCAGCTCACACCTCGTTTTCTCATGTACCTCTCCACTTCATCCCTCCATCTCATTCTCCCCCTCCCTCTCCCCTCCTCTGCCTCACTCACATACACTTCCTCATTAGTCTCTCATTCTTCATCCTTCCATATGATCAAACCACCTCAATGTATTTCTCAAAATGCTTTCTATCACATCCACACCACAACACTCTTTCATTTCCTCATCTGTCAGTCTCTCTCTCCATGTAACTCCACATGCTCCTCTCAAGTAACTCATTTCCACAGCTCTCACTCTTGACTTGTGTCCTTCAAACAAGGTCCAAGCTTCACTACCACGCATTAAGAGTAATTTGACAGCTCTCACTCTTGTGTCCTTCAAACAAGGTTCACGCTTCACTTCTATGGTCTCATAATACTGTCATGCAGTCCCTTTTTACGTCCATGCTCACTTCCCTCTTTATCATTACTTTCAAAGAACCAGTAACCTTTCTTCCTTGTTGTACCCTTTCAACCACTTCACCCCTCCAAACTTTCATACTTACTCATCACAGTACCCAAGTACTTAAATGCTTCTTCCTGTCCTTCCCTCCTTCTATTCCTCCACTGCATATGAACCTTGACTTTTTCCATCACCACATGGTGGTCAGAAGATCCACTCCCCCAACCTTGTATGCTCTTGCATCAATTACACACCTTCTCATCCTGTCATCCACACACACATAATCAAACCTTGTCTTCCATTCATTCAGTTCATCACCCACCCTTCTCATCATTCACCATGTATACCTGTGGATCATTTGGTGTCTACAGAGGGTCCTGGCTATCACCAACCCCCACCCCACACAAATGTCCACTACAGCACTGCCATTCTCATCCACTTTTGCAAGCACACTCCACTCACCAACTACTCCATCCACCTTCCCATTCCCTACTTTTCCATTCATATCTCCAATCAAAAACACTCTCTCTTTCAAACTTTTCCAAGCATGCATCCACATTTGCCTAGAACTCTTCTTACACTCTACTTGCACTATTTTGTGTCGGGGGCATACACATTCACAATCGCCCACATTTGCAGTCCTACTTTCAATCTTACCCACACAATCCTTGAGCCAACTGATCCAGAGTCTCCTATATTCTCCTTCCATCTCTTGTACACAACAATACTATACATACTCCTTGTTTTGCCCTCTCATTCTCACGTGCATATATCCCATCCATACTCCCACTCTCTCACACACTCCCCTCTCCATTTAGTCTCAGTTACTCCACATATGTCCATTTTTGCACCCTCAAGCACCTGGACAATTTCTGTCTTTTTCAATGCATCAGTCACATCCTTTACATTTTATGTCGCAATCCATACCATGTCCTTTGTTCGGTCCTTAGTCGTCACCTGCTGGTCAGTCCTGGTCCGAGGCTTCTTGTTTGTATTTTTAGTTAATTGTTTTCCGGGAAGGAGCCTAACCTGCTGCCAACCCACTTGCTGTCACGCAGGGAACATGTGTTGGTTGGTTATAACATAACCACCCTGAACTGTAAATGATTTCCTGGTTTACAGAATATCATTTGGCTTGCTACTCAGTGTGGAGCTACCCTAAAACAAAGTACACTACACTAAGCGAGTGGATGATGGGTGCCCCAACCTGCCTTAAAAACCATAAATGCTGTAGCTAAATACAGTAAACCCCATTTTAACGTTCCCTGCTAAACCGGATATCAGATTTAACAAACATTTTGAGGGTCCCTGGTCAAACTGTCGTACACATTGGATACCTTTCAGTAAATGGGAAAAACCATGTGGACCTATTGGACAAGTTTTTGCATTTAACGTATACTATCCATTACATAGGACATGATGCATGCCTACCAGATCGCTTCTCGCAAGCGGGGTGACTCATAACAGTTACCAATACTGGCGGTGGTTTCCCACCCACTTGGGCTAGTCATAAAGGGAAAGTGAGGTAAGGCTTATCTTGTGGAGAAGTGGGTCTATAATGACCTATAGCTACTCTGTTCACTTTAACTGAATGAAAAATTGCCATCTCTCCATCTTGAATGTTGTGGAGTACCAAGAGCTAAACACTACAATATGGTACCACTCAAGAAGAAAAGCTATAGAAAGAACACTGAACCTTAGCGCTGTTGTATTTTGTCACTGAGCGAAGGGAAACGAGCAACAAATGGAGAAAAATCTCCACCTAGTTAAAATGAATAAACTAAAATCATGGTCCAAGCTTTCTCCACAAAATCTGAGAAGCAGGGGATCAAATAATTTGAGGGATGGATGGAAAGCTGTGGTCAGGATGCACTGGGATCATGGTATGGTAAGGAGGGGCATGAATAAATAATCCTAGTACAGTAAACCCTCATTATACAATGCCTCATTGTACGATATTTCGCTTATACAATGTCAAAATTTTAGTACCCTATGCCCACTATACAATAGGAACGATTTGCAACGATGGATCATCCGCGGCTCAGTGAACAGCGAATGTGCAGACGCAACAAAAACGTCCTCACACTGTCGGCATTAGACCACACACACTTGTCCACCGGTCCAGCCTCATTAGCTAGCCCTGCCCAGCCAGCCAGCCCTGCCCAGCCAGCCAGCCCTGCCCAGCCAGGCAGTTCTGACATTGATGAGTGAGGGCTGTGAGTCCCTGTGACTGTGAGGCCGAGTAGGGACAATTCGCCATCAGGACGATTCCCCATCATTTATTTACATATCAGTTTATTTAGCAAGTACACTAGTTTTTTAATTATGTAAGTTATAAAAGTGATGGTGGTTTACTGTTTATATAGTAAATGTAAAATATGGCATCAAATCATGGGCATTAAATGAAAAATAATAATATATTGAAACGTGAATCAGCTGATTTATGATCGATCCTTCATCTTAGCATAAGGCTACATACGAGAAATTGGCATTTATATAAATGCCTAATTACCTTAAGCGAACGATCGACATACTTTGGAATTATACAAATAATCTTCATGTTATGTCTATATAAATGTTTCGGGATATTTCGTCATCAAGTCAATTCGCCATCACAACAATAACAAGACAATTCGCCATCAGGACTTTTCGTCGTCAGGATGATTCCCCGTCGTTTATTTTCATATCAGTTTATTTAGGAAGTACACTAGTTTTTTAGTACTGTACTTGTACCTCTTCAAAGTCGTTTTAAAATATACCCAGGATGTTGTAGTACCAATGGAAATTAATGAAAACAGCTGTGGGTGATGCTAGAACATAATTCAAAGTCAACTACAGCAAGGTAGAAACAAGTTAAATATTGTCTAAAAGTGCAACTTACAAATGATATCCAAAGCCAATGCTACTGAATGAAAATAGACTTTGATAGATCCCCCTGAGAATTAGTTATTAAAGTATCAGTTAATCAGTAATAAGTATGTTTATAGAATGACGGGGAATTGTCCTGACGGGGAACGTCCATATTATGACGACGAATTGTCGACTTCATGGCAAATTGTCTAGGAACCACATAAACAACCGTTGCTTGCTTCAGTAAATGTAAGATCTACTGTATACTGTAGTTTTCATGCTTTTTTCTCTTTATTCACTATTAATGTGTTACTTTAAATGTTTAAACATAAGGATATTTCATGTATGTGAGTGCTAAGGCGTGTGTAAGTGAGAGTTTAGGCACGTCTGGGAACGTATCCCCATTGACTCCATGTTATAATGGGATTGCTATACGATGGATTGCTTTACGATGGGGTTTTCAGGAACGGAACCCCATCGTATAATGAGGGTTTACTGTACTGTATACTGTTGACATACTGCAGGGCAGGGGGATGGGGGGGAGGGAGACACACTAATGAATGAAGAATATAAGTGATGTGTAGAGGATGCAAGGCAATGGAGGCACTCACCTTGATATAAAATGGGCATCTGGCAGGAATACATTTTAGCAACTAAAGAATTGAGGGGCCTGGCAGAAATATGACTGCAAAGCCATGGGTGAGAAAAGCAAATGCCAGAACAATGATTACGAGGAACCCAGTTAGTAATCACAACCTGGTAGTTAAATCAGCGGGTATTCTCCAAGCTGTGTTACTGTACGTGAGGAAGTGAAGGATAGGTTTTTGAATGTACTACTACTTGTGCTGTCAGAATTGGGTTGGGTACATATGAGATCTCAGTGGTGGATGGCCTCTATGGGCAAGCAAGCGAACAATCTCAGGGATATATGGAAGTGAATGGTGGGCTGGGATAAAGCACTAAGAACACTGAAGACAAGAGAATACTTAGTCAGTGTTAACATGGTTGCAAATAATACAATGAGAAATGACTATGCAGACTGACTGGGCTATACATATTTGCCAGTGTATAAGGCTGACCTGTGTATAAGACCACTCCCAAAACAGTATTTCCATAAAAAATGTGGGTTAAGAGGTATACTTTGTGCATAAGACAAGCCCCCAACTCTTTAGACAGACACTGGGAGCTTGCTGCCCCAGTAACCCCAGCCCTTTATCACTCTTCCCACTAACCAGTGAAGTGATACTGTATTAATAACACGATGCTAGGCAACATAGCCTTTGGTTGGTTTTACTTTAAACCAGCTTCCTCTATGGGTTTTACAGGCTATCTAAGCTGCATGTGCCACTTCAGATATCAAAATGGATTATACACTTAATATCTATTCTATCTATAGCCCGACGCCCTAATGCCGCAAAGGGTGGCCGCAGACAAAACGCCTCCAAGTCACTCTGTCACCCACCATTTGACTCCCCTCCCCCCAACTCACCCCCCCCTCCCTCATATACCTCTCAACTCCATCCCTCCACCGCATCCTCGGTCTACCCCTCCCTCTCCCTCCCTCCACCTCACCTACATACACCCTCTTAGTCAGTCTTTCATTCTCCATCCTCTCCACATGTCCAAACCACCTCAGTGTATTTCTCCTAATCTTTTCAACCACATCCACATCTACCCCACAACATTCCTTCACTTCTTCATTCGTCAACCTGTCCCTCCACGTCACTCCACATGCTCCTCTGAAGTAACTCATTTCCACTGCTCTCTCTTGCCTTGTTCCCTTCTTGCAAGGTCCACGCCTCGCTTCCATATGTCAGGGTAGGGATCACAATACCATCATGCAGTGACTTCTTAACTTCCATACTCACCTCCCTATTTCTCATCACTGCTTTCAGTGTACCAACAACCTTCCTTCCCTGCTGTACCCTTTCATTTACTTCATCCCCCAAAGTTCCATCCTTACTCATCACACTACCCAAGTACTTGAATGCACTCACATTCTCCATATCCTCACCATCCAACCTCACTGCACACTCTGTGACTTCATTCCTCTCAAACACCATAACTTTACTTTTGTTGACATTAACTTTCAGCTTCCTCCTCCTACACACTGTCCCAAATTCATTCACCAAACCTTGCAACTCCCATTCATCTTCACTCAACAATACTGTATCATCAGCAAACAGCAACACCGGAAGCTTCCAAATCTCACCCTCATTCATTAGGGCCACCCCCACATCCACTGCCCTACCTTGAACCTCCTTTACAACCCCATCCATATATATAATAAACAGCCATGGAGACATTACACACCCCTGTTTCAGTCCCACATTGAGATCAAAGAACTCACTCAGCTCACCATCCACTCGCACCGTAGCCCTAGCTCCCTCATACATACTCTTCACAGCACTCAACAATTTCCCCTCCACTCCCTATATTCTTAATACCTTCCACATACCTTGCCTATCTATTCTGTCATAAGCTTTCTCCAAGTCCATGAAGGCAGCATACACTTTCCTTCCCTTCTCTAGATACTTCTCCACTAAACATCTTAGAACAAATATCTGGTCTACACACCCTTTTCCCTTCCTAAATCCCCCTTGTTCTTCTCCAACTAGCTCCTCTGTCATATGCCTAACCCTATCAATGAGTATTCTACCATATATTTTACCAGTCACACTAAGAAGGCAAATACCCCTATGGTTACCACATACTTCTCTCTCCCCTTTTCCTTTGTACAGAGGAACAATTATACCTGATTTCCAGTCCTCTGGAACCCTTCCCTCTTCCCAAGCCAATCTACACAACTTCCATATCCACTCCACAACAATCTCACCCCCGTACCTAAGCATTTCACCACACACTCCATCAATTCCTGGGGCCTTTCCCAGCTTAATCTTCTTCATCGCTTCCACTACTTCCGACCTACTGATCTCTTCCTCCCTCCTCTCATCTCTTCTTCTCCCAGCCATTCCCCAACCACTTATACTCACACTGCTCTCACTCTCTACATTCAACAAATCCTCAAAGTGCTCCTTCCATCTCCTCACTTTCTCTCTCTTCTCCACCAACAATCTATTATTCCTATCTTTCACTCCCCTACTATTTCCCCTTTCACACTGCCTTACTTTCTTTACCTCCTTCCAAAACAATTTCTTACTCTCCCTCCATTTCACACTCAGATTCCTCCCAAACTCTTCATCCACTTTCTTCTTACTCTCCTTCACCAGTCTCTTAACCTCCCTTCTCCTGCTCACATATACCTCTCTCTTCTCTCTCTCATCTTCTCCCCTACCTCTACTCGCAAACCATTCACCATATGCCTTCTTCTTTTGTTCCACAGCTCGTTTCACCTCATCATTCCATCATGCTGTCCCTTGCACACCCTTGCATCTCCTCCTCACTCCACAAACTGCCTCACACGCTGCGCTTATCTCTTCCGTGAATATCTTACATACGTCTTCCACCCCTTCCACCTGCTCTAGCTCATACCTTCCCAATCTTTCTTCCACTATGCTCTTATACTCTGTCCTTTTCTCACTATCTTGCAATTTCTCCACTCTTCTCACAGGAGCTGCTTCCTCCTGTCTTCCCCTTCGCCTCCTCAACACTTAATATACAAGTATAAATTCACACTGTATTAAAACCTTAAAATCATGTTACCGTGAATTTTACACAATAGGTTAATGGAAAGTTACATTTTATTAAAGTCATCACATCAACTGTCAGAGATTAAAAATCTTCAAAATCTGTATCATCCACATCTGACATCATCAGTTCATCAACTTCATCCTGGGTTAAAGTTTACAGTTCTTCACCGTAAGGATCAAACTCTGAATTCAAAGGCATAGCTTCGGCATCAGCTTCCTCTTCCTCATCCGCCCATTAAATATCACCTTCTATGCACTCCACCGAATTGGATATTCCACATTTCTTGAAAGCGTTGATGACTGTTTCCACAGAAATGTCACTCCATGCCTTGATGATAAAATCACACAGCACATCCGTACCTGGAGCACGAATATTCCCACCACTTGTATACGACTTTTTACCACTGATCATCCACTCATTCCATTGCTCAAGGATGCGGTCTTTGAATAGTTTGTTCAGACAGACATCAAGTGGTTGCAGGACTGAAGTTAATCCACCAGGAATAACAACAATGTCACTGTTGGTAATGAGCCCTGCTTCACATCTGGCAACCCTGTGCTCAGTGGTAATTTGTAAACAACCCAGCCAGTTGCTGCCGAGACACACAATGGTGTTCATGGTGTGGGCTCAGCAGGTTACTCATCTTTCTTATGTCCTCATGGCCATATCCATGGAGATATTTTTTTAATAAAAATTTGCCTTCATATAGTAAACAAGTTGTGTTTGATGATGTTAGTAATTTCAACAGTTTTTGACAGTATATGTACTGTATTCAGGGAAACAAGGGTCAAGGTGAGTGTTTGGCAATGTTCCCCATCACTCCTATGGATCCCATCACCACAGGATGTCGAGGTTAGGATTTTATACCTGGTGTTTAGGACGACCCCCAATTTTGGGTATATTTTAATGAGGTTCAAGAGTCACCCTATACACAGGCAAATACAGTACTTAATGTGCATGATGTGAAACTGAAGCAAAATTAAAGGAAAGAAAAAGGCTGTCCTGAGAAGAATATGGAGGCCACGGAAACCACATGTTAACCCATTACTGTACATGAGGGGAATGTTCTTTTTATCTTACCCTGCCTGATGCCAGATTATTTTATTTGTATTTAGCAGGATGTCTCAGGTTGTAGCATATATTTCATGACTAGATGTGCAGAGTGGAAATGACAGAATGAAACAGTGTTAGCGGTGTAAGGGACCAGTGGGACACACTAAAATATGGGCCCCTAATAACAATGGATATGTATATGGTTGGAAAAAGGAACCACCTAGGCATAATATGTGAAGGTGGAATAATATAGTTGGCAGCCCAACAGACAGAGAGAGAGAGAGAGTACCAGCACCTTGCACTGTCATTTACTGTAGTCTACCATGTTCCAATTCAAAATTTAAACATTTAAGCTGTTAGATGGAAGTTGGTTTTGTCATTAAATAGCATGGGTGCACTGTTGGGTAATGGTTATATTTCATAATTTTATTTCTGCTTCACATACAGCTGTTGTTACCACTTTAATTTTTCACCAAATATTTTCATTAAGCTATACAAGTATATGGCAGCTTTACAAAGTCATTGCATGATTTTACAGTAACCTTTATTGCTTTGTCTGTTTATAGCTGTGGCCAGAGATGAAAGAATACTATAAACATATTGCCTGAAAATTCTAAGCAGTAGCTAACACATGTAGCCCTCAGTCAGAAGAGTGATTCATCCAACCTATGGAACATGAGCTTCTCACAATACAGTTATCTATTTGATGCCCATTTTCAGGTCTGTCTTCACTGAACTCCACCTATTTTTGCCACAGCTTGTCAATACGCTCGACCCTCGATTTCCCGCACTAAAAGGGGGGAAATCTTGTCCAGTAACCACAAAAGTCAGGGAATCGCAAAAGTCCGGGGGTCACGGCCCATTCCCGTACATTTACCACACTCGGTCCAGCAATCGCCAATATTCAGTATCCGCCCTGGACTTTTACCACACTTTGTCCAGCACTCAGTACTACATGTATCAACATAAGTAACATACAAAACATGGTTTAATATAATAACAATATATGACTGCATAAAAAGAAATATAAATATATTTAACTTACTGTACTGTATGTACTTACTGTACTGTACTGTAGAGAGGATGTAGGTGTATGCTGTGACCGCATAGTGGTTCCCCAAATAGCTTAAACACTTTGAGGTCAGACATGACATCCATCGGTGAATCTGTAGCACCACTGGAGTCGTGCTGAGCTACAGGTAAGCTGCTTGGCTCAGGAGGAGATGGCTTGGCAGTGGCAGACTGGCTCACACCACCGGAGCCTAATTCAGAAGAAAGCAACTGGGTGTGCGCAGCTTGAAAACTGGTGGCAAACCTGGTGCTGCATCACAATAGTTTTTGCACAGAGAAGGCGAAGCTGGTTGCAATGCTCCTGCAAGCCCTTGTTGGTGCTGTTTGCCACAAACTGAAGTAGCGTATCTGCACATTCCCTGATCACAGACATCTTAACAGTTGTTGGCTACTCGACATCATTGTCCTCACTGTTGTTGCTCTGCTTTCCAATCACTGCTGCCACTATCTGTTGCTTGGACAATATTTCATGCCCCTCTGCATCTTCATTTTCTTCTATCCACTCATGAATGTCATCTAGCGTAACTGCATTTTCCCCACCCCTATGGAAAAGTGCATGGATGTCTGATGCCTCGAACCCCTCAAAATCACAGTCATAATCTTCATTCTTGAGGATTTTTTTCCATGCGTTGGTAACCATTGAATGCTTAACGTCATTCCACGCATCAGCCAAGTTGTGGATGACGAAGCCAATGTTATATGCTTTAATATTCTCCGGGGTTCTCTTCCTTCTTGCATCTTCTCCCTTGTCAGCCTCAGTCTCCAACACAACCAGCAATTCATCAAGATATTTTCTCTGGTACCTCTGCTTAAATGAACTGATTATGCCTTGATCCATGGGTTGGATCAATGAGGTGGTGTTTGAGGGTAAAAACATGCATTTTATCTTCCTGTCAGCACTCTGCAAAACTGGGAGGGGTGGGCGGGGGCAATGTCCATTAGCACTAATGCCTTCACTTCTGCAGGTGGGATTTTCAGCACCTTTTTCTGGTGGTTCCTTATTTCAGGCACCAGGTGATGATGGAACCAGTCTTCACAAATCCAGCTGGTGAACCACGCATTGCTAGAACTGTAATAATGGACAGGAAGCTTGTTCAAGCAGTCCTTGAGGGCCCTGGGTTTCGCAGACCTCCCCACGATAGCCAGTCTGAGCCTGTGTGTACCTGACGCTTTACCACCACACATCACTGATAACTGTTTTTTATCAATCTTTTTACCTGGAACCTTATACTCGTCCTTCCTTAACTGAGTATTATTAGGCAAGGATCTCCACGTTACCCCAGTCTCATCCACATTGTAAATTTGACTCACTGATAAATGTTCACACTTAATAAGATCATCTAACTTCAATCTAAATGGTTCAACACTGTCAACATTGGTACTGGCATCCTCGCCTGATACTTTCACACTATGGATGCCGTGGCGTTTCCTAAAATGCCACAGCCATCCGTCATTTGCCTTAAGATCGGCAATACCCATGTGTGCAGCAAGCTTTGCAGCACTGGCAGCCACCTCCACACCACTCACTGACACACCACAAGCCCGCTGCTGAATGTAGCTACTACTTGTGCACAGCAGCATCTAAGTCAACACTCTTTAAACTTTTCTACCACATCCACTCTTCTCTGGCCCAGACACAGAAAACTTCACAGCATAACTCTGCAGCTTTTCGTTTTTCTGATGTCAGATACAGTCTGTTTTTTAAACCATACTCTTTGCACACCACACCGACTGTCTTCCCAGCCTCAAGTTTCCTTATTAACTCAAGTTTTAGGGACACTGAGAGGTGCACAGGCTTCCGCGTGCGCTTGGGACACTTTCATAGGGATTGGTGGTGCCATCCTGGAGTTAGCCCTATAGCCTAAACAGCTCAAATAATGGTCAAATGTAAGGTCGGAGTGCAGCCGCTTTACAGCATGAGACAACAGTAAAGAAATATGTCTGGCGCGCACATGGCCACCTAGCGGGTGGCCCGGACATTGACCAGGGAACAGAACGGATTACTGCGCGCGGGTAGTTTGAAACGTAAGTTTTGGTATTTTGTCCAGGAAATCAGAATTCTGGGAAACAGAGGTCCGTAAAGTCAAAGGTCGAGTGTACATTATACTGTATTGTAACTACTGAATTCAGAGTGCTAACCTTCTCTCGCTTCAGCTGATCATCATATTCTCGCCTCTTCTGTGTATCTCCAAGGATGTGCCAGGCTTCAGTCACTTTGAGAAACTTTTCCTTTGCTCCGTCAGTAGCTGCTTTGTCTGGATGATACTGCCTTGCTAATTCCTGGTACTGGTGACGTATTTCAGTTTCACTTGCATCTTGACTCACTCCAAGGACATCGTACAAAGTCATCTAAAACAGATGGTACACAGTTATACTGTACAGTATTCTGCACCTAAAAAGAAGATGAAATGTAGCAATGCAATACCTGTATTTGTAAATTAATATATTGATCCCTATGGCTATGGTGGGTGAAAAAAACTAAGGAAAATTTTTAGTTTAGTTCTACATTCTTGCAAGGCATTGCTAATACTGAAAAGTGTACTTTGACACTATTGTTCTAAACATGGAAACTGTGTAATGGCTGGCAACGAAATATAAACAATAATAACTAAGTACAAAGATGGTAGCTACATATGACTGAAATTCCACATACCCTACTCTCCTAGAACCATAAACTATCTATCTATCTATTGCCAGACGCCTCAATCCCGTTTGGGGTGGCCACAAACAAATCGCCTCCAAGTCGCCCTGTCCCCCGCCATTTCACTGCCCTGCTCCCAACTCACACCCCCCTCTCTCATATACCTCTCCTCCCAATCCCTCCATCTCATCCTCGGCCTCCCCCTCCCTCTTCCCCCCTCCACCTCACTCACATACACTCTCTTCGTCAGTCTTTCACCCTCCATCCTCTCCACATGGCCAAACCACCTCAGTGTTTTCCTCATAACGCTTCCTATCGCATCCACATCCACACCACAACGCTCCTTTATATCCTCATTCATCAGCCTGTCTCTCCACGTGACTCCACAGGCTCCTCTTAAATAACTCATTTCATAAACTAACTTAGAACAAATGAAGTGCCAAAAAATTTAGAAATATGCTGAATGGCCAAATGTGATATCAAAGAAACCCAGAAAACAGTATTCACACAAACTTTTTAAAATCGTAACATTAAGGAATAGCGATAATTAAAATTTGAAGTGCTGTACAGTATTATATTAGGACCTATGCCAAGTTTGGGACTGGAGGATGTGACTTTCACAGCTAAGCTTGATACCATAAAGTTAAGTTTATTTACACACACATAAACAACCCCTTTAGTAAAGTAGCAGGACTGAACATTCACAGACTTCATCATTTTAGTAACAGATGCACTCCTGTAAGGATGAAAACTTTATTCTAACAATTTCTCTCACAAATCACTGATAGCCTAATCCAACCTAACCTAGCATCTTTACAAAGCATTGGTACTGTGGTGAAAATCACAACAAAATGCCAAAAATCACAGCAAAATAGCAATGTCCATGTGGGAGACCATTTCCACAGTAATCAGACAGACACATTCTAGCTTGGTGAAGCAAAGATGAGTTGTGAGAGGTACACAGAATAAAATAATGGTAGTTATATAAGACAAACTAATAGCATAGGCCTAGTGGCTACAAAAACAACAAAATTCACCATATACATTTCCACAGGTGTTTCCCCCTCCCCCATTTCAAAGCTGTCAAGATCTGGGATAAGGATGCCAAAGCTGAGGCTAAAGGGTTTCAAACCAAGAAGTGAAGGATGCAATGCTTAAGAGGGAAGTACTGTATGCAACCTTCATGATCAGCCATCAGGTAAGATCCAGTTACATCTGGCTTGTGTACCACCAACTGTACTATTATTTCCACAAGCACCCATTCCCTAAGCTTTCACCTCACTGTGCTGCATACAAATTGGCTTGTTCCCATTTTTTTGTATCTTCAATATCATAACATGCAAAACTACCTATGATTTTAATTTTTTTACATATCTTTTATTTTCCAAACTCAGAACTTGGCTTGGATTAATTTTTTTTTTTTTTTCCAAAACTCCTAATATTTCTTTGTTTCCATGATTCAATAGTTTAATAATGATGTTCGTGCATTAAAAACTTACATTATCTCAACTCTTCAAAGTGCTCCTTACTTGGGGTAGTGTACAGCTGATATAGCCCATGGAGAGTCTCCCATAACTTAAAATCAAACAACATCAACAGCGTATTTGCACAATGAAATTTTGGCTTTAAAAAATACATGATCGTATGGCTGCACAACTGAACTCAATAATTCCTATACCGTACCAAACAAAGTTACTTTGCAGTTGGTCAAAAGTCTCAGCAAATATTTTGTTACTGAGATATACAGGCCACACAAAAGGCTATTAAATCTCTGTAAGCATGTAGCTTCTCATTCACAATCTGGAAATCCCAATAAAGAAACTGGCATCAAACCTACTACAAGCCCACAAGTATGAGTTTCATCATGCAACAACTGAGATGAATATAACCGTTACATCTAATCTTCAACATTAAAAAAAAAAAAAAAAAAAAGTGGTCCTTCTGGCTCTAAAATCTTTAACACAATCAAACTGTTGAAAATTTGTTTGAAATGGGGCTGTACGCTAATCTACATTATTTTCATAGTAATACCAAAAAGAATGTGTACCCACTTGACACCAAAATATAAGAATTTGGTTTTGTGTACTCAAAACACTCTACTCACATCTTTTGAATTATCCATACAAAACTTAGCCTCTTTCAAACACTATAATTTCGGCTGCAAAAATAGAAAAATAGCTAATTCCAAAAATAGCTGTGGTGGGACGCCCAACTCTTTCTTCCTCCCCTCCACGGCCTCCCTCTCCACACCTATGACACCATAAAAGATTTGGCAATGTGGTACTATAAATATTCTTGACTTTATTGATCAATGAGCTAATTTACCGTATGAAGGATTTGGAGAGAATAAGAGTGGCAGGAGATTAATCCACTCGAGATGAAGCCGACCTGTTTGTTTACGAGTTGTGTTCAGCCTCCCTTTATCAGTTCGATTTTATTTAGTTTAATTTAATATTTCATAGAAAGATATTATTATAATAACTGAAGTAACTTACGTGAATAATTTACACAGATAATTATATATACATGCACACGGAAAAAAAAAAAAAATACTGTAGGCCTCGCGTAACCGTTTTCCTTCCAAGTATGGGATAACTTGGCTATTTTTCGCTTGGCTCCTACCTGCCTTCAGCGACATATTCCTAGATACTGATCTTGAATCTTATACTGTGTGGCGAATCAAGGAATTAGAAAAAAAAAAAAAAAAGACCTTATGTTTTTGTAAATCCTGGTCAGGCGAGTGCTCAGATAAAATAAAAAGACAAATATTCCGTTTGAATATCAAGCTCAAAATTTTTTGCATTAATTTTTTATATTGCTTATAAGTAGCGGTGACGGCCACTTTTAAGTGAGAAATCCTTTTTCTATCAAAATGTCTGTATCACACGAAAATAGCCACAAAAACAGGGTGCGTATAGGCCGACCTCTAGCGTACCTCTAACTATAGGTCGGCATTATTTTCCATCACAGTAACAAGAGTTTAATTTTTCAGAAATTAGAGTGCTTTACTTAGATGAAATGAGATTAACTTATTAAAGAATCTGGGTGTTGTGTAAACATCATTGGAAACCAAATAACTATTCTTCACCAAATGCGTAATTCACTTGTGGTGCACTCCATTATTAAGAGTTAACTGCGTTCGACCATCATCCACTCACTTGATGTAGTGCTGCCTACTTCCTTAGCTTTTATCATTCTTTTTCTGTGCCTGCCCTCCTCTCTTCCTATTTCTCTTGTCTTTCCTGTCACTTCTTATTCCTTTTCTTTCCTTTACAGGTGGCTTTACATTGAGTGACAAGCCAAATGGTTTCCTGTAAGCCAAGAAACCAATTACAACGCTGGGTGGTAACCATATAACCAAACCATACGTGCTCCCTACGTGTCAACAAGTGGGTTGGTGGAGGGTTGGTGCCCTTCCCTGTAAAACAACTAACTCAGTGTCAAATGGCCACCCTTTGCGGGATTGTGGTGTCTGGCAATAGATAGATAGATAGAACTGCGTTCGACTAGAACAATAAACTACAAGCCCTTCTCCCCTCCCCCCCCCCGACGTCCACCCATCACAGCTATCCTTAAACAGATCTAATGGAGTTCATGTAGATAGGTCTAAATTAGGATATCACCCATCCTTCTACCTTAGATTTAGGCTGGGTGGAATCACGGACGACATGTGCCCAGCCTGTAGAACAGGCCCACAGAGTATACGAGAATCATACATAATGGAGCACTGCACCTGTTACATTGGCCATTGACATATCGCAGTGCCCCCCCTTCCCGCACGCCTGTGTGTGTGTGTGTGTGTGTGTGTGTGTGTGTGTGTTCTTACCTAATTGTTCTTACCTAATTGTATCTTTACAGGAATGAGTCAAGCTCTTACTGTCCCGTGTCTTAAACCATATTTATCGTACATATCCTTAAATTTGTGAATTGTTTTGGCACACACTATTTCATTCGGTAGTGCATTCCATTGATCAATTGCTCTGTTTGGGAAACTGAATTTCCTTAGGCTACGTCTTTATCACCTCTCTTCTTATGCAGTTTTTTGCAGTGTCCTCTTGCTGATGCTTCTCCATATGTTAAGTAATCATTTATGTCTATTTTCTCCTTTTTTACATTCTGTATTGAACCATTTCTGTATTTTCTTATCTGTTTCTTTGTGCTGTGGGATGTACTTCTGGACTCCTATTTCATAAAATTCACAAAAATTTTTATATACAGTATTTAAATCTTGTCCTCTAAGCTCATTTTCCCAATCAACTTCTAAGAAGTACTTCTTTAGGTCTTGATAATTTCCCTTTTTATAGTTTAGGCTCTTTTTGTAACTGTCATTGCTGTTTACTATGTCATATGCTATCCTGAAGTTAAAATTTAGTACTGCATGATCGCTTTTGCCGAGTGGAGGGTGATATATTAAACTGTCAATATCATTTTCTTGCCTAGTAAATATTAGATCTAGCACTGAAGGTACATCAACTCCTCTTTTTCTGGTGGTTTCCCTCACATGTTGCGTTAAGAAAAACTCTTGTACGAGATCCAGGAGCTTTTGGTCCCAACAGCTTTCTTGGCTATTTATATCTAGAGTATTCCAATTTATATTTGTATTGAAGTCCCCAGTTAGTATAATTCTTTCCGATTTCGCTTCCATTTTATGTAGTAATGATCTTATACTCTGAATTGTACTGTTTGCCAGGTCCTCATATTCGTCTCTTTCCCATGTGTTTGATCTGGGTGGCATGTACAAATTGGCTACAATTGCTTTACCTTCAGATGTGTCGATCTCTACTGCAATCAGTTCTACTTGTGATGGTATATCTAGTTTTATTTCCTTGACTTTTAGATTTTTCTTAGTTAATATTATAATTCCTCCTCCTTTTTTTAAATTTCTGTCTCTTCTCCATATATTGTATTCCTCTAAGTTTAGTCCGTCATTGGATATCCTTGGTGTTAATTTTGTTTCAGTTAGGCATAATATTTGTGGTTCATTTTCTCTGACATAATCATTCATCTCTAGTAATTTAGATACCATTCCATCCACATTTGAGTACATCAACTTTATCCTCTTGTTATATATTTGTCATGACATGGTTCTACTACCTTCCTCCTTTTTCTTTCATCCTGTTTGTGTACCACTTTCGTACCTGCAATCCTATTACTTTGTAAAAAAATTTCTTCTTCTTCTCTTCTGATCTTCCCTCATTTTATGTTTTTGCTTCCTCCCTTTTCTCTTTCAGTAATTCCAGTTCCTCTTGTGTTAGGCATCTTTTTATCCATATATTTTTGAACTCCTCTTTTTCCATAAGATTCTTTGCATTTTTTAGTATCTCTTCCACAATGTTTACACTCTGGAAAGTCACCTTTAGAGGTCTTGTCTTGCTTTTCTGGTATTTCCCTAACCTTTTGTGTTCCTCTGTGTCTTTACTACAGATTTCCTCTGATACTTCTTTCAGTAAGCTCATTACATTTGCCATCTCCTTTTTGTCTCTTGTGATCTTGTTTTTTACTTCTTCCTCTTCTATACCAGTGATTACTATAGACTTGCTTATCTATACTGAATCTCTGACTAACATTGGATTGTTTGTGTGTGTGTGTGTGTAATTCACCGGGTCGGTCAGAATCACTTGATGGTCGTGATCGTCAGCATTTTACCCTCCCGGAAGGAAGCTGAGAGCACATATAGTCCGATCTAAGGGCAAGGCTGTGACCTTCACACACCCACAAACCCGTCCCCTTGCTCCAGGGGGACAGTAACCACCCACTTCGTCAGTGAAACTTTTCGCAACCTGAGCGAGGCGCGAACTCCCGTCTACCAGATGGCAAGCGAGAGCGTTACCACTGCACCAGCGAGCGGTGTTGCACCAACGAGCGGTGTGTGTGTTCTTACCTAATTGTTCTTACCTAATTGTATCTTTACAGGAATGAGTCAAGCTCGTATTGTCCCGTGTCTTAGACCATATTTATCGTACATATCCTTAAATTTGTGAATTGTTTTGGCACACACTATTTCATTCGGTAGTGCATTCCATTGATCAATTGCTCTGTTTGGGAAACTGAATTTCCTTACGTCTTTATCACCTCTCTTCTTATGCAGTTTTTTGCAGTGTCCTCTTGCTGATGCTTCTCCATATGTTAAGTAATCATTTATGTCTATTTTCTCCTTTCCTGATATGCACTTATATAGCATTATCATGTCACCTCTTTTCCTTCTCTCCTGTAGTGTTGGTAGATTCAGTTTATTTAGTCTTTCTTCATAGCTTAGGTCCCTTAAGCTTGGTATCCATCTTGTAGCGGCCCTTTGAACTTTTTCAATCTTGTCTATATGCTTTTTGAGATGAGGACTCCAGACTACTGATGCATATTCCAGGGTTGGTCTAATGAATGATGTTATTATCCTTTTTAGCATGTCTTCATTTATGTATGTGAATGCTATTCTCATATTTGCAAGCAGTGTATACATGTTCTGTACCTTCTCGCTGATGTGGTCAGCCGGAGATAGTCTGTTATTGATAATCACACCTAGGTCTTTCTCTCTTTCTGATGTGTATAGGGTTTTATTTCCTAACTTATAATCCCAATCAGGTCTTTTTCCACTTTTACCAAACTTGATTACATGACACTTGTCCACATTGAATTCCATTTGCCATGTACTACTCCATTCATGAAGTTTATTTAATTCTTCTTGTAGCTCCCTACAAGAGTCTGTGCTAGTAATTCTCCTTTGTATTTTTGCATCATCTGCAAACATATTCAGATAGCTCTCATTTCCAGTGTTACTGTTTATATCATTTATGTACACTAAAAACATGATTGGTGCCAGCACCGAACCCTGTGGTACTCCACTAGTCACTTCTTTCCATGATGAGTAGTTTCCTCTTAGTACTGTCCTCATTTCTCTTTTTATGAGAAAGTCTTGCATCCAACAAAACAGTTTGCCTCGAATTCCTCCTTGATGGTACAGCTTCCATAAAAGTCTTTGGTGTGGTACTGTGTCAAAAGCTTTCTTGAAATCTAAATAGATACTGTCCACCCATGACAAGTATATAAACAAAATGATAAAGTTGATGTACTCAAATGTGGATGGAATGGTATCTAAATTACCAGAGATGTGTGTTAATATAAAAGAAACTTACCCAGCACTTATGCAGGAGTGATGGAGTTATGATAATGTTGGTAATTGTTGTTTTTAATAATGGTTGTTGTTATTATTGGTGGTGGTGGTGGTAATGGTGGTAGTTGATGGTGGCGGTGGTGGTAATGGTGGTAGTTGATAGTGGCGGTGATGGCAATGGTGGTAGTTGGTGGTGGGGATGGTAATTATGGTAGTTGGTGGTGGTAATGGTAGTGGTGGTAGTTCGTGGTGATGATGATAGTTGTGGTAGTTGTTGTTGTTGGTGGTGGTAATGATGGTAGTTGGTGGTGGTGGTGGTGGTGGTAATGATGGTGGTTGGAGGTGGTGATGGTAATGATGGTGGTTGGTGGTGGTGATAGCAATGATGGTAGTTGGTGATGGTGATGGTAGTGGTGGTAGTTGGTGGTGGAGGTAACGGTGGTAGTTGTGGTGGTAATGATGGTAGTTGGTGGTGGTGATGGTAGTGGTGGTAATCGGTGGTGGTGAAGGTAACCGTGGTAGCCGTGGTGGTGAAGGTGGTAGCTGGTGGTAGCTGCTGGTCGTGATGGTAGCGGTGGTAGTTGGTGGTGGTAGTGGTTTTGGTGTTGTTGTTGGTGGTGGTAGTGGTTTTGGTGGTGCTGTTGGTGGTGGTAGTGGTTTTGGTGTTGGTGGTGGTGGTAACGGTGGTAGCTGGTGGTGGTAATGGTGGTAGTGGTTTTGGTGTTGGTGATGGTGGTGGTGGTAGTAGCGGTGGTGGTGGTGGTGGTGATGGTAGTAGCTGGTGGTGGTGGAGGTAATGATGGTAATTGGTTGTGGTGATGGTAATGGTGGTAGTTGTTGAAGGTGGTGATGGTAATGGTGGTAGTTTGTTGTGGTGGTGGTAATGGTGGTAATTGGTTGTGGTCGTGGTGTAATGGTGATAGTTGGTTGTGGTGGTGGTCATGGTGGTAGTTGGTGGTATTGGTGGTGGTGGTGGTGGTGGTGGTAACTGCGGTACCTTGTAGTGGTGGTGTTTTTTTTTTTATAAATAACAGAACGGAGGAAGGAAAAACAAATGGGTAAAAAAAAAAAATAATCCATACACCAGATTACTGGTGTCCTCTGTTCATGAAATCTCTGTAACAGTTAGACTTGAACAGTTGTGGGTTGAAATTTGGAGGAAAACAACTCTGGGGAAGCGAGTTCCAGAGAGATGCAGTTCGGGGAATGAAAGAATTCTGATAGGCAAAAGTTCTGCAATATGGTTGAATGACATTCCAGTCATGAGCGCTACCAGATGCCCGTGTAGCACGAGGGAAGGCATGGAGAGGTGGCACCATGGACGCAACTTCGTCTGAGCATTTGCCAAAAAAATATCTGTAAAATAATGCAAGGGAGGCAACATTCCTTCTTACTTGCAGGGGAGGTAGTTTATATGTAATGGCAGGGTTGTTAATGATTCTAACAGCTTTATTCTGAATTTTGTCTAGTTTTCTTAATGCAACCTCTCCACAACCATTCCACAAGGGTGAGCAATATTCAAGCTGAGAGCGCACATGATTCTTATAAATTATAGCTAACTGCTCATCGGCGAAGAAGTTACGGACTCTGTACAATAATCCAAGTTTCTTTGAGGCGGTTTTAGCAAGTGATCTGACATGAGAGGTCCAGCTGAGGGCACTGTTAAGTGAGACACCAAGAATTTCAATACTTTTGGAGATGGGAATATTAGTAGCACTGAAGGTAATGTACGAATCTGGCAATATCTGTCTATTAGTAAACTGTATATATTTAGTTTTACTAGCATGAAAAGAGACAAGGTTGTTTTGTCCCCATTCGCTGATTGTAGATAGATCTTGATTTATGGAGATGGCTGTACTGAGTTGAGAGGTAGAGATATTAGACTTTGTAAATGGATGTCTGAGTGTGAATGAACTATGTAGTGTTGAGTCATCTGCATATGAGTGAATGGGATTGTGAGTGACAGATAAGATATCATTAATATGAACCAGAAACAGGGTTGGCGCCAGAACTGATCCCCGCGGCAAGCCGGAGTTAATTGAGTGGAAATTAGAATATACATCATCTACTTTTACTCTTATTTTCCTGTCACTAAGATAAGAAGAAATCAAAGGAACAAAAGACGTTAGTCCATAGCAAGGGAGTTTGGACAGCAGGGAACGGTGCCATACTCTGTCGAAAGCTTTAGAGATATCAAGAGCTACTGCATGAGTTTCTCCAAAAAGATCAATTGATTGATGGATGGTATGAGTTAAGAGATTGAGTATGTCAATGGTGGATCTTTCGTGGCGAAAACCGTATTGTCTATCACTAATTAAGTTGTTGGATTCAAGATGTTTAACAATATGCTTATTAATTAAAGTTTCAAATACCTTACCAAGAGAAGATGTGACAGCTATTGGTCTGTAATTGGAGGGGTCAGACGAACTTCCTTTCTTCGGAACTGGGTGGATATTGGCTTCTTTCCATGAATTTGGGAATAAAGAAGTACGTATGCATAGCCTGAATAATTTAGCTAGGACAGAGGCAAGTTCAGGGGAACACCTTTTCAAAACAATTGGCGGAATTCCATCTGGGCCTGGAGCTTTGTTGGTAGGTAAATTGTCTAGGATGGATTTTACGTATCTTGTCTGTATTTTAAGTGGGGCAATTTCTGGAGAATCAAGTTCCAGTACTGGGACATTCTGGCTGGTATCATCTATGGTAGAGTTTCTGGCAAAGGTACTAGCAAAGATATCTACTTTCCCACGTGAGTCATTTGTAATATTGCCATCTGAAGATTTTAGTGGGGGAATGGAAGATGATTTGTTAAAGTTATTATTGAAAGAATTAAGAGTTGACTAGAATATTCTATTGTCATTAGGGTTGTTAAGTAGTTTTGATGCTTGCTTTTGAAGAAAGTTTGATTTAGATAGATTTAATACAGCTTTTGCATGATTTCGAGCAATTTTAAATTGGGAGAGTGATTCAGATGTTTTTTATTTTAAGTAAGAGTTATATGCTAATGACTTTTGGGCTGTTGCTCTGGCACAATTGCCATCAAACCATTTTGGAGAGTTTGATCTTTTAGTGAATTGTTGACTTGGTATGAATAAATCCATACCAGCTAGTATTAAGTTGCAAATGTGGGAATGGGTAGAACTGGGATCACTAGAGAAGAAAGACTGCCATGGAACATCAGCAAGATAATTTCTAAATCCATCCCAGTCTGCCCTGTCAAAGTGCCATCGGGTCACCCTGACAGGTTCAGCATGGGGAGGTGTAGGAGGGTTAACTAATGAGGCTTTGATGAGACTATGGTCAGAGGATCCAAGTGGTGACAGTACCTCTATCCTGTATTGATCTGGATTATTTGTCAAGAATAAATCCAAGAGATGGGCATTATGGTCAGGATTATCAGGTATTCCGGTTGGTTGCTTTACCAACTGGGTGAGATTAAACGATTCAGCAAACAGCTCGCATTCTAGACCAGCGTCGTCAGTCCGGGCAGAATGCAATAACCATTCAACATTGTGTATGTTAAAATCACCCAAAATGGTAATTTCATTGCCAAGGGCAAGGTCAAGGTTACTCAACTGAGTGGATATGGAATCAAATACACTGGGTTCCGAAGAAGCATTGGGGGAACGATAAACTACACAGATATATTTGGTAATGTTTTGGCATTTTAATTTATATAATGAGTAATCAAAACTGGATGAAGTGAAGTTTAAAATAGTGTCAACTGCATATTGGGATTTGATATAACAACTGGTGCCGCCCTTGTTACGAAAGTTTGTAAGGAGATGGTAACCGGGAAAACGAAATGGAGATATATCGGTAGAGGTTGAGATTTGTGGTTCTGTGAGGAAAAGGGCCAAAGGGGATATGGACTGAAGGAAAAAATGAACTGAGTTTAAATTTGTGGTAAGGCCGCGGATGTTGGTAAAGAATAAGGCCGCACCGTCACCTCTTCGCCGACGAGCATTCCCGGAAATAGCAACAGTCGCTGCCGGCACAGTCGCTTGATGGCGACCGGGAGGACCCTGTGCCTGCCGGTGGTGGCAATCCGAGGTACCACCTCATTTGATAGTAAGATTGCAGCGGCCATTACTAAAGATGTGAATAGAAGGTGTGATATGCGCATGTTGGTAATTGTAGTGGTTAACAGTGGTAATGATGGTGAGTGGTGGTAATAAATGCGGTGGTGATAATCCTGAGATCATACATACAAGCATTAATATTGGTGTAATCATCATCATCATCACATAGATAATGCGTGTGTGTAATTCACCGGGTCGGTCAGGATCACTTGATGGTCGTGATCGTGTGTGTGTGTGTGTGTGTGTGTGTGTGTGTGTAAAAATGTCCTTAAAATATGGAATGGTCTAGAAAGACAGAGACTGGGAGAACGAGAGCGGGAGAAGATAGGAGGGGTTGAAGGGGAAGAAGGAGAGAGCGGGAGGGAGGAGGTAAGGAGGGAGGGGGAGGGGGGCGGTGATGGGGGGAAGGACGGAGGGTGAGGGATGAGGTAAGGAGGGTAGGAAGGACAGGGGTAGGGAGGAGGGAGAGGGGGGGATGGAGGAAGCGTGTGGAAAGAATCTGGGGGGGAGGTGGAATTAGCGGCTTTGGTCAGTCTGGTTTGAACTGTGGTGGGTGGAGGTTGTATACAATAATGGTAAGTTTTTATTTCTTTTTCTTTCCATTAAGCCTTTATGAAGGTTACATTGATTATAATTTGTATCGTAAGCACTCCTGAATAGTTTTAATGCTTACTCAGATAACTGAAATTGTAATAGTTGACAATAGTTGTGCAACAGAGCTGTGTGTGTGTTGTGTAGAGTTTGGGGTGGGTTTGTGTGAGGAGTTTGGAGTCTGTCTGAAGTTCAGGCTTTGGGAGTGGAATTTTAGTTTTCGATATGTTTATATTTTAGTGTTGATGGTTTTTATGGGGTTTTTGGTGTGATGGCTTACAGGGATTTTTTTTTTTCCCCCCACTATAATGGCGAAAAAATAGCATGACATGGAGGCGATTAATTTGTTACAACCTTTCCGGTTTCAAGGCATTCAGCTGTTGAGGGCTACCACCACCGTAACTACCACATCTACCACCACCACCACAACTATCACTGGAGGGAGCTTTTAACTAGATACTTGTTTGGTATGCTAAAGCCTGTTCAAATTCTTATTACATGTATAATTATAATTATAACATTATATTTTTATTATTACTTTATTTTTAATTAGTGACATTTTGTATTAATTTTCATCTTTAATATTACTTTTAATATTTTATATTTTTGTTTATATTTTTCTAAATATAAATCTATTTGCGCACATTTTATTTTATTTTATTATTGTTCTTGCTACTTCCACATGACTTTTATGTAAGGTTTAGGTATATTAACTTCTACAAATTTTAAAAATCATATGGCATTCCAAGTCTCATCTTCCAATGATCCCTTGTTTCTTTTCAGACTGGCCATGTGTAGTCAGATTGGGATCATTTTCACTAGTAACCAGGGAGACATTCGTATCATGACTCTTCGTAAGATCCCCAGCCTCTTTTCAGTTCGTTGGGAAGGTAATTTTGATTATTGGTTTTTCACGATAACTTGGCTCAGATTTACGTTCTTTCGTAACTCGTTTCACATAGCTCACTGGCAGACAATGCTCTACATTCTTCCCAGAACACTTCATTAGTAATATTATATTCGTGTTGATAGAGCTTTGATGGACTATGTGGTTGTGTCTAGGAATGTAATAGGAAGATTGTTGGATGTGAGAGTTCTGAGAGGGGAGGATGGAGGTATGTCTGACCACAACCTGGTGGAGGGAAAGTTAAGAGTTGGTGAGAGATGGGTGAGAGCTAGGAGGGTTAGGTGTGGCAGGGAGGTTTTGAAAGTGAGTGAGTTGGATAAAATAGAGAAAAAAATAAAGTATCAGAAGAAATTGAAAGATGAGTGGAACGCACTGAAAGATCAGGAAAATGACAGTGTGGAGGAGGAATGGCAGTTGTTTAAGAGTGCTGTGGTGGGGCATGCAGAAGTGTGTGGTGTGAGACGTGTGGGTGGTGGTGTAAGAAAAGGAAGTGAATGGTGGTGCGAGGAAGTAAGTATGGCTGTGGCTGAGAAGAGACGTGCATATGAAGTGTGGCTGCAGAGGAAGGATGAGACGTCATATGAAAGGTATAAGGAAAAGAGGAATAGGGCGAGAAGGGCTGTGCGTGATGCTAAAGTGGCAGCAGTGGGGTAGGCGGCTTACAGAGAATTTTCAACAGAATAAGAAAATGTTTTGGAAGGAGGTGAAAAGGATGAGAAAGGGAGAGTCTGGGAAGGAAGAACGAGTAAAAGCAGAGGATGGAAGGATGTTAATTGAGATGGATGCAGTAAGGAAGAGCTGGGCAGAGTATTTTGAAAGATTGTTAAATGTAGAGGAGGAAAGGGTGGCTGAGATTGTGGCAGGTGGAAGGGTGCAAGGAATAAATGTGTTGGGAGTGTTGAATGATTCTTTGATCACGAAGGAGGAAGTGGAGAAGGCAGTAAAGGAGATGAAAACAGGGAAAGCTGCAGGTATGGATGGGTGTGCTGTGGAATGCCTGAAAGGTGGTGGAGTGACCATTGTTGACTGGTTAGTAAGATTGTTGAATGTGTGCTTTGTGAAAGGTATGGTGCCAGTTGACTGGGCAAGTGCTTGTGTGGTCCCGTTGTATAAAGGCAAGGGTGATAAGTATGAATGTACTAGCTTTAGGGGTATAAGTCTGTTGAGTGTTGTAGGTAAGGTGTATGGTAGTGTTAATTATGAGAGTTAGAGAGGGTACAGAGGGAGTGATTGGTGAAGAGCAGTGTGGCTTTAGGAGAGGGAGGGGATGCGTGGATCAGGTGTTTGCTGTGAGACAAGTGTGTGAAAAGTATTTTGCGAAAGGCAAGGATGTGTTTTGGGCATTCATGGATTTGGAGAAAGCGTATGATAGAATTGATAGGGAGGCTTTGTGGACTGTTTTAAGATTGTATGGACTTGATGGTAGGTTACTAAAAGGGGTGAAAAGTTATGTAAATAGTAGAGCGTGTGTAAGAGTGGGAAATGCTGTGAGTGACTGGTTTCCTGTGAGAGTGGGGCTGCGACAGGGATGTGTGATGTCGCCTTGGTTGTTTAATATTTACATGGATGGTGTTCTAAGGGAGGTGAATGCAAGAGTTTTAGGTGGAGGTCTGAGTCTGGTGAATGTTGATGGTGGAGAGTGGAATCTGAAGCAGCTGCTGTTTGCAGATGATACTGCACTGGTGGCTGATTCAGAGGAGAGATTGATACAGTTGGTAGAGGAGTTTGGAAGGGTGTGTGAAAGGAGGAAATTGAAAGTAAATGAGAATAAGAGTAAAGTGATGAAGTGTACGAGGTTGGTAGATGGTAGGGGGATGAATATAGCTTTGAATGGCGAGTTGCTTGAGGAGGCAGAGTGTTTTAAATATCTAGGGTCACATGTTGCTGTGGATGGAAGAATAGATGCAGAAGTGAAGTGTAGAATAAATGAAGTAGGAAAGGTGCTGGGAGGAATGAAAAAAGTGTTTAGATGTCGTTCGCTTAGAATGGACGTAAAGAGAAGGTTGTATGTGGGTGTTGTGGTACCGACTGCGTTATATGGGGCTGAAACATGGAATATGGGTGTAGCAGAGAGGAAAAGTTTGAATATAATGGAGATGAGGTGTCTGAGGAGTATGTGTGGAGTCACGCGTATGGATCGAGTGCGAAATGATGAAGTGCGAAGGAGAACTGGAGTTGTTCGGGAGATGGCTGGTAGAGTTGAGCAGAGGGTGTTGCGATGGTTTGGGCATATGGAGAGAATGGATAATGAGCGATTGGTGAAAAAGATAACTAGATCTGATGTGAGAGGTGTAAGGCTGAGAGGAAGACCACGAATAGGATGGATGGACAGTGTGAAGAGAGCACTGGATGCGAGAGGGATGTCTGTTGAGCAAGGAAGAGTGGCTGTGCGTGACAAATAAATGGAGAGAAATTGTGAATGAATAAGTGATGACGCAGCCCTGAGGGGATATTCTCCCGCATTTGGTCTGATCAACTAGTCAGGTCAGGTGCGGGTAAGGGGATGGGTATGTTATGATGTGGCAGGGGTAAACCAGTTCTGCTGTCGGACCCTGCTGCGGGTGTCACTGATTGCATTGCGCAGTTGACCCTTGTGCGGTGTGGTGCGGTGAGGATCTGTCCGTTCTCCCCATGGGCCTAAGATGCGAATGAATGTGTTTGAATGGATGAGTAAATGGGGAGTGTGTCGTCCTGTCTCGGCTACCTCCCTTTCCTTGGGGGAAGCAGCCTAGGTATATAGATAGATAGATAGTGTACTAATCAAGTATTACAACTTGACATTCAAGATGGAGAGGTATCAGTATTCGGTCAAGTTAAAAGTTTGGTTACCAAGGATTAAATCTTAACTCATAATTACGGCTCGTCAAAGTCCATGCACCCACATCATCGTATTTTTGTGAGAGTGACCCATTGTCAAAAAAGCGTGCCGAATGATCTCTAAAAGCAACAACTCCTGACCTTGAATTCTTAGCTTTAACAAAAACTTGGTAGAATATGATGTTACGCTCTTCAGTAATTTAGTTTAAAATTTCTCAACATATTGAACTTTGAGCTGTAACAGCAGATACAGAATATGATCACGAAGTCCTGTGGAAAGGAAAACTAGCTGTTGCATTGTTTTGTTCTGCCGCTAAACTATGCAAAATGGACTGCATATGGCAAAATCTTGGGCAAGTAGATGGTAGAAGTTCTAGTGTTATCTACTGTTTAACTGTCTGCTCTAATATAAAAAAAAATGTACAGTGTAAGGTAAATGCAAAGATAGGTGACGCACAGATTCGAGCTGTTTTCTTATAGACCTACGTTCTCAAGGAAAATCATTTTAGTACTAGATACGTCTTAGGTGATTAACATTTGATTTTAGATTTAAAAAAATATTGGAGAACAAACGAAATATACCTACTTAGTGATATTAGACAGTCACCTGAACGCCCCCAATAGCGTGTTTACTGCCGATCCCGCCGACTGGATAATGTCAGCACACCAAAACAAACTCTATCTATCTATCTATCTATTGCCAGACGCCTCAATCCCGTTTGGGGTGGCCACAAACAAATCGCCTCCAAGTCGCCCTGTCCCCCGCCATTTCACTCCCCTGCTCCCAACTCACACCCCCCTTCTCATATACCTCTCCACCCCATCCCTCCATCTCATCCTCGGCCTCCCCCTCCCTCTTTCCCCCCCCACCTCACTCACATACACTCTCTTCGTCAGTCTTTCACCCTCCATCCTCTCCACATGGCCAAACCACCTCAGTGTGTTCCTCATAACGCTTCCTATCACATCCACATCAACACCACAACGCTCCTTTATATCCTCATTCGTCAGCCTGTCTCTCCATGTGACTCCACAGGCTCCTCTTAAATAACTCATTTCCACGGCTCTCACTCTTGACTTGTGTCCTTCCAACAACGTCCAAGCTTCACTTCCGTAAGTTAGAGTTGGTATCACAATACTGTCATGTAGTAACTTTTTCACTTCCATGCTCACTTCCCTGTTTCTTATCACTGCTTTCAAAGAACCAGCAACCTTTCTTCCCTGCTGTACCCTTTCAAGCACTTCACCCTCCAAACCTCCATCCTTACTCATCACACTACCCAAGTACTTAAACGTACTCACATTTTCCAATTCCTCACCATCCAACCTCGCTGTACAGTACATTCACTGACTTCACCTCTCTCAAAGACAATCACTTTACTCTTCCCTACATTCACCTTTAGATTCCGTTTCTTACACACACTCTCAAACTCATCCACCAAGCCTTGCAGCTCCCCTTCGTCTTCACTCAACAACACGGTATCATCTGCAAACAACAGTACAGGGAGTTTCCAAACACTATCCTCTCTCACCAGGGCCACTCCAACATCCACTACCCTACCTTGTACCTCTTTTATTACCCCATCCATGTACAGATTGAACAGCCATGGAGACATGACACATCCCTGTTTCAACCCAACTTTCAAAGAGAAAAATTCACTTAGTTCACCATCCACACGCACTGCAGCCTTCGCACCATCGTACATACTCTTCACAGCATTCAACAACTTCCCATCTATTCCATATATTCTTAACACTTTCCACAATCATAGTCTATCCACCCTGTCATATGCTTTCTCCAAATCCATGAAAGCCGCATACAACTTCTTTCCCTTCTCTAGAAACTTTTCCACTAAAGATCTGAGAATGAATATCTGATCTACACAACCTCTTCCCTTCCTAAAGCCTCCCTGTTCTTCTCCAACTAATTTCTCTGTTCTTTCTCTAACTCTGTCAATAAGTATCCTACCATACACTTTTCCTATTATACCAAGAAGACAAATGCCCCTATGATTACCACACACTTTTTTTTCCCCTTTTCCTTTGTACAAGGGAATAATTATACCTGACTTCCAATCCTCCGGGACTCTACCTTCCTCCCAGGCCAATCTGCACATCTTCCACATCCATTCTACTACTATCTCTCCCCCATGCTTCAGCATTTCACCACACACTCCATCAATTCCTGGGGCTTTCCCTGATTTAACTTTCTTCATTGCTTCCACAACTTCTATCCTACTGATTTCTTCCTGTCTTCTCACCTCCCTCCTTCTTCCAGCCATTCCCCAGCCACTTATACTCACATTACTTCCATCCTCCACGTTCAACAATTCCTAAAAGTGTTCTCTCCATCTGCTCACTTTTTCTCCCTTCTCCACTAGTAATATACCATTTTTATTTTTCACTCCCCTGCTAACTTCACTTCCACCCTGTCTTACTCTTTTCACCTCTTTCCAGAACATTTTCTTACAGTCCCTCCACTTTACACTCAAATTCCTTCCAAATTCCTCATCCACTCTCTTCTTACTAATCTTTTCACCTCTCTCTTTCTTTCTACATATAACTCTCTCTTCCGCCTCTCAACTTCTTCCACGCCCCTATTTCTCATCCATTCATTGTATGCTTTCTTCTTTTGTGCCACAGCCCGTTTCACCTCTTCAGTCCACCACGCTGTTCCTTGCACCCCCCTCCGTCTTCTCTTCCTTCCACACACCACATCACATGCTGCACATATTTCTTCTGTAAATATTCTACACACACCTTCCACGTCCCCCATCTGCTCCAACTCATATTTGCCCAATCGTTCCTCCACTTCTCTCTTATACTCTGCCTTTTTCTCATCCTCTTGTAACCTTTCCACTCTCCTTGCAACTAGTCCTTCCTCTCGTCTTTCCCTTCTTCTATTCCTCCATCTTACTTGAACTTTAACTCTGGCCACCACCAAGTAGTGGTCAGAAAGTCCACTCCCCCAACCTCTATAAACTCTTGCATCCAATATACATCTTCGCATCCTTTCATCCACACACACATAATCAATCATTGCCTTCCTTTCACTCAGTTCACCACCCACCCTTCTCATCACTCGCCATGTATACCTGTGGATCATTTTATGCCTGAAGAGGGTATTGGCTATCACCAACCCCCTCCCAGCACAAATGTCCACTAACGCACTCCCATTCTCATCTGTCTCAGCAGGCACACCCCACTCACCAACTATTCCATCCACCTTCACATTCCCAACTTTACCATTCATATCACCAATCAAAAACACTCTATCATTCCTTCCAAACTTTTCCATGCACACTTCTACATTTGTCCAGAACTCTTCTCTCACTCTGCTAGCACGATCTTGCGTTGGCGCATACACACACACAATCGCCCACATTTGTATTCCAACTTTCAACTTTACCCACATAATCCTTGATCCAACTGATCCATACTGTCTTATGCTCCTCTTCCATCTTTTACTCACAACTAAAACAGCGTTCAAACTCAAATGTACAAAATTTAAAACCGTGGAAACCTAACTAGAAGCGCTGAAACCTAAGTGGGGGTGAAGCCCCCCAGACTCCCCAGTGATTATAACCTACATAGCCTAGTGCAAACTAAAATGCGTATCACTTAAAACTTGCACCAAAACTTTCGTGCGTTAAAAGCGTTCGTTAAGCATGTGGCGTAATCGTCACACCTCACAGGCTCACACGAGTGTCGATGGCGGAGATAGGTGCGTTCATAGAGCAGATCCTTGTGCAATATACATCACACAGGAGACATCCGTTTGTGTGAAACAGGTTAGTAAAACAGCGTTCAACAATTAAATTAAATCACTTCATATTGTGTAAAATATAAGATGCGCAGTATTAAGTACAGTAATGGCACCCCCTATTTACGAACGTTCGAAAGGATTCTGTCAACACTTCATTCGAGTAGGAAATCTGGAAATAGGGCGTCACAGATCTTGAAATTTAATTATTTCTGCAATAATTGCAGTAGTGTTACAGTGGTGGCCATGGGTTCGTGTAGGTGAAAACGAAGTATCAAGATGGCCTATTTCCGGATAAGGCAGCCTGATTCTGGTTCAAGAGGAACGATGGGAGACTCCCTGGAGAACTCTGTTGCGTAGGGCCCTGACTTCTTGGAGGTGAGTGACAGAAGTCTGCCCAGATAAGTTCAGGAATGTAATGCATTTGTTTTAACCTAAGCATTTTCGGCTGTTTTTTGGTCAGGTAATTGTGGAAGGCTGAATTACCCCCAAGGACTCTCATTCCTACATCATATCCAAGGATAAGATGGAGTGATGGAGTCGAGAGATGGGAGGGGGAGGTGTGAGTTGGAGGGAGGGTAATCAAATGGTAGAGAACAGGGCATTGTAAAGGGAATTTATTTGTAGCCACCCCTTATGGGATGAGGATGTCTGGTGATGGATAACTGAATATAAGCAACCACACAGTATTGATGTGGGAGGCTTAGTTTTGTCCAGTGAAAACATACTGGTTATAGTAACAAGGAGACTCATTCCTGTCTCGGTAACAATGAAGTTAATGAAAAATTGTGTAGTCAGTTACATACTAAAGTTGTGGGGTATTATTTTACAAGTTGCCAATATGCAGTTCAGGGACATTATCACCAGAAATGCATAGTATATTACCTAAAAATGCTAATGATTCCCCATAATCCTATTCAGAAATTGATATTTACAGAGATTATGAATTAAAATTTCCCCAAAAACCAAACCTTGGATCTTGACTTGGCCAGTCCGTGTAAAAAATGCGTGCGTTTGTATGTGTTTTCCTCCTCCTGTCGACTGCACATGCATCTGCTAGGTCTGTTTCACCCACTCATAGGCATACTTTGTCACGTGGTGGTCTTCTACCAATCAATTTGAAACGCGGTCTTTGATTCCTTCTGGGAGGAAAATTTAAATCCTTCCGAAGAAGTAAGATGTGATCTGTGCACTGGGTATAATATTGATTATTTGCGCGTTATTAAGCATTTCCACTCGAAACCGGAGGAAGCCGTTAAATTATTGAGAAAACTCAATGTATTTTTGTCTGGTAGTTTTTGATGAGATTTGAGTGATACTGATCTTCAGTTTTGTCAGAAATGCTTCATTTTGCCTTTTTCCAATAATGAACTTTGGCTGGATGAGGAGGTGAATTGGGCCATCGTATCTCTAAGGTAAGCATTCCGCTGCAGCACGTTAGCTTAGGTTTGGTTTGGTTAGCTTAGATCTATTTTTGGTTAGGTTAACTGGTTGTGCAGTATATTTTTCTGGCGTTTTTTTGTCATTTGAGTGATTTGTGCCTTCGTGAGGTTAGGTTAGGTCTGTTTGGTTGTTAGGTTAGGTTAGGTTAGGTCTGTTTGGTTAGGTTAACTGGTTGTGCAACATATTTTTCTTGTGGTGCGATTAGAGTGATTTTTGCCTTCATTTTCTGTCAGAAATGCTTCATTTCAAGTCCTTATCCAGTCAAAGTTCATGATTGGAAAAAGAGGCAAAATGAAGCATTTCCGACAAAAATGAACGTCAGTCACTCAGATCTCATCAAAACTACCAGTAAAATATACTGCACAATTTGGGGGGTATATTGGCAACTTATAAAAATTTACCAGTTGTGGGAGTGAACCTGCCCTGTCAGGTAAGAATTTCCTAGTGGTAAGAATTTTTCTCATGGTTAAGAAATTGAAATGACTTTTTTTTTTTTTTTTTTGCATAATATAACTTAATGCTAGAATGTCACTACCTTACCTATACACCTTTGCCATAGCACTTCTTTGAACAGCGTAATGTTAAGAAACAGGATTTGCCAGTTAGATTGTGCTGGAGAATTCCCAATGTTTCTCGTAGCTCGGCTGTGTGTCGAGAGTTGTCAGTTAGCCTGCTGTGTTTGAGGGAGAAGTTGTACATTAATTTTTGTGCCCTTTTTCTCAATAGTGTTTTATTTGTGATTGTTTGTTAAATTATGTAATTTTATCTCAGTTTGTATGCTAAAGCATTTTGAGTTATGTAGTGTAAGTAACTCTGGCATGTTTTGGATGTCTCCGAGTTGGTAATGGTTGTAACCGTTGCTCTCTTGAGAATAGATAAGAACTTTGTAGCTTAATCAGTAGAGAGATAGAGAGGTGGCCTGCAGTCCTACCAGACCTAGATTCAAATCCCTGCTGGGGCAGTGAGCAGGTTAAGGATTTGAATTTCATAAAATCCAACTTTACTGATGTATCGGAAGACCTACCGACATGTCGTAAAAATATCCCCACTAAAACCAATACACCAGTCCTGTGTGAGACAACCCTAGCATGTATTCATTATGGACAGTGGGTGTTAGTGCAGAAGTGGTGACATGTAGAGGTGTATGGTATGTAGGAGGACTACTTGGCCCTGGGAGCAGGCTGTGAAGCCTATGCCTAGAGTCAGACACATTAAGAAAAAGAAAAAAAACTCTAGAATACAGGAAGCTTATATGTGGATGGAGAAGAGACTAGAGCAGTTTGTCAGTTTTCAGTTCACTTTGTAGTTCACTGTCAGTGCAGTTAGCAAAGTTTGTACCGTATATCTTTAGTACTTGTGAAATTAGGGGAGTGTTTTTGGCAAGCAGTTAGTGAAGATTGTATAGCTCCGGTATTTGTGTTGGTGCAAACATTGTCAGTGAAGTTTGTATATCTTCAGTAGTTGTGAAAATAGTGAAGTTGGCAAGCATTAAGTGTAATTATTTGAAAAATTAAGGACAGTGAGCTTTAGAAGCCAGTGTTTATTTACAATGCCTATGCTGCACTATGTTGTTGTACACCTAAAGGCAGCCTTTAGGAAGAACAACTCACTGGGCAACGTCCATCCTATATTGTACTACTGTTGTTGGAGCCTGTGGCAGTGTGGGACAGGGAGGTAACAATAATTAATCTCGTTATTCAGACACTGATGTTAGAATTAACAGAATATACAGTAGACCATGCAAGAAACATTAGGAAAAAAGGTGATTGAAACTTTGAGACCTGTTTTATTCAGTGTGGTAAGGGCAGAGGTATAATATGTAGGTGCAGTAATAGAAATTTGTGGTTCATTTCACTGCGCATGTGAAGTGGATGGAGAATAACAGTGGAGGGTAAGATGTGTGAACGTTTAGGGTAGAGTTGAGTGGAAGCAGTAGACTGAGATGGTTTAGGAATGTGGAGAGGATGGAGGATGACAACTGGGGACAGAGTGTGAGGAGTGAATATTGAGAGTAGAGCTGAAAGAAAGGAGTAGGCTGAGATGGTTTGGGTGGAAGGATGGGACTTGAAAGTATGTGTTGTGATGAGAATGGGTAGATGAGGTGGTTTGGGAATGTAGAGAGGATGGAGGATGACAACTGGGTGCAGAGGGTGAGATGTGCGAACTTTGAGGGTGGACTTGTGAGAGGGAGCCTGAAAACTATCTGGGATGCTCAGTGTGACCTCAGGCATAAGGGGCTGAACAGAGAAGCTGCTAGAAATACAGCAGCATGGAGAGCTGCATTTAGGTGACCTTGGTTGATGTATGCAAGCATCTTGGAGCCTTTATAAATGAAAGAATGAAGGAAATGTTGGTAAATTCTCGCTTTTTTAAAATCGTGCCACATCCTATCCATAGCTGTGGTGGGTGAAGAAGCTGAGGTGATCTAGATATAACTGTTCCTCTTATTGTGTTTCCTCTGTTCTTGCTTTTTGCACCCTGCCTCTCCCCATCATTAAGTGGAAAAGATTGGAATGAAGGCATTTTAAGATTGTCAGTCACTTGATAGTTCACTTATTGTTTGCATTAGCTTAACTTGAACAGGGAGGTAGCATTATACTGTTTAGTAGATGAACTAATTACAATGGAAATTTTGGTGTGAATATTTTCCGCTGAGAAATACTTGTTTATTAGAACCCATCACTCAGTTCTGTTTTCATTCTTGTCTGCACTTGAATCTGGCTGACTCGATGCTGAAATTACCCTTCTGCTTTCCACCATCCTCCTTTTGAGGGATAGGTAGATAGATATCCATATGGCAAGAATATTAACTGAGACTCCTTGAGATGGATGGGTTAGCTATAGCCTTAAGTTTTGTCCTTCAGCATAGACTTCAGCAATCGTTGAGGTAGCACTGTCATTGTAGTTAAAGGGTAAATTAATTCTAAATCATATTTGTACTTCAGGGCAGTTGGGGAGGAGGGGCAGCTTGATGGCAGAGGAAGCTGCCCCTGCGATTGTTATCACCACCATCACCACCACCACCACCTTTGACATAGGGGAGCAACTCTGCTGGAAAGTTACTAAAAAGGTGAGTACCTTTAAAAATGTGATACTTTGTCATTGAGATGCCAGTCTGTAGAAATAACCATTAATGGGCTGTTGGGGTGAGAACTAGGAGGGAGACAGAAACAGCGAGGCCAGCTTGAGATTTATTCTAATAGGTCCAGGCAAGGGCGCGTTCTCTCTTTGGTGCGGCTTGAGTCAGACTGCCCATCAAGCCCCAGGTGTGGGTGGTGGTGGGAAAACTTCTCGTGCAAATGCAACACCCCCCCTCCATTGCAGTGAATCCCCACTTCCTGCAGTATTGATACAAAGCACATTGGCTGGGGAGGAGGGAGGTCACTACAGTAAGAAAACTGTGGGCAGATACTGACACTCATCATAAGACTAGGCGTTACTTGACAGTGCAGGCAATATTTACATGTTACATATATGCTGGTGTAAGAATGACATAATGGATACAACGATAAGGAATTCAGTTACATGCGTTGGAGCAGCCATTGCTCTGGTATCATGGTATGAGCGCAGCAAGGTTATACATACTACAAAACAGCTACATATATGCTGGTGTAAGAATGACATAATGGATACAACGATAAGGAATTCAGTTACTTGCGTTGGAGCAGCCATTGCTCTGGTATCATGGTATGAGCGCAGCAAGGTTATACATATTACAAAACAGCTTAACATGCCCAGGGGTACAAAACACAGCAGTGTCACCTAGGCGTGCTGTGGCTTCTCCAGGGGAGGGAAAGGCTGAGGGGCCTTACCCCTGCGGTCGTCCCCCTGCCAGAGACCACCCTGGACGTGCGTGGTGGGTGTCTGTTCCTCTATCTCCTCGTAGGGGTGGAGGTGGCAGCCGTTCCTGAGGGAGGTTTGCCCACTACCATCCAGCCACACCAGGTTTTGCCTTTGGGGCTGGTGTGTCAGCAGTAACCCCAACAATCTCACCACCCCATCTCCTGGTTCTCTAGGTTCACCCATTGGCCTGGGTTGAGAAGGGTGAGGTTGTGTGCCATCTGGTTGAATCGTGTGTCTGCTGCATCCCTAGTGTGGGCTATGGCCCATTCCCTGTTTCTCAGCATTCCGACTTATCGCTTCTGATCCTATAGTGTTCTTCGGCAGCGGGTACGGAGTCTCACAGCTGACGTCCCATCAGCAGCTCGGCTGGAGACGCTTCTGTGTCATGTAGTGGGGTGTTGAGGTACTGCAATATGGCCCTGGCGGCTGCGTCCAAGTCCAGTGTGGTTCTTCAGCAGCCTTTTGGCGGACCTGCCTGCCTCTCGGCTGTTGAACTCTGGGTATTGAGCCAATGACCCCCTCAGCTGCACATGCCACACAGATAGGAATGCCCTCATTTTTCCCACTCATGAGGTTTGTACCTCCATCACAAGACCGGACTTCCAGGATGCTGAACCTTTTGAACCACATACGAAATGCCGTTATGAGCTGTGAGCTGGCGGTGCCCCCGGGCAGATGCTCCACCTCCAGCCACCCAGTTAACATGTCTGATGAACTCTTCCCCCTCCAATTGGAACAGAGCAGCCACTGTTTGCTGGAAGGGGTACACTGGTGGGGGTATTGGCAGCAAGTTTTCCATGGGGTGTGATGGGGCATTGATTTCACATGCATGACAGTTCCTCCACTTCTGCTCCACCTCAGCATCTATACTGGGCTAGTACATGCATTGCCTGGCACGCCTGGGGATGGTGTCCCTGCCCTGGTGACCTGCCTGGAGGTTGGGTAGGACCGCACATCAAAGGGCGGTGAGAATTACAAGTCACAGGTGCCCCTCATCGCTGGCATACATGACAGTGTCCCCCTGGCATGACAGGCGCTCCCTCATTCTGTGTTATGGATGGAGTGCTGTCAGTTGCTCGTCCGTCTGATCGGCCCATTCCCAGGTGCTCGTGCTCAAGGGGAAGCCTGTAGACCTCATCCTGGTGTGCTTACTCCTCCCACTGATGGAGGTCCACAATGGTGCCTTTGTCTTCTAGGGTGCAGGCCATCGCTGCCCTGACCATGGCACATGCAGCCTTGTCTTCCACCAGGTCTGTCTCGTCCTGCCCACCCCATAGCAGGGGATATCTTGAGAGTGAGTCTGCTGCTTGGTTCGCCACCCCCTTGAGGTACTTTATGTGAAACGAGTACATCAGTGTCTTCTCTTTGAGGTTGAGTATGCGGGGGTTGCTGATATGTATCAGCTCTTTTTCCTTGAAGATCTTGGTCAGTGCACAATGGTCTGTTGTGAAGGTGAAGTCCAGACATCCCAGCAGGAACAGGTGCACCTTTTTCAGGCACTATTTGATGGCAAGGGCCTCCCCCTCCTACGCTGAGTAGTACTTCTCAGCTGCTGTTAAATGGCAGCTGCTGCACAGGGCCAGTTTTCAGCTGCCCTTGCAGCACAGGGGGGCCTCTTGAGACAAACTGGCAGTACTGCTGGAAGACCTTGAAACCGATGCCAAGCCTGCTGAAGTTGGTCAACACTGCTGTGGGCCGTGTGGCATCGTAATACTGGAGGCCCTCTGCCACAAGCTTGCCTATAGCCTCCTTTGTTGACTCGAAGATGGACTGGAGTCTGCCGTCCCAGTATATTACTTTCTCTTTTTTTTTTTTTTTTTTTTTTACCAGTACATTACTTTCCCTAATTCCCCCCCCCCCATAATTCTCCGAAGGGCTCCATGAGTGATGCAATGGTGAGGAATGGCGCCACTTGGTTCACCAGCCCGAACCACGATCGGATATCTGTGAGGGAGGGGCATGACGGCATATGGAAATTGGTTATACTGCTTAGCAAGTCTTGGCAAGGACTGATAACCTGCGAAGGTCACGCTTCTCCTGCAGAAGCAGAATTTGTCTGGCCGGAGTGTGATCCCATTTTTCGCACACACTCGCAGGAACTGGTATGTGTAGGCTACCAGAAAGCATCAGCAAAGCTGCGGTCATGCAGGAGCATGTTGGCACCTTTCAGGTTCCTGGGGATCTGCTGTTGTGTTGTCGAAGTGCTTGGTAAAGGTGTCCTGCCCTGCACGGTGGCCGGTGGGTGTGCGCTGGTAGCGGAAGGGGCCCCACGGGGTGATGGCGGTGGTTAGCTTATTGCTCTCCTCATCCAGGGGGATCTGGTGGTACCCTGAATAAGTGTCTGCTACTGTTTTGAACGTGTTCTTTGGCACGCTGGTGATTGCATCAAGTGGGGGGTGGGTCTCCTGCTGGCTTGCGTGGTTGAGTTGCTGATAGTCCACTGTTCTGCACAGCCTACCGTCCTTCATCGGGACCACCTCCATACGGGAACACCACTTTGTGGGTTCTCCAGCCGGTACTGGCTCGATGATACCCTTCCTTATGTCCTCTTCCAACTGCTGGCGAACTTCATCGTAGAGTGGTGGGGGACGGACGCTGGCATGTGGACCACGTAGGGGTTTGAACAGGGGTGCAGGTGGATGTGATGGGCTGGCCCTTTCATCTCCAGCAGAGGGTCGCAGTTCACTGCTAATGTCATGTGCCCGAAGTGCTCCAGGAACCACTTTTCCAGCAGGTTTACATTTTCTTCCATCTGGGCATATGGGGGAGTATTGGTTTGGGCGGGGATTGGGAGCTCTTCTACCTTTGCAATGGCCCCTATAATCACGGGCACATTGAGGAAGTCGTGTGGCACCACGCCCAACGCTTTGCACAGCTGCAGCAACAGATACAGCTGCTCCACCCCATCAATGAAGTACAGGTTCGTCATAGACCGTCTGTCCACATTGAAACAGTATTCCTTGCATCCCACGATGTGTCTGCTCCCGCCTGCGAGGTGATTAATACAGTAGGTCTCTGTAAATTTTGCTGAGTCAGCTTCATCACAAGCTTTTTCGATAGCATGAAATCATCAAGATTTATGGAACACTAGGGGCAGTTAAAATCACACTTTACCGCCTTGGCTGTACATTTTACCACATATGAACACACATCATCATTGGGCTCTGTGTATGTGAAGAAGCTTAACCATGCTCCCAGAGGTGCACCTGGGCCCCACCACCACGCTCCTCACCACGTGGATGGCCTCCTCCGTGCACGTGGCCTTGAATCTGTGCTTGGCCACCCATGCATCCATGCATTGCTGCACTTCAGGATCACACAGCAATCTCGTGTAACCCACGGCTAAGGGTGGGACCCACTTGCAACCACTGCTACAGCACTCGACGCTGCGGGCCCATGCCTTGTACTGGGATGGTGACATTCCCATAGTAGCCTTACCAGGAGCCGCAGGTGGTGTCGGCACTTGCCACTGGGCCTGTGTCTCTGGGTGCAGGGTTGGGTACACTGGCCGGTAGGCTGTCCCCGTTCCTGGAGGTTGAAGCTGGGGTGGTGGCACATTGTACGTGTTGCTGCTTACTTGGTCTCCTGGTGCTATGCGGCAGAACCAGTCTTTTGACTCTGGGTTTGCCTTCTTGAACACTGGCTGCGCCGCCCCTGGGTCATCTGTAGAACTCTACTGCACCATGTTGGGGTGAGAACCAGGAGAGATAGAAACTGAGGCTAGCTTGAGATTTATTCCAATAGTGTAATGGGGTCTGTAAAAGCCCGCGTTCATTAGAGGCAAAGTGGGGATCCTGTCTTTGGCTTAGTAGTAACGGGCACACCTATGAACCGCGAGAGCCCGAGATCAAATCTCGGCCAGGATGGTGTGTGGTGAGTTTTACGCCAGATATCCCTTTTTTGGATAAGGGCTAAGGCGTTGCCCCTGGGTAGAGGACTTTGGTTTGGAGCATGTAGCATTTTATGACCGGATGCCCTTCCTGATGTCTACCAATGACCCTTGGGTGGATTCGATCCTCCGACCCTTCGGTCAGAGTGGAGCGCTCTAACCCACTGAGCCACGGCTGTGTATCATTGCAGCTTCTCCATCCATCCATTATGTTAAGGATCATACCTTACCCTAGCCATGTGGGAAAAAAGGTCAGTCATCATCATCATCCGGACCTCCTTTCCCACCCTAGGGCAGAGTGCACAGTAACGACGTCCAGACAGGCCAAATTTGCCCGATCCAATGGGCCACGCTTCGATTCGCTCACCATTCAAGCCCCCGATATCCTGGCTCGATCTGATATGTCAAAAACATTATGTAAATGAACTACGTCATATGTGCTTAAGTTGCAAAAATATCAGTGCATTTTTTTTTAAGCAATCCTTTGGTGAACATAAAAAGTTGATAAATACCAACTTCCATGAATAACATCCAAAGAAACACTGGAGAATGAGGAAGCAAAACTCAGAGCCCCTAAACACACACATTCTCTCTCTCTCTCTCTCTCTCTCTCTCTCTCTCTTTATGTCCCCATTGTCTTGACACTGTGACCCTCTTTTACTTATGCTCATTCCTTCCTGTTAATCATAAGTCCACTTCATTGTCTTCCACCCCAAGCCTCATTTATACGTAACCTTTCCATATGGCTTCGTCCTTTTATAGTTTGTTCTTGTTACCTTCAGATGGTTTTATTCAACATGGTAAACATATCTCTACCAACCCCCATCCTAAATCTTGCCGTAGCTGAATGTAAATGTCTTTAGGCAGAAGAAATACTGTAATACAAAAAATATGTAATCGTAGAGACTTGGTGACTAATTTTTACACACCTTCATTGTCTTTGTAACATTTTCTGGGTAGTGGATAAAGGTTGTTAGCTAAAGATAGGCAGTAGATTAGTCTTATACCTACCTTATTCAGTAGCATTGTAATTGTGGCAGTATCACCATCATTTTAGAGCAGTTTTTTTGCATTCACATAGGGTGGGAAAATGTTTAAGAAGGCTGTTGCATCTGTTTTGTGCCAAGGAAAAAGAAATCTTGAGGTAGAATTATAGGCATAAATATTGATACATTTCAATACTATAAATCAGTAGGATAAATAATGAGGTTAGTGAACAGTGAGTTTTAAAACCCAGTGGTAATGTTTTTTTACAAAGCTGGACATGCAGGATACACATTGTGTACCGTATATTTATGTTCCCTGCCACAGAGAGGTTAGGGCAAGGATGACCAGACTCGTTTACTCTTAAATGGCACTGGAATAAGTAAACCTCAACTGTCTCTCAGATATAAGCTCTCACTGGCCTCATCCTACTGCAGTGCCGTAACCCATTAGACATCAGCTATGCTCAGTTTATTTTATCTAGGCGTAAACTTGCCATCTCTCACATCTTGAATGTTGAGCATCATGATCAGTAAAATGTGGTGCTAATAATGAAGGCCTATGGAAAGGATGTTGAACCCTGGTACTGTTGACATCGAAAGGTTAGGTTACGTTTAGGTACTTGCCAATGTTACGTAGAAGTTCGGGGAGATTTAGAGGCTTGGTGATATATTTAAGACATCCTAAAGTGTACAGTAGAAATAGGGGTGAATTTTTAATGTTTCCCTAAGTTTTGTAGTAAAAATGCACCGTCACTTAGTCAATTTTGCGGGGGGAAATTCACTCCAGCGTACTTTCTGGAGTCCTTATTAGCACCAGGGCCCAAAGGTCTCTTTACCAGGAACTGCACCTGAAGACTGGGTGAGAAAGGATCCACTGAAGTAGGAGGGTTTTATCACTGGCAAAATTGCTTAATGAGTGGATTAGAGTTGGAAGGTTATTTTAATATGATAATGTATGACGGTCAGGGCACAAGAGCAGCGTATCAGGCCATAAAGAAGTTAACTGGGACTGAAAAGAGAAGGAAGGAAATACCTGTACGAGATAGAAATGGTAATTTGATGACTAAAGATTTGGATATAAAAGGAAGATGGAAAGAGCACTTTGAATCTGTTCTAAATACTGTAGACCAATCCCAACTGAAGAGGACATTTTGCCAGCCGAGAGAGATTTGCAGATAGAAACGGGATATAACACTGGAAGAGGTAGCAAAATCTATAAAGGAGTTAAAGAATTTTAAGGCTTCAGGTGAGGATGGAATATTCCCTGAAATGCTTAAGGTGGAAAATGACGAGTTGATGAATGCACTTTTGAAACTTTTTAATGTGGCTTGGGATAATGGTGGAATTCCAGAAGAGTGGAAAAATGGAGTGATTATAAAAATACCAAGAAAGAGAGATTTAAGTGTGTGTGGCAATTGGAGGGGGATAACTTTGACACCTGTAGTTGCTAAAGTCTTTTCCAAAATCTTGTTGAACAGAATAGAGCCAGTAATTGATAAAATTTTAAGAGAAGAACAAGCGGGATTTAGAAAGGGTCGAGGTTGTAATGATCAGATTTTTATTGTAAGGCATCTAATGCAGCAAGCTAATGAGATGAAAATGCCACTTAACATGTGTTTTGTGGATTTTGAAAAGGCGTTTGATAGTGTTTCACGTGGAGCTATGGTATACCAGAAAAGTTTGTAAATATTATTAGAAACCTGCATGAAGGTACTTTTTGTAAGGTAATGGTGGGTGGTTCTTTGAGTGATCCATTTCAAGTTAGGTCAGGAGTGATTCAAGGAGGAGTTCTTTCGCCATTGTTGTTTGTTTTGGTTATGGATTATGTTATGAAAAAGGTTGTAAGGAGAACAGGTGCAGGAATTAACTGGAAAGAAAATAAGAAGCTGATGGATTTGGACTATGCTGATGATATTGTACTGATTTGCGGAAGTATTTACGAGATGCAGAGGGTGCTAGATTGTCTGGTGGAGGAAGGAGAAAAAGTGGGATTGGTAATAAATTGTGGAAAGACTGAAATTATTAATATGAATGTGGAGAACCAAATCGATTGTGTAATTGGGAATAATGTGGTGAAGAATGTGTGTCCCAGTTAACTTCTTGATGTAGTGATATCTGGGAACGATTGTATCATCTAATGGATCATTAAACAGTGAAATTGAGGAGAGGATTAGACAGGCTTGGCGAGCTGTTGGAATGTTGAAATCTGTTTGGAATAATAATATGCTTTCGGTACATACTAAAGTGAAAATTTACAAGTCCATGGTTAGACCCATTTTAATTTACGGGCATGAGTCATGGTACAGTACAATTGCAACAGATCAGAAAGTATTAGGATTTGAGAATAAAATACTGAGAAGGATTCTTGGGGTAAAGTGGCAAGACAGAGTTACAAATGAAAGAGTAAGGGATATTACGAGAGTGGAACCAGTTAATGAATATGTGAGACTGTCTCGCTGGAAGTGGCTGGGGCACATATACAGAAAAGAAGGTTGTTTAATACAGGATGTGCCAGAGTGGATTGCTAGAGGAAGAAGAGGTAGAGGTAGGCCGAGGGAAACCTGGTTGAGGACAATGAAAAAAGAAGCAGGAGAGGAGTGTTGGTGGGACCTGAAGGAGATGGCAAGAGACAAATATTGGTGGAGAGAGTTCATTGAGACCCTATGCATCCCGTGGGGTGCCACAGGAAATGATTGATTGATTGATTGAATGTATACAGCACAGACTTTATTTTCAGTTGTTGGTCCTGCCTTTGGAGAAGATGATTTTGACACCCAGAATCGTCTGCTTCCTGCTTTGCCTCCTACTCTGCTGGCTGCTCTGCTCTATCCTGAAGCCAGGCACCTGATGACAAAATCAGTTACGGTAAGTCTTCTTAATGTTTTGTTACATGTAGCCAGCAGACCATATTACAGTAATACCTCAATATATAATACCCCTAGATGTGACACCCCCCGGCTTAACCATTGGGGTAGAAATACCACCATACCCCACCTAACGATGGCCAAACACCGGTTTAACAATGGCTTTTATATATATATATATATATATATATATATATATATATATATATACAGTAATCACTCCAATATCCGACATAATAGAGCCATTGGTAGGTCCGGTTATTGGTTTTGTCCGGATATTGGGCCCCAGCTTATGGACTTGTACTTATGGACCCTAACTCTGAGAAACACCTATACAACTCCCTGTGGACATGCATAGCACCTTTTTAACACCCAAATCACACCAATAAGGCACATAAATGACTGAAATAAATGGAAAAGAAACATAAAATGAGGGTTTAGAAGTATGTTCATACATTAATAAACATTCTGGTACTTATGGACCCTAACCTAGCCTAACTCAGAAAAACACATTCCTGCTGCACATGCATGAGGTAAGTATAGGATGGAAAAAAGTACAGTATGAAACATTCTGGTAAATATAGTATGGAAAAAAGTACAGTATGAAACATTCTGGCTACTTACAGCAAGTCCCTGGCCACCTCGATGAATAACCGCCTCCTCTCGGACTCTGACAGTAAGAACGATTTCCTGAAGCACTTGCAGTACACTCTTCCTGAAGTCTTGCACTGAACTTAATCAATAACACACAGAAGTCCGTTCTCTTCACAGTGTTCACTTTAGTCCAAATAATGCTCCATTTTAATTTTGTGTTGCACATTAACTTTTCCCATTCTTTTCAAAATTTCCAAAGCCAAAACCAAGAAGTCTATTTACGTTAAATTTAGTTTCCACTGAGTCTTTTCTCTCAACTCGAAAACCTTAACACAACACACCGTTTTTTTTCACTGCACAACACTCAAAATTCCCGTGTGGTCTAGTGGAGAAGTTCTTGCTGTTTATTCACTGTCAGAGTATATATATATATAATTTTTTTTTTTTATGATTGTCTAAAATTGTGTAGTGGTAGGTGGTGGTGACCATCATCCACTCACTTGATGTAGTGCTGCCTACTTCTTCCTTAGCCTTTATCATTCTTTTTCTGTGCCTGCCCTCCTCACTTCCTACTTCTCCCATCTTTCCCTACACTTCTTATTGCTTTTCTTTCCTTTACAAGTGGCTTTACATCTAGTGACAAGCCAAATGGTTTCCTGTAAGCCAAGAAACCATTTACAACACTGGGTGGTAACCATATAACCAATTCATATGTGCTCCCTACGTGTCAGCAAGTGGGTTGGCGGAGGGAAAGTGCCCCTCCCCGTAAAACAAATAACTCAGAGTCAAATGGCCACCCCTTACGGGATTATGGCGTCTGGCAATAGATAGATAGATAGATAGCAATCTGTGGTGCCCAGCAAAGTTTCAGAATGTTATGGTGGGGTCACCTAACCGTTTGACAAAAGAGTGAAGTGGTAATTTCATCTGCAGTTGTACATTCTCCCCTTACATGGTATAGGAGGAATGAGGTTGTTCAAAACACAGGTGTTGGGTGGTGAGCATGTCATATCTCTACACCGGGACAAAGGGGGAGGGGGCACAGTACTTCCAAACTCCTACTCTCACCTCTTTTGGTAGCTTCTTGTGAAACATGTGGAATTCATTGGTGGCATTTAGTCTCCTTTATCCCTAGGTTAAAAAAAAAAGTTTCAGTAATTACAGACTTGAAAACTCAGCTTCTCCCCACCAAGGCTGTAAGCCATAAGACAAAAGTTGAATCCTCTGTGTTGTTGTTGTTGTTGTGAACTTGTGACCCCAGGTTTATCTGAATGTGATCTGGGTGGACTGTAGATTGAAACTGGATTTCTCTTACAGTTCACCATCCTCTTTTAGGGGGATTGGGATGGAGTTGAGAATGTTTGAATAACCAGGCAGTTTTTGCTATGTCAGTTCCACCATGTGAAGGTATCCAGCTGCAGGATCAAGCCTCCCTGTTTAACTGAAATATAGTTTAAGAAATATCTGTATGCCTTTCCACAAGTAACTCTATAGCCCAATAGAGAAAAATATAAATCATTATAAAAGCTTGTATCTTTCACAGAGCCTGGCCCACAAAGCACATAAAACGGTGGACATTACTGAAGTCGGTGCACATCCACAAGAAACACCGAGTGCAGTATGAAGCCAGAACCCATTTCCTCACTTTATCACTCCCGCGCCTCACACAGTCTACTGCTGACACCTACCTTGAGTATATCCAGCGTAATCTTCCAGAGGGTGTCGCTATGAAAGTTACCAGGGTGAGAACCATTTAAGCGTATTGTTGAAATTTGAATGTTTGATGAATGAAAGCCAGGGTGGTTGTGAACATTGTGCATCTGAGCTGAAGGTCAGGAATCATTATGCAATAATGAAATTACATCGGGTGGTGCAATTAGTAGAGTGCCCTGGTCAGAGCATATTGTGGCATATGCTGTGGTTGAAGTCCAGGAGATGGCCAGGGGTTTTTCTGTCATGTTGAGGCACCAGGGGCTCTGGTCTGAATTAATGGTAGCCTAATCTCAGGTCCCTACACTTGGATGAAGGCAAAATGGGATTTGTCATTTTCTTCTAGTTGTGGGGGGATTATGATTGAAGAGTTGAGAGGAAGGATGGGACTGGAGTGCATTGGTGTTGTGATGAGGAGGGATGGATTGAGATGGTTTGGGCATGGGGAGTGGATGGAGAATGACAGTTGGGTGGGGAAGGTGAGAAGAGTGAACATCTGATGTAGGGTTGTAAGAGGCAGACCGAAAAAGACCGGGGATGAGGTAATTGAGTGTGACCCCAGGGATAAGGGACTGCATAGCGAGGCACTACCCAACCCAACATTGTAAATGGTTTCTTGGTTCACAAGAAACCATTTGGCCTGTCACGTAGTGTAGAGAGACCCGAAGGCAGTACTTCACTGAGTGAGTGGATGATGGGTGCTCCCATCTGTCGCGTAAGAAAATATTATTTGGTAATGAAATTGCTGGGCATTGGAGTGCATAGCTATGGAGCGTCAGGTGCCATGTCATGAACTTTAGAGTTATGAAGTGAAGCCAGTAAACAATACATACCAGAGTGCACTAAATTAGCAGAATCATTTCTAATGCATGAGTGAAGTGCATACTCTAACTTGTGCATACAGCCATACTTTGTATGGTTTGTTACTAACATCAGTGTATTGGATTGCAGTCAAGTAATTTATTTTTAATGCTGACATTGCCTAATATTGAATAGTTTTTGCTTTGCTAATGAGTGTATCATCCACAGCATGAACTCCAGAAGCTTCCCCAACATGTCAAACCATCATCAGAAGTGTCGGTTTGATCATCAGACGCCTGCATCATCACTGCTTCGTCAGTAGGTTACTAATGTATATATAGTTGTTGTTGTTTTAGTCCTTCATCCTGTCATGTTTTCAACTTTGGCCATTGCCCTTTTGCCTAACTGGTAACCACTATGTTCAGACAGTTTTGTGGATTTAGTAGATTGTATTGTACAAGATTACATAATGTAATTTGTGCTGAAGTACAGGTACTCAGCAAAAGCAGTAAAGGCTTTTGAGCATTTATGAGCAGAGGTGTGTGTAGGTGGTTGTGAGATTTACTGGGCCCCATTCGACTTGGCTTACATCAGGCAGCATGAAAGTCAATGAAGGACACTACAGATTTGTTTCCCACTAGTCAAAACAAATTCCACATAGCCCAACCTGAGAACTGGTGGGAGAATTGGCATGTAATGAATACTGTAGACTTGTTTTCCGTAAGCCAGACCTAATTCAGTGCAGTCCAGCCTCGCAGTGGATGTGGGGCTTTGCATGTAAAGGAAAGACTGGATATGGTACCTTTTATTTGTCACTGAAAAAGAGAATCACAAAAGTTGAACACACATAAAGTACTCTATGCCAGTATAAAAACGTGCATCATATGAACTAAGCAAATGACGTGAAAAATAATGCTGTTTTAAACAGTGATGTTTTTCATCTTTGCCATTTCCATCATGACTTCTTGATAAGTACAAATTTTCAGATTACCAGAACTTTTCTGCCTAGCCCCGGGCTCCTGCGCTCCTCATGGAGCAATGTAGGATTGGATGATGGATGGATGGATTCTGTGTTTGCATACCTCTCTGTGGCAAACATTATTTTAATATCCAGTAGGCTTCTGCAAATAACAGCTTCAACAGTAATTTTTCTGCGGATGTCAGCAACTTAAAATCTCTTCCCATTTTCTCAGATAGTATTAGGTATCACTTGAATAATGGAGATTTCATGGGAAGTGCCAGTGCATCATTGGAATTGAAGGATACATAATGCAGAACAGAGCTAAAACTTGACACTTTGAAGCGCCAAACTTGCTCTTACAGCATAATGGGGTTAGATCTGTTAGATACCAGGTATAATTACAAACCCATATTGAGGTGAGTTGAACTTACTAAAATACTGGTCTGAATTCAATGAGTCAGACTTACTAAGGGTGAAATTCACCATCAGCTGATTGGTGTAAGAAGTGTCGTATTATTCAAAGCCCTTATTTAGGTGATTTGCTAGCAAATCTCCGTTTCATCCAGAAAAATAAAAGCATTGGAAGTTAAAAGAGAAAAATATATAAGGTCAAAATCAGGAGTGGCAGAACCAGTTAATGTTTTTTACATGTATTTCAGCATCATGTCATTAACATTTATGCCAATAACATGAGTTTTCTGGAACCTCGTTTCGTTTCGTTTCGTTTTTAAAGGCTCCAACATGCTTGCATGTGTCGGCCTTGGTCACCTAATGGCGGCTCTCCACGCTGCACGATCCATTGCAGCCTCCCTGTTCAGTCCCTTAACCCTAAGGTCACACCTGTTGTATGTTATTTTCAAGCACTTACAGTATATAGTGCATAACACTGAAAAATATGAAAATTCAGACACACAATATATATACTGTGTGGAGATGGAAGAATTTGAAGAGTGAGATATTATAAGAAAGGGCATGACTGAATGTATAGCCATTATTTTATGCTGATCTATTGAACAGTATTCCAGATGCGTGATGAATGACACCAGTAGAAGTTTTGTAGGATGGATGAATGAAAAACCAAGTAGATGTTGACACCCAGGTAGAGGACAGGTATTTGTGTGAGCCATGCTGGAGGTTGTATGGCTGCTGTATTTTGGAGTTAGTACATAAAATATCATGATGAATATTGATATTAATGGTGTACAGTAATGTATGTATGTATGAAATATAAACCAGTGTTATGCTGTAAAATAGTGCTCTCATTACCTGTAAAAAAATAGGATAAGAAAGAGTCATGTAGTCACAGTGACCTTTATTATGCATTTTGTCTTTGGCACACACAGACTTACAGTCAGGAAAAAACATGTGGAAGCAGAAATAAGTACAATATAAGTTATAAAAATTTGACCTAGTTGAGTAGAAACTAAGTATGTTGTGTTTGGTTTTATACTCAGTTATTTCTAAGTGCTTCACCAGTATTTTTTTTATATTACAGGAGTATCATTAATACTATATCAGGGTATTCCAAGTACGCTCCTTCCATACACTACCGTACACACACCAGCACAGTTGCTCACCATACATTACAGGTATTGACAGTATCAGCACCAACACTACGCCTCTCAGGAGTAACGTATGAGCAAGGTGTACACTGAGTTACAAATGGCTTGGGGTATATTCATTAATTTTCTGTTGCTTAAGTAGTGTGTGAGATTGTTTACATATCCAGGAGCTGCCAAACACTTCACAGTTGGACTCGGTTAAATAATTCATCCTCATCATCATCATAACCTCTTTTCCAGCCCTAGGATGTGGTGAGGTAGGGCGGAACAATGTACGTTTTATTATTGTGGCTGCTGAACAGTTTCATTTAGCTTAAGTACCTTAGTCGTATAGGGTTATTGTAGGCTATATCTGTGTCCCCAGGTTGAAACATCATTCCTGAGCTAAATAAAATCACTTGGAGATAGTAAGAGTAAAATAACAGCCATCTGCATTGGTGGTGTTAACTTTTGATAAGTATGCATTAGGTATAGGGTCTTGTCCTTTATTACCCTCCAGCTAAAGTGTGTGTAGAGGGTGTGCAGAAAGAATGGCTCTTGGGTCTGCATACTTTTGCCAGTCAGTAAAGTGGGTTCTCATCAGTTAACCCCTTCAACATGATAGCATTTTGTATTCTAAGCACACGACCACCAGATAATTTTATTCAGTATAGGGCGGATCTTTAGCTGAGAAGAAGGTAATTTGTCTGATATTGAACCCCCCCAAGTTTTAAAAATATCTTCTGTATTAAATATAATGGTCTGGAGGTTAGTAAAAGTAAAATATCAGAGCAGTTGTTAGGCTGAAGGGATTAGTCACGGTGCAGTACTGGTAACTCTTTTGAATTTCTTTACAGTAATGATGTAGTCACTCATGTACAACCTGCAGCATGTCCTGTTATTCATTTTGTTTGACCTAAAATTAATATGGTTGAGTACAGTTAACTCACAGTATGCTCTAAATCTTATAAACACTGTCATGCCATTCTTTAAATTCCACAAGCCTTATTTTTAGCAAGTAGATGGGAAGCTGTTGAATACTGTGAAGAGTATGTACGATGGTACGAAGGCTGCAGTGCGTGTGGATGGTGAACTAAGTGAATTTTTCTCTTTGAAAGTTGGGTTGAAACAGGGATGTGTCATGTCTCCATGGTTGTTCAATCTGTATATGGATGGGGTAATGGGGTAATAAAAGATGTACAAGGTACGGTTAGTGGATGTTGGAGTGGCCCTGGTGAGAGAGGTTAGTGTTTGGAAACTCCCTGTACTGTTGTTTGCAGATGATACCGTGTTGTTGAGTGAAGACGAAGGGGAGCTGCAAGGCTTGGTGGATGCGTTTGGGAGAGTGTGTAAGAAATAGAATCTAAAGGTGAATGTAGGGAAGAGTAAAGTGATGGTCTTTGAGAGAGGTGAAGTCAGTGAATGTACAGCGAGGTTGGATGGTGAGGAATTGGAAAATGAGAGTACGTTTAAGTACTTGGGTAGTGTGATGACTAAGGATGGAGGTTTGGAGGGTGAAGTGCTTGAAAGGGTACAGCAGGGAAGAAAGGTTGCTGGTTCTTTGAAAGCAGTGATAAGAAACAGGGAAGTGAGCATGGAAGTGAAAAAGTTACTACATGACAGTACAGTATTGTGATACCAACTCTAACGTATGGAAGTGAAGCTTGGACGTTGTTGGAAGGACACAAGTCAAGAGTGAGAGCAGTGGAAATGAGTTATTTAAGAGGAGCCTGTGGAGTCACATGGAGAGACAGGCTGACGAATGAGGATATAAAGGAGCGTTGTGGTGTGGATGTGGATGTGATAGGAAGCATTATGAGGAACACACTGAGGTGGTTTGGCCATGTGGAGAGGATGGAGGGTGAAAGACTGACGAAGAGAGTGTATGTGAGTGAGGTGGAGGCCGAAGATGAGATGGAGGGATGGGGTGGAGAGGTATATGAGAGAGGGGGGTGTGAGTTGGAAGCAGGGCAGTGAAATGGCGGGGGACAGGGCAACTTGGAGGCGATTTGTTTGCGGCCACCCCAAACTTGATTGAGGTGTCTGGCAATAGATAGATAGATAGATAGATGTTAGGAGTGTAATGCTGTATGGTAGTGAGACCTGGGCAGTGACGGAGGAGGATATTCGCCAGCTCAGACGTACAGAAATGACAATGATTAGGTTGATGTGTAGTGCGTCCCTGCGTCCAAGGTCTGGGGGGGCTGGGTTCACGATGGAAGAGTTCAGAGGTAGGATGGGACTGGAGTGTATTGGTGTTGTGATGAGGAGAGGTAGATTGAGGTGGTTTGGACATGTGGAGAGGATGGGGGATGATAATTGGGTGAGGAAGGTGAGAAGTGTTAATATTGGGGGTGGGGTTACGAGGGGTAGACTGAGAAAGACGTGGGACGAGGTCATTAAATGACCTCAGGGTTAAGGGACTGAACAGGGAGGCTGCAATGGATCGTGCAGCATGGAGAGCCGCCATTAGGTGACCAAGACTGACGCATGCAAGCATGTTGGAGCCTTTAAAAATGAAACTAAACTATATATATATATACTGTACTATATATATATATATATATATATATATATATATATATATATTATATATACAGTATATATATACTGTATATGTACTAAAGAGAGATAGAGAGAGAGAGAGAGAGAGAAATATCAACTCACAACTTCCTGATGCCAGAACTCTTGTTTCTTCCAGGGAGCGTCATCAGGCTCGAAGGGCATTGGTCCCTGCACTGGGGGGTCATCCTCTTCATCGTTAACTCCCGCACCTGTGTCCCTGTGCCACAGACAAAAACAGAAACAGTAAGTCTCCTTTAATTTCATCAGAGTTTGTCTTCATTATTGTTGCCTTCTTTGTTTTTAATTTGTTATTACAGGGTTTAGTAGCTGCCATTTCTGCAAGTGTAGTTTGCTTTGTATGTAGAGTGGTGTAACTGTTCTTTTAAAGGTATAAACATGTTTTGAGTGCTAGTGAATTGCTTAGGATGAATTGTTACTTTTGAGAATCAAAAGATCAGCCGGGTACTGTGCGCCCTTGATAAATTCAAGGAAGAATTCAAGGACATCGAACACTCTCAGTTGCGAGTGGAGGAGGTGATGTCTTCACTGGACAAAACCTTCCACTACTACACCGACAAATACAACCAGGAAGTAAACCGACGGAAGCAAACACTCATGGCCCGTTACCTTTGGCTTGAACAAAGTGAGGAATCGCTCCCTTCAACGTCAGAAGAGCCATATCCTGAGGAGGATCAAGAGGCTGATTCAATGTCTGAGGTGTCAGAAATAGACTTTGAAGGGTTTATGAACGAAGTTAGTGCATCGAATAGTGAAAATGCAGAAAGTGTTGAGGAAGGTGGTGTGTCAGGTGGTGTGGTGGATGATGCAGGAGATGCACGCTAGGTGCCGCATCCTGCCTCGGATCCTCTTCCTACCTCCATCAGGCCTGTTGTCCTCTTGGGTAAAAGTGAGCAGCCATATTCTTGTTGGTTTAGTTAAGCCATATGCTTGTTGATTTACCTAGTAAAGCCATAATCTTGTTGGTTTACTTTATCTTAGGTAATATGTCTTAAATAGTTTCCCTGTATAGTACAATACTAAGGTCTGAAAGGGGTTTCAAGGGTTGCCCATGAAGGGGGTGCCTCCCATGTGTAATTTTTCCTAGAAGTTTATGTATTCACAGTATGTGAATTCCTAGTACGCGACGTCCTCTGCAGCCCATATACTTGCGTACTGTGGGGATGTATTGTATATATATACAGTATATATATATATATATATATATATATATATATATATATATATATATACATACAGTATATATACTGTATTTATATATATATATATATATATATATATACACACACACATACAGTATATATACTGTATATATATATATATATATATATATATATAGTGAGATAGGTAGGTAGGTAGATTGATAGATAGATATAGAGTACACAGTACTGTTTATATGTACTGTATGACCCCCAATGTGTACTTATTCACGAAATCGTCCATTTTCATATGTGTTTATGAAATCTGACTTAAAACTGATGCTGTTCTCACGATTTATCTATGTTTCCATTAATTCTAACATATCATTCTAACTCACTAAACAATAATATTTTGGAACTGTCTGATTCTGTCACACCTCCACTAGAAGATGAGTTTTCTTCTGATGTTATTCATCATAATCTCCCATGTCTTGATCACTTTGGGAACCTCCCTTATGGTGGAAGGCTGTAGGAGAAATGCCTTGAGGTTCACTGGTGATTTGTTTTAATTTGTCCTTTTATTATTTTATTTTTTATTTATTTATTTATTTATATTTCTTTGCATGAGGATTGATGTAGCAGTTGATCAGTCACAAACCCTACCACACCTTAGCTAAAGCTAAGAAAAATGAATATAATTCTGCTGCCAGTGTACAACCTAGTTCTTTCACATCTGTTTTCCTGTGTCTTTTATTTTATGTACAGGCACAACTTTGCACATCTGTGAGGATTGTGGCATTCACAACTTTACTTATTTAGCTCATTTGTGAGGATTGTAGCATATCCTGCAGTACATTATGCACTAAACAGGCATTTCCTTAATGACTTCTGTGTTTCAGCACTTGACAACTTTTATATTTAACAAAAACACAGCCTTTGTCTCCTCTCCCAGTCTAACTTCATACAGTTTTTTTTTTTTTTTAATGTATCTGTCTCTGGACATGGCTGTTATTCACATTTCCAAGGCCTAGAAGTCCACCTACCATGCACCAGATAGGGGTCATCAAATGATCATTCTATCCACCACCTCTGGGGCATTACATTCAGCACTGGTATGATAGTGAACATATATTTACGATGTCGGGGGTCTCGTGGGAGAGCAGTGAAAAGTATTATGGAAGCCAAGATCCTCAAACCATTCTCAGCAACAGGTGGAATAAAAAACCACAACCACATACAGTAGTTCCTAGCCCACTGCTTTATCTATTCAGCCACCATCACCACCTACTATCAGTCCCTGACCTGGTTTACCCTGTGAACTTTTCACCTTTGGCCTGCTGGGACCCCTTGGGTCCTGCCTGATACTAATGGAAACAGAGGGGCATGCAGGAGGCAGGGCAGAGGGCAGGCAGGGTGGTGAAGGCAGGACTAGGAAACTGGTGAAGGGATAGGAAGGGTGTTTGTGTGTCTCAGCCATTCCTCTGCCCGTCTTAATCACCATCATTATCTTAACGATCCATTTACTCTGTGGCCAGATCCATTTCTAACAAATACTATATCCAGCTCTTCCATTTCAAAAAGTCATCCTTAGTTGAATGTAGTTTTATAGAGGCAACAAGAATAGAAATTATGAAATATCCCTTGGCTGACTTGTGTAACATGCCATTTGTGGAAATTGACTGGTAAGGAAGAGGTGTAAGTTAGCCTTCTACACTGATGAGAATGTAGCTTTTATTTATTTTTAAGGGGAAGGAGGGAGGGGAAGGGAGGATGGTGAGGAGATAAACAAACTACATTTGGTGATATTCATGCTTTGTATTGCTCTCACTCACCAGGTACAGCCACAACAACAATGACAAACAACCTTCGGATGGTTAAAAAAAAACACTATATGTATTTCATGTGAAGTATAAAACACTAGTTGTATTGCACATGAGGTAATTCTCACATGAATCACATTCATTGTTATCCTATGTGGGGATTACTTAACACTTGAATATACTGCATCTATATACTTGTATATATAAAAATGTAAGAAAAATATCTGTTAGAAAAAATAATTGTGCAAGATCTTGTTAGGCAATGGCAGGTAGGTTGCTCAGTTCAGGTAGGAGTGATAAAGTTTAAAATTGTTCTAAAAACAGTGATAAGAAATGGGGAAGTGAGCATGGAAGTGAAAAAGTTACTACATGACAGTATTGTGATACTAACTCTAACGTATGGAAGTGAAGCTTGGACATTGTTGGAAGGACACAAGTCAAGAGTGAGAGCAGTGGAATTTAGTTTTTTAAGAGGAGCCTGTGGAGTCACATGGAGAGACAGGCTGACAAATGAGGATATAAAGGAGCGTTGTGGTGTGGTTGTGGAGTAGGAACACACTGAGGTGGTTTGGCCATGTGGAGAGGATGGAGGGTGAGAGACTGACGAGGAGTGTGTATGTGAGTGAGGTGGAGGGAGGGAGAGGGAGGCCAAGGATGATATATAGGGATGGAGTGAAGAGGTACTGTATATGAGACAGGGGGGTGTGAGTTGGGAGCAGGGCAGTGAAATGGTGAGGGACAGGGCGACATGGAGGCGATTTGTTTGTGGCCACCTGTACGGGATTGAGGCATCTGTCAATAGATAGATAGAATAAAATAAAGGAACTCAGTATTGCCTTAAAGCTAGTTTTGCAGTTTCACAATCTTTTTTCATTAGTCTTAGATACAGAAGGTCCTTGTTACATGTCATGGGTATGTTTCATAATACCACAATTTTTTTTTAAATTTAACTATTAATGTAAACTGGGTGAAATTGGCAAGTCAGCTTTAATAGTGGCCATGGAACTTTTAACAGTCAGTACTTTTTCTCTTGTGCTGGGAAAAAACAAAAAAAAGTGGGAGGGCATAAAAAAAGAGGCAACATATATCAAGGACTTACTGCATTTATGGTTTTTCTTCTTTCTTCCTTAAAGCCTATATTTGAGCACTGGTTTTTGTGTGTTTCTTGAGACACAACTTTAGCACTCCTCTCAAAAGCTGACGCATTACTGACGTATCACAAAGTTAGTGTAACTAAGGAATTAAAATTGAGACACTTTTTTTTTTTTTTTTTTTTTTAATGCGAGGAAGAAGGAACCAAAGGCTATGAGCCCGCAATATCAGTTCCCTCCAAGAGAAAAACAAAATATAAGAGCGAGCCAAATTCAAGATCCGATCATTTCGAGATGCCTGGACACACTGCGCTTGAAAGACTGGAGATCATAGGCAGCAGGAAATACAGACAGAGGGAGACAGTTCCAGAGTTGACCTGTTGCATAAATGAAGGACTGGGAGTAATGGTTAACACTTGCATTAGAGAGTTGGACAGAAAAGGGATGAGAGTTTGCTGCTAGACGAGTGCTACGCGCCCGTCGTAGAGGTGGAGGGATGCATGCAGACAGTTCAGAGGAGCAGTGACCATTAAAGTAGCGATAGAAAAGAGATAAAGATGCAACAGTGTGGCGAAGAAACAGAGGTTGAAGGGAGTCAGTGAGAGGAGGAGAGTTAATGAGACGAAAAGCCTTTGACTCCACCCTATTGAGAAGAACTGTATGTGGGGAGCCTTCCCACACATGAGAGTTGTACTCCACACAGGGGCGGATAAAACCCCTGTATAGAGTCAACAATCGTGCAGGGGTAAAGAAAGAATAGAGTCGGCTTAGCACACCTAATCTCTTGGAAGCTGATTTTACCAGAGATGTAGTATGATCTTTCCAAGTTAAATCCCGAGTGAATGAAACCCCAAGCATGTTCAAGGATGATGCTGGATATTATTAAATTTTAGTGGGTACTCTTATGGAAGATTCTGTCAGGTTGATAGGTGTACAAACTGAGTCTTAGATGCATTAAAAACAAGATTATTTTTACCCCAGTCAGAGATACAAGCCAGGTCAGACATTAGGAGTGCCATAGCCTCATCCCTTGTTTGTTGAAGTAACTGCTGGGATGGACGTTGCAGGAACTGAATGGAAAGGTGAAGGGTGGAATCATCAGCATACGAGTGAATAGGGTTAGATGTACAGCTTAGAAGATCATTGATGAATAAAAGGAAGAAAGTTGGTGAGAGGACAGAGCTCTGAGGAAGACCACTGTTAATGTAGGAGAAGAACGATGGCTGTCTACAACAGCAGCTATAGAACGACCAGAAAGGAGGCTGTAGATGAAGGCACAGATGGAAGGATAGAAACTGTAAGAGGACAGTTTGGAAATTAAGGATTAGTGCCAGACTCGATCGAAAGCCTTTGAGATGTCAAGTGCAATGTTAAAGCTTTCGCCAGTGTCCCGAAAGGAGGATGACCAAGAGCCTGAAAGGTAGGTGAGAAGATCGCCAGTGGAGCGTTCCTGACGGAACCCATACTGACGATCAGAAAGAAGGTTGTGATAGGAAAGATGCCTTAAAATTTTTCTGTTAAGAATAGACTCAAAAACTTTTGAGATACACGATGTTATAGTAATTGGATGATAGTTTGAGGGTTGGGAATGGTCATCCTTCTTTGGGACAGGCTGAATGAGAGCAAACTTCCAGCAAGAAGGAAAGGTACAAGTTGAAAGACAATGGTGAAAGAGTTTACCTAGGCAGGGTGTAAGCACAGAAGCACAGTTCTTGAGGACAACAGGAGGGACTCCATCAGGCCCATATGCCTTGTTAGTACTGAGGCCAGTGATGGTAGAAAATACATCAGCTGAAGAAATTTTAATGTCAGCCATGAGGAGGTCAGAGGGTAGAAGTGATGGAGGAACAGCCATCAGAGTAGAAAAGAGGAGGGAAGGATGATGAGGTAAAGTTGTTAGAAAGGTTTTTGGCAAGGTGCCAGAAGGAGCGGGAAGAATTCGAGTTGGAAAGTTGAGAGCATTTAGTGCGGATGAAATTATTTTTAGCAGAGCGAAGAACAGACTTAGTACGATTCCGGGCAGAAACATAAAAAAGATGTGATTCAGGGGTGGGTTGGCGCTGGTACCTTTTATAGGTCCGCTCCTTGTTGCGGACAGCATTAGAACAAGCGTGATTAAACCAAGGCTTTGTTGCATTAGTCAGAGGGTATGAGAAAGGAATGTATGCTTCCATGCCTGAGAGAATAACCTCTGTAATGCGCAAGGCACCCTCAGATGGCTCATGGCCATGGAAGCAATAATCATTCTAAGGAAACTCAAAGAAGTACTGCCTGAGGGCCTCCTAATCTGCAGCTCCAAAGTGCCACAGTTGCTGTTTCTTTGGAGGGACCACAGGCTGTACCGGAGTGATAGGACAGGTTAAGGTAATAAGGTTGTGATTGGAGGAGCCCAATGGAGAGAAAAGATTAACAGTGTTAGCAGAAGGATTAGTTGTAAGGAAGAGGTCACGTATGTTGGAGCGCTCTCCAAGGCAGTCAGGGATAAGGATAGGGTGCGGTACAAGCTGCTATAGGTCATTAAGGATAGAAAAGATGTAGGCTTGTTCACCTGGTGGCTCAGTGAAAGGAGAGGAGAGCCAGAGGTGGTGGTGAACATTGAAATCTCGTTGAATGGAGATTTCAGAGAAAGGAGAAATGGATAGAATGTGTTCCATCGTAAAAGTAAGATAGTCGAAGAATTTTTGATAGTAGAATTAGGGGATAAGTAAACCACGGATATATTTAGTCAGAGAATGACAGGATAGCCGAAGCCAGAGAGTAGAGAATTCAGAAGAATCAAGTTCAGGAACACGAGAGCAAGATAAGTCTTTGCGTACATGTCAAAGGGCCTCCCATTCCCTTCAGTGTATCAAGGTCTTTGTTTCTCCAATGATCTACTGCAACATTAGCAATCTCCATGTCTTGCAGGTCCTGCTACTTCAGTTCCTCTTGCAGCATGATTTCTGGTGTCCTTCCTCCTTTCCTGATGATGCTGTCATAGTTCCTGAAAGACCCTGGTTGTCTTGGGTCAGTGAGGTCTGAGGACGTGGCTGTCACCTGTGCTGCAGATGCACTCCCAAGCTGTTTTGCACTTCATGATAGCTCATAGTTAACAAAGCCCACACTGCACTCTTCATTCAGGTTGTGGACTGGTGCCTTCTCCAGCTTCTTTGGATCCATCTGAGTGACACAACTTTCTGCAGACTTCTCAGTCCTCAAAGCTGAAGATATTGCTCTTCTGCCTCTGAAAGCCAGTAGGCAACTTGAGAATGATCATCTTCAGGAGCTTGATTACCTCAGGTTGGAATGAGGTTGCAACTTCGAGTATGGCACTGCAGATGTCCTCATCATACATGTATGCTGGAACCTTTCCTCAGAAACAAACTTGAATGCTGGTTCCTCTGCCTGCAACAAAGTGACTGGCAGTACATCCCTTGGTTCTGGCACAGCTGTTGATATGCTGGCATGATCTTGCTGTGTGTTGTTTTTCAGCAGACGTGGTCAGAGACAGGTGTGGTTCAACCAGATGAAGTCCAAGGAGACCACCTGCACAGTACATCACCTTCAGGAAATCTAAGTCCAGAAAACACCTCACAATGCAGGCCAGCTGATTGGTAACATGCTCATACTACTGCAGATAGGATGCCACAGTGGCCAGATGGTACAGACTGATAGTGCCGGTCAGTGTCAAGTGATTGCATGCTCATCCTTGAGGGTGACAGACTTGTTTGATGGTGGGGCTGTGTGGAGGTCAGATTCATGCCACTTGTTCCATGATTTGTGATCAAAGTCATGATAAGTCTTGTCATGCAGTCCAGGGCTTGTTCAGTGACACTCATTGCTGCAGTTGTTGCATTGACAAGGAAGTTG